>NW_020837958.1:1020586-1441003 GCF_003676395.1 Aethalodelphis obliquidens | reverse complement strand
AATGGTGTGTTAGTTTCTGCTGTATAACAAAGTGAATCAGTTATACATATACTTATGTTCCCATATCTCTTCCCTCTTGCGTCTCCCTCCCTCCCACCCTCCCTATCCCACCCCTCTAGGTGGTCACAAAGCACCGAGCTGATCTCCCTGTGCTATGCAGCTGCTTCCCACTAGCTATCTATTTCACGTTTGGTAGTGTATATATGTCCATGCCACTCTCTCACTTTGTCACAGCTTACCCTTCCCCCTCCCCATATCCTCAAGTCCATTCTCTAGTAGGTCTGCATCTTTATTCCCATCTTGCCCCTACGTTCTTCATGACCTTTTTTTTTCTTCTTAGATTCCATATACATGTGTTAGCATACAGTATTTCTGTCCATCAACAGATGAATGGATAAAGAAGATGTGGCACATATATACAATGGAATATTACTCAGCCATAAAAAGGAACGAAACTGAGTTATTTGTAGTGAGGTGGATGGACCTAGAGACTGTCATAGAGAGTGAAGTAAGTCAGAAAGAGAAAAACAAATACCGTGTGGAGTGGTTTTTTGTGGCTCCAACTATCACTTAAGAGCTGCAGGCAGAAGAAAAGAGGACAAGATGCAAAAGAAAGGATAACCCTTATGCTAAGAAAATAAAACATTCCTGGGAATTCCATAGCCAAGGGATTGAAATCCATAGATATATCTACTTGAGATGCATTGGCTGGAGCTCAGGGCTACCCATAGAGAGGCTGGGACACAAAGTTTCGAGCTGGGCTTATTGCTGCCACACACACACACACACACACACACACACGCACGCACACCTATTAGTTTTCTGTAAGTAAGGAAGAGGGGAATCAATATTGAGCAGCGATAGAGAAAATTTTTGCTGGGCCTTGGGCGTGTGCATATGGATGTGTCCTTGTGAGACCTGGAGTCTAGAGAGTGTGAGAAATCACTAGACAGATAGATAACAAGGGGTCAGGCCACAGAAAAAGAAATCAGAGCAACTGCTTCTCAGAAAACTGATCAGAATCAGCAGAGAAACAGCCTTGATGGTGAATCTGTGATTGTTTTCTGTCTGTGTGGGACCCAGATGTCTGATTTATGTCCAACCTAATGAACTGATGAGTTAGCCCAGTTCCTAAAATGCTAAAAATGGACTTACAGGTTTAATAATTGGCCTGGGCTGAGCTCCACTACTGGTCGGTCCTGAACTGACAAGACTGTGAATTGCTTAAATCAGACAATCTTCTTTCCTGTGAACTTTGTGACTTTTGCCTTTACGCATCTTGCTGCTGCCTTTGGTTGGCAAGACTGTCTTCACGAGGTTCCTATATCCCAAGCATATCCAGGACTCTCTACGTGATTTGTGGGGCCCAGGCAAGATGAAAATGCGGGGCCTCTTGTTTTTGGGTTTCAAGATGATGACCGTGGAATTTTAAACCAAGCATGGGGTGCTCTGAGCACGGGGTCCTGTCTTATCAGTGCAGAATGTGGTAGCACGTGCTCATGAAGCTGGTTTGCTGGATACTTACATATGATGAAACCCTCAAGGCTTAGGCCAGTCGTCTCTGAGTTATTTTTGACGGTGAATCAGAAGACTCCATCCCACAGGGTCGAATGCCTCTGGGTTGGATCAGATTTTCCCTGCTTTGCCTGGCAGTGAGCTCAGACTCACGCACACTCACAATAAATCAGAAATTGTTATTTTTTATTTTATCAGCAGTAGTTTTGGAGTGGTTGCCACAAAGGAATTATTCTAATTAAAAATGGGGGATTGAGAATACAATTTTATGTATGTTTCCTTCCATGACTCCATTAAAATGTCAGCAAAAGAAAAATAAACGGTATGAATCCATAAGGATAAAGAGAGCACGGGAGGTGAGCAGAGCAGTTGAGAGATAAAGAAAGCTAATTCTTTTTTTTGTTTGTTTTTTTCTGGTACGCGGGCCTCTCACTGTTGTGGCCTCTCCCGTTGTGGAGCACAGGCTCCGGACGCGCAGGCTCAGCGGCCGTGGCTCACGGGCCCAGCTGCTCGGCGGCATGCGGGATCTTCCTGGACCGGGGCAGGAACCCGTGTCCCCTGCATCGGCAGGCGGACTCTCAACCACCGCGCCACCAGGGAAGCCCAAAGAAGCTAATTCTTAAGCCCCTACAAAGGGTCAGGGAGAAGCTAACAAGACATTAGTTGAGTCTCACTGCAGAAGTCCTTAAAGACCCAGGAGCTGGGGGCCTAGGTATTTCTAGAGGCAGGGGTAGGCTGGGACTAAAAACTGGAAGACAATGGAAAGTCTGAAAGAAGAGGGGTTGCACCCCAGATTCCTTACCTTGCCGCCAAAAGATTGGGAGCAAGTTTTTTCTCTGTAGATGTTGAACCCCAGAGCTTTTGGATTGGGGGGAAACTATGTAGAATTGAGGGCAGTAGTCGAGTACCAGATTGCAAACGGGGATTAATGAAAGTCTACAAGAGGGTTTCCTAGCTTGCTCATACCCATTTGGCTCCCAGAATGCTGGAGGCCAGGCTCAGCAGGGACATAGGGAAGTCCTCTCTGGGGAGACCACCAACTAGGGGAAGAGGGCTACCTCGATCCCCCAACCCCAAAGGCCAGCACCCCTCTAAACTGCCCTTTGCCTATAAGCCAGGAAGCCCAAGGATGCCGAGCTGTGCCTCACTGTCAAATGTGAGTGGACAGCCAAAGACTTTGGGAAAAAGACACTAGAGTAAAAGACAAAAGTCAACAAACAGAAAAGGAACCTGGGGGAAACAGAATACAGAGGTTAGACGTCAGTTTCAAAACATTATAATTAATATCATATGAGAGATGCAAGAGGATGCTACTCGCCACCACTTTCTATTTCCATTTCTTGTTTAAATCTCTTTAAAAAATAGCTCCAGTACCTCCTGATATCATATATCTGTTAGTCATTTACTCTCTGTTACTCCTAGTTGAATAGTCAGCTCTATGAGAGCAGGAACTCTGTCTTGTTCTATCATCAGTGCTCATGACCGGCACAAGGTTGGTGCTCAACCAATACCGTTGATCGAATGGATAAAAACTGTATTCATAAACAAGAACAGGATACTGTAAGAAAAGGAGCAGTGAAGAGCGAAAAAGATACTGGAATATTAATAGCATGATAAGAAAATTTAAAAGTTCAATAGGAGATTTGAAAAATAAAATGGAGAACATATTCTCCAATATAGAATAAACCAATGAAAAATAATTAAAAAACCAGAGTAAAATTGGAAGATGAGGCAAAGAGTTTTAACATCTGACTGATAGACATTCCAAAAAGAAAGAACAGAAAGATTGGAAGGGTAAAGGTTGGCACAAAAATGATATAGAAAAATTTGCCAGAACCAGAAGATGTTTTTAGAAGTCAAGTTCACTGAGTCCAGGAAAGTAAATGCAGCAGGGTAGTCTCAAGGCACACAATCATGAAATTTCATATTGCAGGGATAATAATAAGATCTTAGAAAGTTTCCAGAGAGTAAAAGAAGCCACAAATAAAAAACGAGTATCAGAATGGCACTGGACTTCTCAACAGCAAAACTGGAAACCAGAAGACAGTGGGGTAACACGTTCAAAGACTAAGAGAAGGTGATCTCCAACCTCCACTTCTACACTTAGACAAGTATTAAACTAAAGTGGTGGTAAAGTAAAGAATTGCTCAGATATGCCAGGTCATAAAAATATACCTCTCATGCAACCTGTCTCAGGAAGCTACAGAGAAAGTGGGACAATTAAGAAATAAACCAAGAGAGAAGAAGATCCCAGATATAGCAAACAGAGCATCCAGAGGGAGGGGGAGAAACGGCCATGCCGAAGGTAATCTTAGGATGACAGCTATTCATCAGATCGAAAGGACAACCAGTCCAGAGAGGAGCAGGAGTGTGCAGGGCCCCAACCGATGTGTCTCTGAGAAATACACTGAACTCATGGTTTGCCTTATGTATTTGCATGGAGATAGATTTTTAGTTTGGTTTGGAAATAGTTTGGGGATAGTTTGTGTCAACTGTAGGTATATAAAAAACTAAACAAATGAAAAATTAAGGCAATATGAGCTCAGGAAAAACAAAAAGTCATATAAGAAAGGGTATGTGATCATAACACGTCAAATGACTCAGCTAAGAGTTACATTTTTATAATCAACAATGTAAGCCTTCAATGTTAATTTAACAAAAAATCTTGACATAACTTTATTGAGAGAATAATGTAGAAGGGATATAGGGATATGGGTGCGGTGTGTGCTTTAAAAGAACGAAATCCTTGTATTCCATCTTATGAAGTCAAAAGTTAAGTCTTGAAATGAAAATATTAAAAAAAACCCCATAGGCATGTGATCTAGAAATATGACAGTAAACAGGATAAGAAACAAAGGGAGTTGAAAGCGATTGCTTTGGGGTGTGGAGACTGGTCATAGGGAGGATTTAGAGCAGGGAAGCTTTTTCTGTTATAAGCGTCATGGTACTGATTGACGCTTTAAACTGCACAATGAAGTCCTTTGATAACAAAAAATAATTGAAAGCAGTATGCTAACGGGGTGATGTGCTGCACACCACCTCGTCTGTAATCTATTGGTCTCTTGGTGTGGTGTTCATAGTGAGGGCTGGGAGGCAGCGGCATCCTTGCAGCTTAGTCATGTGGAGTGGTATCTTCTTTGAAGCCATCATGAACTTATCATGTTCTTTTCCTCTCTGAGGGAATAGAAGGTCTGGGAACCAAGGGTTGGAAATGGACATCGAGGTTTTCACTATAGATTTAAGGATAAACAAACATGCAAATAGCATACAAATATTTGGTTATTCCTTCTAACTGAAAAAAACCCCAACCCTCTTTTTTTCAAGAGTTCTGCATTATGTTGCTCACTTTATTAGTAGCGTTGGAAAATTTTAAATCCCATTTTGATGGGAACTTATGAGTTACTTATAAACTGAGTCTTTTTTTTTTTTTTTTTTTTTTGCGGTACGCGGGCCTCTCACTGCTGTGGCCTCTCGTGTTGCGGAGCACAGGCTCCGGACGCGCAGGCTCAGTGACCATGGCTCACGGGCCCAGCCGCTCCACGGCATGTGGGATCTTCCCGCACCGGGGCACGAACCTGCGTCCCCTGCATCGGCAGGCGGACTCTCAACCAGTGCGCCACCAGGGAAGCCCTAAACCAACTCGTTTAAGGGGTGGAAGGAATCATGTTCACTGCCTTTGTTTCTCTTTTGAACATGTTCTCTGCTTAGTGTCCTATTTTTAATTAATTAATTAATTTATTTTTACATCTTTATTGGAGTATAATTGCTTTACAATGCTTTGTTAATTTCTGCTGTATAACAAAGTGAATCAGCTATATGTATACATATATCCCCATATCCCCTACCTCTTGAGCCTCCCTCCCACCCTCCCTATCCCACCCCTCTGGGTCGTCACAAAGCACCGAGCTGATCTCCCTGTTCTATGCGGCTGCTTCCCACTAGCTATCTATTTTACATTTGGTAGTGTATATACGTCAGCGCCACTCTCTCACTTCGTCCCAGCCTCCCCTTCCCCCACTGTGTCCTCAAGTCCATTCTCTAGGTCTGTGTCTTTATTCCCGCCTTGCCACTAGGTTCATCAGTATCATTTTTCTAGATTCCATATATATGCATTAGGTGACGCCCAATTCTCTTTTGACCTTACTTCCCCCTCCAGCTATTTCCCTGTTTTTTATATCAGTTTACAGTCACATTTCTCTAGATAGTTATCCTTACTCATTGTCTTTAATTTTTCTCCCATTCTCCCTTGAACCCATTCCAGTCAGCGTTCACTAAAAACAGCTCATTTCAGGCTCTTTAATGGCCCCCATGTTACTAAATCCAATGGTGAATTCAGTTTTTATCTTACTGTTGGCAGTGTTTGACACAGTTGACAGTATTGGGTTCCCCGAGACACTTTTTCACTCAGAAGGAGGGCTGAGGCTAATTGATGTTTCTGG
The DNA here is from genome assembly GCF_003676395.1 of Aethalodelphis obliquidens. NCBI lineage: Eukaryota > Metazoa > Chordata > Mammalia > Artiodactyla > Delphinidae > Aethalodelphis > Aethalodelphis obliquidens. The sequence continues at coordinate 1,435,049 of NW_020837958.1, read as the reverse complement.
TTCCGTGGCAGAAGAGGAGAAAAGCTGGAGGGTCGCTTAAGGGCTTTGCACTGTTTCAGCCTGGGAGTGACAGACGTCTCTTTTCCTCACATATTATTGGCCAGAACTAATCTTCCATGTGCCCGAGGAAGGAGGAAAACAGATGGGATTTGGTGAACAAAAAGCATGACCCTGACTCAGTCACTTTTCAGGATGCATGTGTGTGAGGGTCAAAGGGAGTATATGTACCATCATGGAATTGTATTTATAAGTGGTTACGACATACGCTTTATTATTAAAAGGTTTTAAAATGTAGTTCCCAAAGTGAGGTCTCTTCTTGTGTCCTGCTTCTGATTTAGGGTGTGTGTGGTCTCCACTTTGGCCCTGAGACAACTCTACTGTAGAATTCAGCAACTCTTCCAATTCTTTTAATCTTGACAACAGCCTGAACCCTTAATTATCCTCATTTTAGAGACTGGGAAGTGAAGACTGGAGAGGTTATGTGCCTTGTCTAAGGTCACACAGCAGGTAAGTGGCTGAACCAGGATGCCAGCGCGAGGGTCCTGATTCCTGGCTTTGTTTCGGACCTCATCCTGTGTTCCTGGGGGGTAGACCTTATCAGAGATGAAGGGTCATCTTCCCATGATGTGTGGGTTCCTTCTAGTTCTATAGCTCTTTGCTGCCCTCTCCTGACTTCCACAGTCATGTTGAAGTGAGAAGTTGCTGCTGCGGAGAGGGCCCATGATCTGGCAGTCTCTAAGGTTACAACCTGTATCCCCTCTTCTTCATATTTCACACCCCCGTCCCCCCTGATTCCCAGACGCTGAGTATATAGTAGGCACTAGGAAATATTCTTCTTCTTTTTTTTTTTTTGGTGGTATGCGGGCCTTTCACTGTTGTGGCCTCTCCTGTTGTGGAGCACAGGCTCTGGACATGCAGGCTCAGCGGCCATGGCTCATGGGCCCAGCCGCTCCGCAGCACATGGGATCTTCCTGGACCGGGGCACGAACCTGCGTCCCCTGCATCGGCAGGTGGACTCTCAACCACTGGGCCACCAGGGAAGCCCGGAAATATTCTTCTTGATTAATGTCTTAGAGCAGCAACTCTGATGGAGGTGTTAGTGTACCTTAATGAGTTTCCACTATATGCTGATCACTGTACATACATAATCCCATGGACTCCACATAACAACTCTATAAGGAAGTGCTATTAAGTCTCTTACACATAAGAAAACTGAAGAGCGGAAAAGGTGTAGTAATATGCTCAGGATTATCCACTTACTAATATTTATTCTACATACAGTTAATGAGCATTAAAGTCCTGCAAGTCTCTCGGGTTATAAAAGCTCAGCTGGTGTCCTGTCTTCCGGTCCTGGGAATGAAGGTCTGGATGGCCTCTTCTAGGGATGGCAAATGTATGTTACTTGTGAATCACTGCCTGGGCTTGAGCTCTTTAGCGGGCATTGCTATTCAATTACAACAACTTTTCTAAGACGCAGCCTGGGAATTCTCTCTGCTTCCCCTCTGATCTATCACAGATTTCTGTTAGAAGCTTTTGAACCCCAGGGCTTTGCTCTAACACATAATGCCATGTGGGATTATGGGTGGGACAGTTTGGTAGCATCTTGGTGGGGAGAGCTGGGGTGAGCAGGCATGTTCAGATGAGGGCAATAAGAATATCACATCTCTCTGGCCACGGTGGTGACCTGAACCCTTTGGAGTCAGTGAGGTGCTATTTCATGACTTCCACTTAGATTGTGGGAGAGGTGAGCTCTCTTTTCCACTGGACTTGTACGTGAGGTGAGAAATCTGGAGCTGCTGGCAATCCCTCTGCCACCAAGTGGGGAGGGCTTGTTGAGAGTGAAGCCAGCGCAGAAGTGGATAGAACACGGAGACGGAGAAAGTTGACCCTGGGGACTCTTCAGTTATACAAGCCCATAAATTGTTATTCTTTTTTCTAAATTGAAGTGTAGTTGCTGTACAATATTATATAAGTTATAGGTGTACAATATAGTAATTCACAATTTTTAAAAGTTATACTCCATTTATATAGTTATTATAAAATATTGACTGTAGTTCCTGTGTTGTACAATGTATCCTTGTACTTATTTTATACACGATAGTTTGTACCTCTTAATCCCTCACTCCCATATTGCCCCTCCCCCCTTCCCTCTCCCCACTGGTAATCACTAGTTTGTTCTCTATATCCGTGAGTCTGCTTCTTTTTTTTGGGTATATTCACTAGTTTGTTGTATTTTTTAGATTCCATATATAAGTGATATCATACAGTATTTGTCTTTCTCTGTCTGATTTATAAATTGGAATTCTTGATTAAGAGAGTTTGAGTTGGTTTTTTTGTTATTTGCAACCAACATATTCCTGATAGACAAGGTCTCATTTTATAGATGAAGAAACTGAGGACCAGAGAAGGGGAAGTGATGTCACCAATGACACATGTGTGGTAAGTGGCATTCATCCTCTCAGCCACTCACCTCTAAAGAACCTTGGAACTGGGACACCAGCTATATCCTGAGTACATGGGGATTATACAAATAACCCTGTAATCTATGCAATTTATTTTTGAATCCCTTCATAATTGTTATTAAAGGCTATTCCGGGTCATATTCTCCTTTCCTAGGACTTCTAGGAATACCTGAAATTCAGGTCAAACATTCTTCCCATACAACTGAGTTTATATGTTTATTTGACAGAGACTATTATATCACACACACACCTACACACACACGAACACCCCAAATACTTAATCAGTGATACTTTATTCACGTGTGAATTCCTGTGGGGTGGGCTACTTTGTGACTGAGACTTCACCATTTTCCTGCTGGGAAGGGATGTCTTTGAATGCTCCTACTCTGATCCTCTCCATGGCCAATGTTGGACACACATTTATCTGGTTTGATTCTCCATTTGCACTCAAGTTGCACTGAATCTTGGAGGCTGAGAGAATTATACCCTGGACTGATCTGCTCCCTCTCTGTCTCCATAATATAAATTCGTTCTCACACATACTTGCATTGGGACCTGTTACAGCACACCATTTCTGAGCACCTTTCATCTGTTCATTCATTCCACAATTATTAAACACTCACTATGTCCTAGGTGGAAAGCTATGAACAACAGATAAATTCCAGCCCTCACAGAATGTACTAGTACATTCCAGAGGTCCTAGGAGCTACGTTGTCTTCCTGTGGTTCCTCTGGATTGATAAAACCTGTGTATTTATGTTAATAATTTCTTATTTATTGTGTACAGGGTAAGGGTTACTAGAAGGGAGGAAAACTTCATTTCATGGGTGATAATCATCTTTTTCTGTTTTTAATCCTTTCCCCTGTTGGCTGGAGAGTTATTTCCTGTTCCCTTTTGTTTCTCTCTTCCTGTTGATACTGTAAAGACCTCTATACCCACTGGATCCTCTGGTGCCTTTGCAGTGCATTCTAACACCAGGTGTATCCTAGTGGACTTAAGACATGCTAGACGGTGTACTAAGTGCCCTACACAGACCACTCATTTCATCCTCCCTACAACCCTGTGGGGCTCTATAGTTGTGTATCATAGGAATAGATTTTTAAAAAATGAGTGACTCCAAATCTTTACTTCAATTTCATTTAACTTTATAACTGTTTGAATTCTGAACATTCAGAATAGATTCAGTTCATATTTAGTCTTGACAGCCTCTTACATGTCTGGTGCCTCAGTAAATGCCACAGATGGAGACAAAATTAAACCTGGCTAAGGTGTCATTCAGTACCACAACTGACCTGGTCTGGCCATGTTGGGCATCAGAAGTTTGACCACACTAAAGATTTATACAATCCAAATATCTAACTTTTTTTTTTTAATGGTTTCTCTCCTTTTTTTCTTTTAAATTAATTAATTTATGTATTATTCACTTTTGGTTGCATTGGGTCTTCGTTGCTGTGCGTGGGCTTTCTCTAGTTGCGGCGAGTGGGGGCTACTTTTCGCTGCGTTGCACGGGCTTCTCACTGCAGTGGCCTCTCCCATTGTGGAGCATTGGCTCTAGGTGCGTGGGCCTCCGTAGCCATGGCACACAGGCCCAGCAGCCGTGGCTCGCAGACTGTAGAGCGCAGGCTCAGCAGCTGTGGTGCACAGGCTTAGTTGCTCCGTGGCATGTGGGATCTTCCCCGACCAGGGCTCGAACCCTTGTCCCCTGCACTGGCAGGCGGGTTCCCAACCACTGCGCCACCAGGGAAGCCCCAGATATCTAACTTTAAGCATATCTACTGACAGCTAGATCAAGATGGAGTTCAGGCTTTAAGAATCCCCTCTGCTCCACAAACATAGCAAGTGCTGGATAAAACAAACAAACAAAAAAGGAAAACTGAAGAAGGCCTTAAATAGCAGACAAGCATTTTTGAAGATCCAAGCTGTCACAGAAGCACAAACTGTGATCAGGACTGAAGGGGTGGGTGGACTTGCGGGTTTTGAATGCAGAGGCAGTTAGGGTGGTAAATGAGTCAAGAGCATTCCCCGTGAGAAGGGGAAGCAGAGGCAGGCTCACTGACTAATGCCCAGGGCTAGGGTGGCATTCATTTCTCATCCTCCACCCTCATGGGAGGAAGCCAGAAATAAACCTGCAGCCAAATACTGAAGGAGCAGTGGCTCGTTTCCAGCTCCAGGCTGGAAGAGGAGAAGGATGAGACATAGCCTTGTGACCAGGAGCTGAATCAGGCTTCCCCCTGACCTAGGCTGGATCAGCCACGGCCCAGGGGCTCTGCAGGACAGTCCCCTCTGACTGTCCGTACTGGATTGAAGACCCCTGAAGCTGCTAAACAGGACAATTGAATATTCAGGTAAAGGAGAAGGGAAGAGAGAGAGGGAGAGAAAGAGAGAGGGAGAGAGAGCAAGAGAGAGCATGCGAGAGAGAATTGAAGCAAACATACCACCTCATATTCCAAATGAGACTATAAACCAAATAAAAAAAATTGATGAATAAACACGAATACTAAGAAAAGCAGCCAACAAGCCAACAGTCAGAACGTGGGTTCACTTCTGATGAAGTTGATTTTACAGAATGATCAGACAAGGCTTTAAAGTAAATATATTGATTATTTCAAAGAAATAAATGAAATAAAAACTTCCATTAAAATAATAAAAAAATAGAGGCTGAAAAAAAGAATGGGGAGATATGGAAAAGAACCAGTTAGAATATTTGAACGTGAAAAAATAGTCATGTGGGGCTTTGAGTTATGATGGCTGTTTGGTTATATGTATCTAATTTCACTACCTTTCTAAAGCACACTAAAATTACAGTAAAGCGATTAAGGAAAGAAAAATGAAACAAACCAACAGGAATAGGGAGAATAGGTGAAGAGACAATGGCAAAAGTATTTTGGAACCTGGAGGGGAGATGAATTAGTGGTGACTGGTTAGTAAGCCAGCCAGACCTGTAAGTCATTATGGTCTCAGAAAGTTGACAAAATCCCCAATTCACCCTGAGAACCCTCTAAGTCTCAAAAACTAGCAATTCCAGAAACCTCTGGGCCTGACCAAAAGTAGAGGTTAAACCAAAAGGACCGAGTGAAAGTTGTTTGAGAAACAGTTATACCTCGATCTTCTCTCCCACCCACAGTGCTAGACAACTGCTCCTCTCTCATCCAAAGAATATTGTGAAATGAAGAAACAGAGCCTGTGTGTCCATGTATATCAGGCATTGTTGAGAGGGGGGCTACCATACTGAAAGCAGGGGTATTAAGTGACCATATGGGTAAAGACTATGGAATGCTGAGACTACCAGGCCCTTTCTTCTTGGCTCTCAAAATGCTGGTGGACAGAACTGCACCTGCTGGAAGGAGTTTGGAAGATTCTTCTATGAGGAATAGAATCAGTCTAAGAGGAAAGTCCTAAAGACATAGACATGGGGTGGGGGTGTTCCTCCAAGAAGTGGCTTACTCAGATCACCATAGAGCAGGGGTCCCCAACTCCCGGGCCACAGAGCGGTAGTGGTCCCGAGGCCTGTTAGGAACCGGGCCACACGGCAGGAGGTGAGTGGCGGGAGAGCAAGAGAAGCTTCATCTGCCACTGCCCATCACTCCCCATCGCTCACATTACCGCCTGAACCATCCCCCCATCCCAGTCCGTGGACAAATTATCTTCCATGAAACCGGTCCCTGGTGCCAAAAAGGTTGGGAACTGCTGCCATAGAGAAAAGCTCCTAAGTCATACTCATCTGCTCAGAACTTCCAAACTGCTCTTTGATCCTGTTTACCCTTAATCCTCAGGAGATAATCTAAGATTACTTGAAACTTGAGGGAAGCCTCTAACATGGAACATAGAAAACACAATGAACAGACAGAAAAAAGCAACTTGGAGGAAGTGGAGACTACGTAGAGGAATGGGGAAGCAAACAAACAAAAAAATGCAACATTTATATTGCTAGAGAGAGAAAAAGATATTGTATTTATGAAACAGAATGTGTAAAAAATTCAGAAAAAAATATTAAAGAACGTTTGGAAATTAGAAACATGATGGCAGAAATGAAAAACGCTCAATGAAAGTGCTGGAAGGTAAATAAGAATTGCCTAGAAATTAGAACAAAAATCCATGGAGAGGAAAATAAGAGAGAAAAGATAAAAATTGAAGGACAAGACAGGAAATTTAATGTATGAGCGATATTAGTTCTAGAGGAAGAGAGCAAAAGAAATGGATGGGGAGCAATGAATACAATAATTCAGCAAAATTTCCCAGATTAAAGGACATGAATTTGGATATTGGAAGGGCTCACCAAATGCCCAGTAGAATGGCGTATCACGGGTTTTCAGAAACTCAAAAAAGGAAAGACACCCAAATATCAAAAAATATACTTTCATGTACCATTTTTACATTTTTATTTCTTTATTTTTTAAACATTTTTATTGGAGTATGATTGCTTTACAATGGTGTGTTAGTTTCTGCTTTATAACAAAGTGAATCAGTTATGCATATACATATGTTCCCATATCTCTTCCCTCTTGTGTCTCCCTCCCTCCCACCCTCCCTATCCCACTCTTCTAGCTGGTCACAAAGCACTGAGATGATCTCCCTGTGCTATGTGACTGCTTCCCACTAACTATCTATTTTACATTTGGTAGTGTATATATGTCCATATATACACTACCACTCTCTCACTTTGTCCCAGTTTACCCTTCCCCCTCCCTGTGTCCTCAAGTCCATTCTCTAGTAGGTCTGTGTCTTTATTCCCATTTTGCCCTTAGGTTCTTCAAGACCATTTTTTTTTTTTTAGATTCCATATATATGTGTTAGCATACAGTATTTGTTTTTCTCTTTCTAACTTACTTCATTCTGTATGACAGACTCTAGATCCATCCACCTCACTACAAATAACTCAATTTCATTTCTTTTTATGGCTGAGTAATATTCCATTGTATATATGTGCCACATCTTCTTTATCCATTCATCTGTCAATGGACACTTAGTGTACCATTTTTTTTAGAAAGCTATGGAAAGACATACTCCACAAAATGAAGGATGTAAACCAAGAAAGGGAACTAAATGAGACATGGGAAACCAACTGAGAGGAGAAGTGAAGGCAACTCTTAAAGTCATAGTGATGGGGAACCCAACGGTAGATCTGAGAGAGATTACTAGGTACCAGGCACAGTGAGAAAAGCGGACTGGATTGGAGCTGGCCTGAAAATTTGTGACCAAGCACGATGCCTATCTCAAAGCCAAAGGAACCTTCACTTTTACTGATAATATCCACAGTGATGAGTCTATATAGCTGAGACTGAATGATAAGACAAAAAAGAAGTATGCCCTAATGGGAATGATTACACTAAAGTCTAGTGTGTCTTTTGATCAACAGTATGGCAAGAGCCTTCTGATCTCCATGGACTTCAATGCAGAAGACAATATTAATTGGCCTGAATAAGAGAAATCTTCCTATACATACATATAGGCCTACACATGCATGCAATGACTGTAGAAGGATGTATAATAACCTGGTATTTACTATTTTGTTATTTTTGAATTTTGTATTATGTACATGTGTTATCTATTCAAACTTTAATGAAATAAAACATTCCCTAAAAATTTAATTCAAATGCACAGAATTATAAATGCACATATCTAGAAGCAATAATTTTACCTGTGGGCGTATAGCGTAAAGATAAAACCTCACATGTTCAAAATGATGTACACAAATAATTCAATAAATAAACAATTAAATATTTAAACAGTTTAAATAAATTTAATAAATAAACAATTAATTAATTAAGTATTTATTTATTCCAGCTTTGTTGAGATTTAGTTGACATGTAACATTGTTTAAGGTGTACAACGTGTTGATTTTACAGGATTATTTTAATGGCAAAAGAGTGGAAACAACCTTTACAGGGGGCTTGTGAATTAATCATGTTCATCCATAAAATGAAACACTATGAAGCCCTTTAGTAGGTAATGAAGCTCATTAGGTACTGATATGAAACAATCCTCACAATATTGTCTCAAGTGAACAAAGGCAAAATAGAGAAAAGGATGCATAATATGCCAATATGTATGTATAAAAGAGAGAAAAATAACTCTCTCTCTCTGTGTGCATGTGTGTGTGTGCATTTCCATATATATGAATAGAGTATATCAGAAACAATAAAAGTAATGGAAAACATTGGTTGCTTCCAAGAAGAGGAACTGAGTGGTGGGAAGGAGGAAGAAGTAGGAGGGTAACTTCTCATTGTTTACCCTTGTGTAACCTTTGGTTTTGAACCATATAAATGTATTACTTATTTAAAAGCAAATTTTAAAAATGTAATGAATGAGATGCACTCTGCACCAGACAGAGGAAAAGAAAGAATTAGAGAATTGGAAGATAGAATATAGGAACCTGCTCAGAATGCAATACAGAGAGCAGAGAGATAAAAACATCAAGAAGGATTTTATATATATAGAAGAATGACAGACTGACAGCAAACTTCTTATTGTTAATAATAGATGTTGGAAGATAATGGAATAATAACTTTAAAGTGCTGAAGGAAAAAACTGTCAATTGAGAATTTCACAACCAGCTAAATTTTATTCAAGAAGGAGGGTTAAAAAAAACATTTTTAGACATACAAATACTAAATACGTTACTACACATAGATCCTTACTAAAAGACTATTAAACTTTGCTTCAGAAATAGAAAAGTGGGAACAGAAGGAAATGTGGATTGCAAGAAGCTAGTATCCTCTAAATAGCTCTTCTTCCCACCCACCCCTAAATCAAATAAGTTGTTCTAGACATCACAGAGATTGATGAAATGTGTTGAAAATTTTAATTAATGATTAGAGTCTAAGATTATTTTTTTGTTTCATAAAACAGTAATAACAAGGTGAGGGAGATAGTCAAAGCAGGAGATACTTAAAGTACATTAAGGATTTATTGACATTGGGAGTAATTAAATAATTGTAGACTTTATCAGAACATTTATAGTTAAGAATGTAGGTTACAAAATTCAGAGTAGTCATTAAAATAAGACATATTGATATCTTCCAAATCAGAAGAGAATAAACATTATCAAACAAAAGAAGATAGGGAAGAAGAAAAAGAAGCAAAGAATGGTAATAGAAAACACAAAATAAGATAATATAGTTGTCTAAACTACCAAATTACAAAAAATGAAAATGGGTTAAATTCATCTATTAAAAGACAGAAGCAATCAAATAGATAAAAACAAAATGCAACTCTATGCTTCCTACAAGAGAAGAGTGATACACACACCCCCCACCCCACACAGGCTGCAAATAAAAAAGTGGAAAAAGATGTGTAACATAAATACTAACAAAGAAGTTAGTGTAGCAAAATTAACATAAGACAAAATAGATCTAAAGTCAAAAAACATTCATAGGGATAAAGAGAGAAAACACAAAATAATAAATGTAACCACACACCAGGAAGATAAAACAATTATGGTGCTTCCCTGGTGGCGCAGTGGTTGAGAGTCTGCCTGCCGATGCAGGGGACACGGGTTCGTGCCCCAGTCCGGGAAGATCCCACATGCCACAGAGCGGCTGGGCCTGTGAGCCATGGCTGCTGAGGCTGCGCGTCTGGAGCCTGCACTCCGCAATGGGAGAGGCCACAACAGTGAGAGGCCCACGTACCACAAAAAACAAAAACAAAAACAAAACAAAAACAATTATGAACTTTTATGTCCCTAATAAAATTTCATATAATGTAACATAATAAATAAAGCAAACATTGAAAAATTCTAAGGAGAAAGTCAGAAAACAACAGTAGGGGATTGACACAACTCATAAAGCAAGCAGACAAAGATTAGAAATGATATAGCAGCTTTGAATAACAAAATTAGCAAGTGTGATCTAAAATGTATGCATATGTATCTAAAAACTTTGCACACAACAAGTGTACATGTATTTTTTTCAAGTATAGATAGAATCTTTGTAAAATTTGACCATGAAGCCAAAAAGGAAATCTCAATAACTTTTAAATAATTGATATCATAATGACCACAATATCTTAACACATAATTAAATTAGAAATAATTTGAATGATAAAAAGTAGTTTAACACACCCCTACTTTCTTTTTTTCCACTTATTGGGAAACTTAAGAATGCGACTCTGAATAACTCTGAGTAAAGATGAAATAAATGCCATAATAAAAAAAATATTTATAGCTGAGCAATAATAAATTACTAACATAAAAAAATTGTTTGATATAGCTAAAGTGGTGTCTAGAGGGAAATATGTAGCTTAATTGCATTTATTATAAATGATAAAAATGAAAATAAATGTGTTGTATTCAACTAAAAAATAAAGACCAATGAAGTAACTTATGAAGGTAGAAGAAGGGAAATAATAAATACAAGAGAAGAAATTAATGAAATAGAAAATTAGAGAGTACACAAAACCAAAAGCTTGTTCTTTGAAAAAAGAAAAAAGGAATATAATGTAATAGGTAAATCGCTAGCAAGACTCATCAAAAAAAAAGGGAAGATACATAAATAAGTAATATTAAGAAAAAACCTTGGTTGTCACCCACGAGGTTGTTAAATATTTTGAATATCCCTCTGAATATATGACAGAAGTGGTATTATCAATTAATGAGGAAGGATGTTATCAACATGAGAAAAAAATTAGATCTCTGCTTTGCAGCATGACAAAGATTAAATCCAGTTGTGTTAAAGACCTCAGTGTAGAAAGCAAAACCTAGACATTTTTAGAATACATTTTAGTCAAGGTACAATAGCACAAACTGTACAGGGGAAGATAAGTATATTTTACTACATAAAACTTAAAGATGCTGCACAAAGTTAAAACGCTGGGAAAATACTGACTGTATAACAAAGTATGGATGTTTAGAAAATACACAGAATTTCTACAAATTATTAAACTACTCAACAGAAAAATGAAGGAATGCAATGCACAGGAGAGGAAAAACATGTTGTCAATAAGCATTTGATGTGATGTCTAACCCTCTGTTGGTCAAAACTGTAAGAGGCTGTATCACCCAGTGTTGGCTTTGTATTAGAAATATTGTTAAGTAAGTCTCAAACACTGCTGGTGGGAATAGAGCTGGGGCAATCCCTTCAGAGAGCAATTTGGCATTATTCAGTGAAGTGGGAGGTGCTCATTTAGGTATACACCCTAGAGCAGCACCTCTCAAACTTCAGCTTGTCTCAGAATCACCTGGTGGGCTTGTTAAAGCACCCATCACTGGGCCCCACTTCCAGAGTTTCCAATCAGTGCATCTGGGGAAGAGACTGAGGATTTGCATCTAACATGTTCTCAGGTGCTGCTGCTGCTGGTGGGACCACACTTTGAGAACCACTCCCTCAGACAGCCTTTTGATGTGCACAAGATGTACACAAGAATGTTTATTGTTAGGAAGAGCAAAAAATCGGAAACAAATGCCCACCACCAAGAGAATGAAGAGTAAATTATGCTTTTTTAGTCAAACAGAATACACATAGAAATTAAGATGAATGAAACTAGAGATGTAAATATAACATAAAAAATGAAAAAACACATTCTATGAAAAAAGCAAATTACAAAGTGATCTATGGAGTTTGATACCATCTATATACATTTTAAAGAAATGCAAAACAAACTAATATAATATTTATGGATAACAAATGGTATAAATTATGCATGAGCAGGATAATGCTGAATTTATGATATTGGTTAATTCTAAGGAGGGAGTGAGAGTGATGGGATTGAAAATGGATAAACAGAGGGCCTCAACTGCATCTGCATTTTATTTATTTATTTATTTAATTTTATTTTTTGGCTGCATCAGATCTTAGTTGTGGCATGCAGGCTCTTCGTTGTGGTACACAGGCTTCTCTCTAGTTGTGGCCCATGGGGTCCAGAGTGTGTGGGCTCTGTAGTTGTGGCACATGGGCTCTCTAGTTGAGGCGTGAGGGCTCAGTAGTTGCGGCGTGTGGGCTTAGTTGCCCCGCTGCATGTGGGATATTAGTTCCCTGACCAGGGTTCGAACCCGCATCCCTACATAGTTATAGCAGCCTGAACTATAACTATGAAGTTCAGGCTGCTATAACTATGCAGCCTGAAGGTGCATTCTTATTGATTGATTGATTGATTGATTGATTGATTTTGGCTGCATTGGGTCTTTGTTGCTGAGCGTAGGCTTTCTGTAGTTGCGGTGAGTGGGGGCTACTCTTTTGTGGTGCGCAGACTTCTCATTGCAGCGGCTTCTCTTGTTGCGGAGCATGGGCTCTAGGTGCGCAGGCTTCAGTAGTTGTAGCACGTGGGCTCACTAGTTGTGGCTCATGGGCTCTAGAGCACAGGTTCAGTAGTTGTGGCGTATGGGCTTAGCTACTCCACGGCATGTGGGATCTTCCCTGACCAGGGCTCGAACCCATGTCCCCTGCATTGGCAGGCGGATTCTTAACCACTGCGCCACCAGGGAAGTCCCTGTATCTGCTTTTTAAATCTATCTATCTATCTATCTATCTATCTATCTATCTATCTATCTACCTATCTATCATCTATCAATTGTATTTTTACAAAAAAATGATCTTAATTTAATATTGCTCTCTTAGTTCAGGCTGCTATAACAGAATACTATTGACTAGGTGACATACAAACAACAGAAATTTATTTCTCACAGTTCTGGAGGCTGGAAGTCTGAGATCAGGGAGACAGCATAGTTGGGTTCTGGTAAAGAACATCTTACAGGCTGCAGACTGCCAAATTTTTTTTGTATCCTCAAATGGCAGAAAGAGGGCAAGAGAACTCTCTGGAGCCCATTTTATAAGGGCACTAATCCCATTCAATAGGGCTCCATCCTCCTGACCAAATCACCTCCCAAAGATCCCACCTTCTAGTACCATCACATTGGGCATTAGGATTTAACATGAATTTTGGAGAGACACAAACATTCAGTCTGTAACTACTGCCAAAGGTTAATATTTGATAAATCTGGGGAGCAGGTATAAAGTCATCATTGTATTATGTTCCTTCTTGAGTGTACATTTGAACACATTTGAATTATTTCATGATAAAAAGTCATTAAAAAGAATACCTGGAAAAATACCAGGCCAGACTTTGCTTCTGGATGTTGTTAAAGACGAAAAACGTGATTTTGAGAAGACTGAGTCTCTATTGTGAAATAAGAACTATATACAATGCCACATAATTCATCATAATGATATACAACAATTATGACTACAAGTAGTGATTTCAAATTTCTTCTTAGAGGAATGGCAAAGGCCCTCAGCTTTTCACTCTAGACTGGGTTCCTCTTCCTTTGTCAGAGAGTTGGTTCTGCTGACCCTCCTCTATGTGTCCTGGTTTTTGAGCTGGGATATTTGATTCTTTAGGCAAGAGGAGAAGAAAAGGAATATGATAATTCAAAGCCTCTTTTATTACCCTCACAGAGGAGAATGCTGCCTTTAATTGCTCAAGTTTGGACTTTTGTGGTATAAAACTGGGACAACAGATAGAGTGATAGAATTTAAGAAAACCAGCACGGCTGGGTTGGTTTACATTGTCAGGGCAGAGTATTACCGGCATAAGTGAAATAAAGTGTTCTGAAAGGTGAGAGGAGAGGAGGAGAAAGACAGGAACTGGTGGGGCCTGGGTTTGAGAGCAGAATTTGACATTTGCCTGTTTCCTTGGTTCTCTAGGCTGTTTCCTCCTGAATGCCCTCGGCCTGCTGGCATGCTGGTCTTCCTAACTTCTTTTGGTCAGCCTTGTATGTCAGTGCAGAAGAGGATGTTTTGCTCTGTATTCTTGGAGTCTCTGTCAGATTGGGTCAACTTGGGTCAGAGCTGAAAAGGGGTTTTTCCATTGAGCAGAGATACAGGTATGATACTCTTAAACGTCCTCCCTTTGGCAGCCCAAAGTTTTATGTGTAACCATCTCATGTCCACTGTTAGATAAGTGAACCCTTTTACTTTATTGCCTCATTCATCTCTAACCACATCCCTGTCAGGTAGCCTTATTTTCCTAACTTTAGAGATGAGGAAACTGGCTCAGAGAGATTGACTTCCCCAACGTAGCACATCCATTTAGAGGCTTATGTGGGATTCAAATCCAAGTCTATGATGTTTTACGCTGAGCTACACTGTGCTAGGTTTGTGAGATCCAGTAAAAATATAGGACTTGGCCCTGTTATCAAGGAGTTTTATTGATTAGTTGGGAAGGTAGCTTTACTGTTTAGTTGGCACCTGAAACATTAAGGCTGGACCCAAGTCATGTGAAATAAAGGGGAATGATCCCACGTGTATGTTAAAGAAATAGTCATCTCCAGCGCCCTGTTAATTTTGGTTCAGCTGCCTCCTATGATCCAACAGAGTGGATACTCACCACCCCTGATGTTCCTTTTGCTTTATAGTGAAATGATGCCATATTTCCTTTATGCAGAAAAAGATTTCTCAGCCGTAGATAATCATCAAATCCTCTGGAGGAAGTTCTTTTTTTTTTGGAGGAAGTTCTTTGGAAGAAAGGCAAATGAGCATAGGTACATTCAGGATAAAAGTGACCCTTAGTCACAGCCTCTGTGAGACTCTGAACTCCTTGCAGATTAAAAATATATATATATATATTTATTTATTTGGCTGTGCCTGGTCTTAGCTGCGGCATGCAGGATCTAGTTCCCTGACCAGGGATCGAACCCAGGCCTGCGTTGGGAGCACGGGGCCTTAACCACTGGACCACCAGGGAAGTCTCACTCTTTGTGGATTGAGGTTGGGTATTTCACATCTGAATTGTATATAGCCTGAACCAAATGGGCTACTCAGTTATATCCATTGTTATCATTGTAGCTTTTCCCCACCTGGGGATAAAGGGCAGGTAGGTGGGTGGGGGATATCCGACCCACCCTAGTAGAGGAAGACCTCGTTGCAGCCTTGGTAAATCTGGAGCTCTCGAATTTTCATTTCACCCTATTCCAGAGTAGTTAGAGCCAGAAACTTTGACAAAGAATCTAGCTGGCATGGAACCTTCCTTGGCTGGCCCCTCGTCCTCCATCGGCGTTTGTCCAGCTAGTCTACCAACTGGGATTCCCATGTAGCTTTTGCACACCCCGTGGGGCAGAGTTTTCCATGATTTATTATCTTCTTTCCTTTGTTGACTGACTGCATCAACCCTCCGTGGAGACCTGATCCCATGGGTCACCCCTAGGGTGTTAGAGGTACCTACGTGGGATATGAGTCATTTTATGGCCAGTGACAACCCCTGTTTCTTTCCTTTCCAGTTCAGCTCATGGTGGATCTCTGCCCTCTGCCTTTTGTTCAGAGAAGCTGTGATCCTTGAATTTGGGGTCCCTGTTACACAATGAGATCCAATAGCTTGCATTTGCCACCAGTCCCAAGGTTCTGAGCGCTTGGGACCTTTGTGTTCTACCCAGAGAAAAAGCAGAGAAGTAGCAGGGACAGGTGAGTAGCTCTTCTAGAGATTTCTGACACCTGATTATGGGTTAGTTAGCTTCTGGTTTATACCAACGCTGGAAACTAACAAGCACACATCCTAAGAGCGTGCAGAAGGTGGTGAATGGAAAAAGCATCATCAACCAAAGAGATACGAAATCTAGAGTCAGGAACCCTGACCTCAGTATAACCCAATCCTTTCTTCAGTTTTCCCAATATGTTATCTCATTTTTTTTCTTTCAAAAACTCTCTTACCAAGTCATTGTGGTTTTAAATATCAATCCATTTCTCAAGTGAGGAAACTGAGGCACACGGAATTCAACTGATTTTCTTAAGCTCACATAGAGTAGGGCTATCAAGGGATGTTTGGGGTTTTAGTTCCCCTTCATCTCCATCTGCCCCCTCAAGACACTTAAAATAAACCTACAATATAAACAAAATCAATTTTCTTGTTATTCAAGTGCAACTTCAAGGCCATCCCCAGGGCCCCCCTGAGATTGCCATCCCCTAGGCTTTCCCTTTATTGAAATTCTGCAGTAATCACTAGACCATCAGTAACGGAAGCAAGATAATAAGAAGGTCTTCCTGGAGTGTACCTTTAAAGTTTTCAGAGCCTTCCTATCTACTATTCACTGATTCACATAATATCCGGGAGACAGGAAGAGCAGGCATTATTCCTATTGAGAGATTAGGAGCTCAGATAGATAGTTTGATCCACCTCGGATCTTTTCTGCTATAGTGGGCTCTCTCTGGCTTGCCTTGGGACTGGGGTCTCTGCTGCACATATGACTGGAGACCCTTCCCATTTCTTTTCTATGTCTCCACTTCCCATTTTTCCATTCATGAAGAGACCGTCTGTGAGTGGCTTTGAGGAACAGGTCATGGTACTGAGTATTGAAGCTGCTGGAATAATGAGAGAAGCTCTCAGTTAATTCATCAGGTTTAGTTTTAGGAAAGCCAACCCCCAGGGAGGCGGTATGGTGGAAAGATGGTGGGCTCTGGGGTCAGACTGGGCTGTATTCTCATCTGGACTCTGCCGCTTCCTAGTGGTTGAAGCAGGGTTTGTGGGAGCCCACATGCTAGGTGCCTCTCTCCCCCTCTGCAGCCACCTGGCAACTGGGGAAACTTAGGGCTTGGTGGAGCAGAGTTTGAGAAGAGCTGATATAATACAGTTTTTCAGGAAATTTAAAATTAAATTCAGTAGCTAAGAAAAAGAATTATATGCAAAAATCAATTCAACTTGTTTCTCACCCAAGGCCAGTGAGCGTGGGCTGCTCCAGGCACACAGGCATCATTCTTGCGGGCACCTTCGGTCTTGGAGCTGATTGGCAGGAGGGTTGCTTGGACTTCAACATCCAAATTGGACAGCTCTTCTGTAAGTATTGGTGGCCTTCCTTTCCTTCCCGTTTCCTTCAAACAGATAACTGGATGTGGAAAGAAAATAGCATTCTGGGTCAGCATAATCCTCAGAGCATATATCCAACTATTTTTATTATATCAACATATTCATTGCATGCAGACTTCATCCAGTGACTCTTTTTGGCACTGGCAACACAGTGATGAACAGACAAAGGCACTATCTTCAAGGAGCTTACGTGTGTGTGTGTATGTATGTGCGTGTGTATGATGTTATAGACAAACAAATAAATGTCTAACAGATGACAATGAAGCTGTGACCGAAAATCAAGGCGAGAAGGGGGTCAGAGAGTGACGGGAGTTGTATTTTCAGAGAGGTGGTCAGAAAGGGTCTCTACGTGAGGGAGAATTGAAGGAAGTACAGGAGGAAGTCACCCAGAAAGGCAGAAGGAACAATGAGAGCAAAGGCCCTGAATTGTCGCTTAATGCTTTGACCTTCCATTTTTAGACCAGCCCTGCAAATGTACATATTACGCCCTCCGTTTGAAGATGAAAAGAAATGAGGCTCAGCGAGATTAAGAACCTTTCCTAAAATACAGCTGGTACCTGATGGAGCCAGGGTCAAGCTCAGCTCCTGTGATTTTAGAGATGGTGCTGTGAACTCGGGGGGTTGTCTGTGTGCCTGAAAGTGGGAGTAACTATTGCTGTCATGATGCAGGAAGTAAGAGCAGAGAGGAGGCAGAGAGCAGGACCCCGGGCTTCAGCTCCTACGCCTCCTGTATCCCCTTCTGCCTGCCTTGTGGTCCCGCGCCACCATCGTCTGCTCACCTTGGTTTGGTGGTTGGGTTCTGAAATCATTGTCTGGGTCTTAGTATGTTCATTTTCCAACGCCTTTCACCTTTGAGGACAAGTCTCCCAGAGGCTGGGTAGAGAGAACTGAAACAGGGAGAAATCTAGCCTCTCCCACCAGGCTTATCACATAGCTGCACCAGCAAATAGCTGCAGGAACCCAATTTTAATTTCCCTGCATGGGCCTCAAACTGTTTTCCACATTTGTTAGGGAAAGTCTTAGCCAAGGGAACACCATCCTTTGAGGACACTAAACTAGGCCAGGTTCCTGGGTGGCTTCCTCTCCTCATTCAGTGATTGTCCCACATGACCCTATCCTCTCCCCACAACCCCACCGTGGCCTTCCTACTTGACACTTGGTTGATAATGTTCTCTTAATCTTGGAGAGGAAGCCAATGTGGTTAACAGGCCTGGGAGTGTCGCTGTGCCCCTGCAGGTCGCCAGAGCCCGCCGGGGGACTCCTCCAGTCCAGCGGGGCCCCGAGCTGCAGAGAAATGAACCTCACAGGCAGGGCTGGCAGCCAGGGTTGCAGGTTTGCCATTTGGTGACATGAAGTAACAGAGGGAGGTGGCACAGTGTGTGTGCGTGGGAAGCACAGATATCTAGGTCAGATGCGCTGGGGTTTGAATCCCATCTCTCCCATTTACTATCTGGCTCTTTACAGAAGAGGTTTGATGGCCCCTGATCTCGGAGGCATGACTGGTTTTCCTTAGGGATCTAGGCTCTTTTGATGGTGTGGTTCTGCCGTCCACTGAAGTCTCCAAATATTCTGAATTTAGTCTGTGACTAGAGAGGGAGAGAGTCTGAAGATAGTGGGAAAGCTCACCTGCTTCTTCAAAATCCCAGCCCACAAGTGAGATGCATCCCGGGCTGGAGGCAAGAGGCTGGGAACGAGCCCCTGGCCCGGCTGCCTCGTAACAGCGCTCCACACTGGGGGGGCGGGGGGGTCTTTGCGGTGTGTGTGTGTTCAAAATATCCTACTTCTTTACCCCTTGTCCAGCAGTTGAGTAATAAAAGCCGTTCTTTCAAGGTAACATCTGGATTTGATACAAACCCCCTCAGGTTCTGGCATCCTATCTCTAAGTTATGGATCAGAGAACTGAAACTATCATAAGGTAACACCTGTCCCAGGCCCTGTGGTAGATGCTCGGGCACCTGCTCTGTGCCAGGTTGCCCCTCTGGTACATCTGCTATGGTGCCTGGCACAGAGCGGGTGCCCTGTGCATATTTTGGTCTGACCTGCATACAAGTTTGGAGGAATAAGGGAAGGAAAAGTCTTCCTACTGAAGATGAGACTATCGAACTTGAGTCGCAGCTGGAAGGCCAGGTAAGATTTAGTAACAATACTAACAACTAATGGATGAGGCAACCAAGCTAGTGAATAGCAGGGCCAGGGCTTGATTTCAGATCTGTTTGACTCTAAATCTTGTGCTTTTAATGACTATGAAAAAGAATGAACATTTCAGAAAACTTTACCGTGAAACCTGTAAGGCAGGTTTCTACAGCATCTGTGCGCAGTGAGGAAGGGTATCTGGAAAGGGTGAGCACTGTTCCTAAGATGCTACACGATAAGCCAAATTGCAAAGGGGAGAAACGTGCAGGAACTGTGCTCTGAAATTTCCTGGAGCCAACAGAAGCGTGAAGCATCTGGGGCTGCAGTGCAATTATTTGTTCAGGAAACCAGTGTTTATAGACCCCCACTATGGGGATGTTGGAGCCTGGATTTAGGTGTGGTGAAGATACCTGCAGGAATCTGAAGACTCTGACCTTGTTTATTTCTGATTTTGTATCTCTACGTGCTTTCACTGCCAGCAAATCATGAAATGTTGACACCCGAGGGAACCTGTTGAATTATTTTTAGGGGAAAGAGCAAGGGTTTTAGACCTTGGCAAACCTGGATTCAAATTCCAGTTCAGGCATTTGTGTGACCAGAGGCAAAACACGATTTGTTTTCCTCCAAAGGGTCAGAGACATTCAATAATTTGTCCAAGGTTACAGAACAAGTATGTAATGGTTTCAGTTATCTACAGCTGTTTAACAAACCACTCCAAAGCTTAGTGGCTTACAGAAATGACAATCAGCTATTTAGTTCACAAATCTGCAATTTGGGGAAGGCCCAGCAGGGAAGACTGGTGTCAGCGGGGTCAGCTTGACCAGGGCTGGAGGGTCGATTCTTCAGATGACTCATTCACCTGGCTGGCATGTTGGTGCTGGCTGTCAGTGGAAGATCAGCCAGGGCTGAGGACCAGGGACCTTAATTCCTCTCCACCTGGGCCTTTCTGCAGGCTGCTTGGGCTTCCTCACACCATGGTGGCTGGGTTCCAAGAAGCAGGGAGAGGAATCAGTTTCTTAAGGCCTGGAAACTGGCACAGCAACTCTTCTGTCTTCTTATGTTGTCAAGCAGCCACAAAGCTCAGATTCCAGGGGAGTGGCCATTGGCCCCACTTTTTAATGGGAAGAGTGTCAAAGAATTTAAAAATGACCACAGTAATGGGGACATTATATTCTCTTACTTACTCTCTTTTTTTTTTTAACACCTTTATTGGAGTATAATTGCTTTACAATGGTGTGTTCACTTACTCTTAAAATTAGATAAGGGTTGATCTTTTTGGACCCCGTTTTTATTATCTGTTTTACAAGATGGAATTATTATTAATTTTTTGTTTTGTTTTGTTTTGTTTTCTTTCGGCGGTATGCCGGCCTCTCACTGTTGTGGCCTCTCCCATTGCGGAGCACAGGCTCCGGACGTGCAGGCTCAGCGGCCATGGCTCACGGGCCCAGCCGCTCAGGGGCATGTGGGATCTTCCCGGACTGGGGCACGAACCCGTGTTTCGGCAGGCAGACTCCCAACCACTGTGCCACCAGGGAAGCCCTGACACTCAGCTTTGACCTTCATTAACTTGGTTACTAGCTCTTCATGATGTTGGCCTAGACTGTTCCTCAAGCTCAGTGAAAGTCACTTCCCCTCTATGATCTATTCCAGGAGAAGTCAACACCTAAGAATGTCCTCTAGTATGTATGTACGTGTGTATGCATGCATGCATTTTTATTGAGGTGCAGTTGATGTACAGTATTATGTAAGTTTTGAGTGGACAACATAGCGACTCACAATATAAAGGTTATACTCCATTTATAGTTATTATAAAATCTTGGCCATATTCCCTGTGCTGTACAATATATCCTTGTAGCTTATTTATTTTATACGTAGTAGTTTATACCTCTTACTCCCCTACCCCTAAGGTGTCCCTCCCTACTTCTCTCTCCCCATTGGTAACCACTAGTTTGATCTCTATATCAGTGAGTCTGTTTTGTTATACTCATTCATTTGTTTTATTTTTAGATTCCACATATAAGTCATATCATAGAGCATTTGTCTTTCTCTGTCTGACTTATTTCACTAAGCATAATACCCTAAGCATCCATCACAGGTGAATGATAAGGAAGATGTACACACACACACACACACACACACACACACACACACACAACGGAATACTCCTCAGCCATAAAAAAGGATGAAAATTTGCCATTTGCCACAACATGAATGGACTTGGAGGGTATTATTCCCTAGTATTTTTAACCCAATCATGATAAATACTTTAGAGGGATTATCTAATTAAAATTTTCCCAACAACTCTGTTAGTTAGCTTCTTTTGTATTTGGAGCCAGGAATGCTTGATCAGGAAGCCAAGCTCTTAACCTTCATGGTACTTGAGGTTTCCAAAATACATGATGTTCTCTCTGATGTCTGAGATTTTATACTTGTTATGTGCTCTCTATTTCTCTATCTTTTATGTCACTAACTTATACTTATTTTTCAGGTTCCAATTTAGACAGCTCTTCCTCCAGGAAGATTTCCCTGATTCCTCAGGACTGGTTGAGCTTCCCCTCTACTGCCTCCCATTAATATCCTGTCTTATTTCTATCTAGCACTTTCCATCTTGTACTTTAATCGTCTGTTTTCTCGTGCCCCTCATGGACTATACATTTTTTTGAGAGTTAAGGATAGCGTCTTGACTTTATTTTCCTCTCCTGAAGTGAAAGATACTTCAGTCCAGCATCTCGTAGGTTCTCCTTGAGTTGTCATTATCTGTGAGGCTGAGACTACTCACATATGCAGCCCTGTGACCAAAACTGGACCCACATAACAGAGTTTGTTATGGTGGGCTCTGCTGAGGTGCATGAAATGCGCCTCCTCTTCTTTACTCTCTTCTTCACTATGTACCTGTTCACCTTGGCGGAGAATTTGGCCATCATCCTGGTTGTGGGTTTGGACCACCAGCTATGTAGACCAATGTATGTCTTCCTGACACACTTGTCCTGCCTTGAAATCTGGTACACTTCAGTCACAGTGCCCAAGATGCTGGCTGGTTTTATTGGGGAACACAGGGGCAAGAATATCTCCTATGCTGGATGCCTGTCCCAGCTCTTCATCTTTACCTTCCTTGGGGCAACGGAGTGTTTCCTACTGGCCGCCATGGCCCATGACCGCTACGTGGCCATTTGTATGCCTCTCCGATATGGGGCCTTGGTGTCCTGGGGCAGCTGCTTCCGTCTGTCAGCTGCTTGTTTGCTGGTTGGCTTCCTCACCCCCACTGTGCCCATCTACCTCATGTCCCGACTGACATTTTGTGGCCCCAATGTCATTGATCACTTCTTCTATGATGCTTCACCCCTGCTAGCCTTGTCCTGCTCAGATGTCACCCTGAGGGAGACCACAGACTTCCTGGTCTCTCTGGCTGTGCTCCTGACCTCCTCCACAGTCATCGCTGTGTCCTATGGCAACATTGTCTGGACGCTGCTGCATATCCGCTTGGCTGCCGCGTGCTGGAAGGCCTTCTCCTCCTGTGCAGCCCACCTGACTGTGGTGAGCCTCTTCTATGACACACTCTTCTTCATGTATGTCTGGGCCAAAGTGGCCCCTTCCATCAACTTCAACAAGGTGGTTTCTGTCTTCTACTCCATCGTCACTCCAACGCTCGACCTTCTCATCTACAGTCTTCGAAACAAAGAGGTGAAGGGAGCTCTGGGCAGAGCCTTTTCCTTCAGGTCTTGGAAAGGTCAGTGAGGGGGAGGTGGGGATCCAATGTCCTTGCCTTGGCTTTTTAGAAGGAGGGTGGTGAGGACGCTGGAATGGAACAGAGGCCTAGGAGTCAGGAGTTATGGACTATGTATTAGTTCAAGTAAAACGCTAGTCTGCTATAACTATAATGTAGCTTAAAGAATGAAGGATACTTTCTCTTTCCTGAAGAGTCCAAGGTGAGTGATCCAGGTTGGTAGATGTGCTCAACAGGCATTCAAGGATCCAGGTTCCTTGCATCTTTTTTTTTCTGGAAGCTCCCTGTCTCCAGTTACCACCACATGCTTCTCTTCCTCTTTGCCATCACTTCTCCGCTTTCTTTCCTTCTTTTTTAGCAATCCAATTATTTTCATTTTTATTAAAAAATTTTTTTTATTGGAGTATAGTTGATTTCAAAGCTGTGTTACTTTCAGGTGTACATCATAGTGAATCTGTTATACATATACATATATCCACTATTTTTTATTTTAAAATTTTATTTATTTATTTTTGGCTGCTTTGGGTCTTTTTTGCCGTGCGTGGGCTTTCTCTAGTTGTGGCGAGCAGGGGCTACTCTTCGTTGTGTTGCACATGCTTCTCTTGTTGCTTCTCTTGTTGCAGAGCACGGGCTCTAGGCACGGGCTTCTGTAGTTGTGGCACATGGGCTTAGTTGCTCCACAGCATGTGGGATCTTCCTGGACCAGGGCTCAAACCCGTGTCACCTGCAGTGGCAGGCACATTCTTTACCACTGTGCCACCAGGGAAGCCCTCCACTCTTTTTTAGATTCTTTTCCCATATAGACCATTACAGAGTATTGAGTAGAGTTCCCTGTGCTATAGGGTAGGTCCTATTTGTTACCTATTTTATATATAGTAGTGTGTGTATGTCAATCCCAACCTTCCAATTTATCCCTCCCCCCTTGCCCCTGGTAACCATAAGTTTATTTTCTAAACTGTACCTGTAACAGTTTACAGTTTCTGTAACTGTAAACTCAGTTTCTGTTTCCTTCCATCTTCAGGGTCAGCATCCGCTCGGATGTTGGCAAACTAAGGCCTCTGGGCCAAATCCAGCTCCGCACTTATTTATAACAACCTGTGAGCTAAGAAGAGTCTTTAAATAGTTGAAAACAAATCCAACCTAGAATAATATTTCATGGCACAGAAACATTTTATAAAATTAAAAATGTCAGTGTCTGTACGTCAAGTTTTACTAGAACACATAGCAGTCTACGGCTGCTTTTATGCTGCAGTGACAGACGTGAGTCGTTGTAACAGAGACCGTTTGCCAGCCCCCAATCTGGGGCCTTCTTATTACTTCCATCATGAACATAGGGTCCCAGTGGACGAGAAGAGTGAGCATAGAGCATGGAGAAGACACAGCCTGTATTTTAAAGTTTCTTCACTAGATAGAGCCATCAACATTTCTACTCACCTTTGCTGGTGAGAAGTTAGCCCCAGGTCACATCTAATTGCAAGGAGGGTAAAAAGAATTGTGTGAACCACACTGACTCCATTTCGTCAGCTCCCTCTTGGGCCTGCAGTCCTGCCCCGCCCCCATCTCTGTGTGACTGAGCTTTGGCCCACTCACAAGGAATGCACCCAAGCCAGCTAAGCTCCCTGTTAACATTTACCCTTGCCTTCATCTGATATGAAACTAAAAGAATGCCTTTTGCTGACGCAGATGGTTAACGGCCATGGAAATGTAGGGGAAACTCCTGTTCCTGGTGGTGCAGACGTGCTTCTCCCTAGTAGTCGGATTCTATTTTTAGCTTTGGCCGCTTTCAATGTACCCCCGTACCCCTTTTGGTGATGTGCGCTGTAGTTGCGAGTGCCTCTGGGTCATCATCCACCCGATCCTGACTGTATGTAAGTTACCAGCAATACATTTTATAATTGCCCTTTATGGAGTTCCCTGCTTCCTTTTTTGGTCTCAAAGTTCCATCTCAGTTCGGAGGTTATTATTCAAGATCTCTGCCTCCCAACAAGAGTCCATAGCTAGGCAGACAAATACCTGCCAAAATTTGATTATTGTGGAAAAAGGGACGAACAAATTTTGGTAGACAACCGGCGGTTTCCACCACAAAGTCCCTAGAATCACAGCTGATTCTTCATGTGACCCATGTACTTATCTTCTTTGTATCTACGTTCTTTTATTTGAAATATAGACCAAGCTTCCTGCTATACCAAATGGTGCTTTGAAAATTGATTTAGGAAGATCTCATGGCAATGTCAGCTCACTTGAAGTAAGGCTTAAAAAGACAGTTATAATTCAGTTCCCTGTATGGAGATAGTTGCATTCCTAAAGACATTAACGATCATCCTTCGAATGTGGATTTTAGAAACTACAATATGTGGAAGAGGAAAATGCTGAGCTTGGGATAAGGTAGAGGAAGGACAGAATTACTGTAATGGTGTTTCTTAAGGGGCCAGTAATGAGATGGCATAATGGTGCCCACAGCCCCAGTCTCTACCTTCCCCCGCCCCAACCCAGTATCTTCACTGTTGCATTTTTTTTTTTTTTTAAAGTAAAGTGCCTAGGCAACTCCATCTTCTCCCATCTTCCGAGGAGACGGAGTCCGCAGTCAGGTTCCCAGCAGTGCCAGGCTGTCTTGGAGAACTGTCCAGCCAGCAACCCCCTACACCAGTGCATGGAAAACTTCCAGCTTCTCCTGGTACAGGTGGTGAAACTGCTTGGCCAGACAGTGGAAGCGGGCTTTGCAGTTTCCCATCTCCCTCTTGGCTCGTGCTGGTTCTGATATGGGTGTTTCCGGGCCGCCCCTGCAGGCTCGAGTGTTCACTCGACTCCCTTCCGCTGTCTCACAGGAGCACGTCTGATTGGTGCAGCCTGGGTCACATGCCTGCCGCTGTTGCAGTTTTAATAGTTAACAGAGAGAGCACAAATTACATGTTTTGAAAACCATTTCATTTTTTTTTAAAATTTATTTTTGGCTGTGTTGGGTCTTGGTTGCTCCCCGCGGGCTTTCTCTAGTTGCGTTGAGCGGGGGCTGCTCTTCATTGCGGTGCGCAGGCTTCTCACTGCGGTGGCTTCTCTTGTTGCGGAGCACGGGCTCTAGGCGAGCGGGCTTCAGTAGTTGTGGCTCTCGGGCTCTAGAGCGCAGGCTCAGTAGTTGTGGCTCTCGGGCTCTAAAGCACAGGCTCAGTAGTTGTGGTGCACGTGCTTAGTTGCTCCGCAGCATGTGGGAACTTCCCGGACCAGGGCTCGAACCTGCGTTCTGTGCATTGGCAGGCGGATTCTTAACCACTGCGCCACCAGGGAAGCCCCATTTCATTTATTGAATATTATATCAGTGATGTGCTTTATATTCTTTTGGATGAGGGCAAGATGCAAAAACAGTATAAAGATGATAATCTTTCAGGAACAAATATAAGAATTCATCCGAATAAGACAGAAGCAGTAGTTACTTTCAGGCACCTGACCTGAGTAGATTTGACACAAAATGAATTTGACTTTTAGGTTTCTGCATGATGGGGAAAAAAACAAAATATACTGGATGTATTAGAGTCTTCCAGAGAAACAAAACCAATAGGATATCTATATCTATCTATCTATCTATATGTGTGTGTGTATTTATAGGAATTGATTAATGTGATTGATTATGGGGGCCAAGAAGTCCCATGGTTTGGCAACTGCAAAGCTGGAGAACCAAGAAAACCTTCAGTACGAGCCTGAAGGTCTCAGAACCAGGAGTGCTAATGTCCAAGGGCAGGAGGAGATGAATGTCTCAGCTCAAGCAAAGAGCAGATTTGACCTTATTTTGCCTTATTGTTCAATTCAGGTCCTCAGTGGATTGGGTAATGCCCACCTGTGTTGGTGAGGGCCATCTTCTTTACTCAGTCTACTTATTCAACTGTATTCTTTCAGAAACATTCCTTATCCCAGCCAACTGACACATAAAATTAACCATCGCTCTGGGTTATGTAGTTCTCATTTACGGTAGCAGAAAGAATTCAAATTCAAACACAGGGGATATTTTCTGGATTTTGAGAACTATTCTAAGAATAACTGTGGGAAACATCAGCAAAGCTTACGATTTTCAGCTTCTTGAAGAAGAAATCTGTATTTTGAGGTAAATTACATAAAATGGTAAAAACTCTGAGGCATACTCTTAGAAAGGTTTCCATACATGTAAAAGTGAATCTTGCTTTAATAAAATCTGATGTAAGAAAGTAAACTGAAAAAAAAAAGGCCTTTGTGAGTGTGGTTATTTACATTATAAAACATTCCCTCCCTTAAAAAACAGACCTACAGGGACTTCTCTGGTGGTCCAGTGGTTAAAACTCCACGCTCCAATGCAGAGGGCGCCAGCTCCATCCCTGGTTGGGGAGCTAAGATCGTGTATTCTGCATGGCGTGGCCAAAAGCAAAAAAACCCCAAAAAACCCAGACCTACCTTCCAGGATCTGGATTGCTGGCGAGGTGTATGATATGTGTAGGTATTGACAATTAAAGTTTTAAAAGACACGGCTAGGGCTTCCCTGGTGGCGCAGTGGTTGAGAGTCCGCCTGCCGATGCAGGGGATACGGGTTCGTGACCCGGTCCGGGAAGATCCCGCATGCCGCGGAGCGGCTGTGCCCGTGAGCCATGGCCGCTGAGTCTGCGCGTCCGGAGCCTGTGCTCCGCCACGGGAGAGGCCACAACAGTGAGAGGCCCTCGTACCGCAAAAAAGACACTGCTAAAAAAAAGAAAAGACACTGCTAATGATAGATCAGTCTGCAATGAGATAAATTATGAAATCATGTCAGGGAAAATGCATATTTTTGTAAATATGGGATTTCTGAGAATATAATTCCTTTTCTGGGGGTATATTTATTCATAGTGTAAAGTCGAGTTATGTGAAGTGCTAGCTTAACATAGACGCTACTTCACTGATACCCAGAGAAAGTCGCAGGGAGTAATCCCAGAGAGAAACAAGATTTATTAAGATAACTTCTGTAATAAGTGCTGTTTAATCTTGTTTTGCCCACTCTGGGTATGAGAATCTTGGCTTAAGCGTTAGCTGGGGACTACCTGGTAACTATCTTGGAGAAAGTCCTTTGACTTGGGACATAGCGAGAATGACCAAACCTACGCTCTGAAATCAGAACTCTACAGTTTTCTGCGTACCGTTATGTAACACCATCAAAGGCTTTGATATGTGTGTACTTCACTGAGGCCCATCTGGATCTCCTTCCATATTTTTTTTATCCCTTGCACCTGTGCTGGGATTCCCACTTCTTTTTTTCAGGGTTCTTAGTCTTTGGTTAGTCTCTTATTTTTCACTTTTCACATTCCAAGCCCTGAGCAGCTGATTTCTATGGAATATTTGGCAAAATGCTCGTTCTGACTGTGGTATGATACAGCTCTCTCTCTCTAATTTGAGTCTTCTTTATCTTTATCCCTGTTTCCTTTGTGGCTTCATTTGCATTGGTCGAAATAAAATTCTCAGCAGGCCATGGCAAGATAGGAGCATGTTAAAGCCCTTTTGGCAGGAACTTAAGATGAATCTCATTGCTCAGAAAAATGGATTCCTTGATACCTTGAGACATTTTGTGTAACACCATTCAGCAACATTCCTCCCAGGGGACAGTCCAGCAGCGCTGTCATTGAATTAATATATGCCCAGTTATTGTGGGATTAATCATTATCCCCACACTCTCATGGAAGTGGAGGGGCTTCATTTAGAGCAGACCTTGCTCTAGCGCATGGGAGACAGTCACCTGTCCTCATTTACCCAAAGACAAGCAGCTAACCAGAGCAGGTTCAGGTTATTTACTTCTTTTTTTTGTCTTCTTCTAGCTTTATTGAGATATAATTTAAATCTAGCACTGTATAAATTGAAGGTGTACTGCACAAAATTGACTTCTATACATCATGAAATGCTTATCACGATAAATTTAGTGAATGCCCATCATCTCGTACAGATACAAAATGAAAGAAATAGAGAAACATTTTTTTACCTTGTGATGAGAACTCTTAGGGTTTACTCTCTTAATAGCTTTCATATATAACATACAGCAGTGTTAATTATATTTATTATGTTGTACATTATATCCCTAGCACTTATTTATCTTATAGCTGGAAGTTTGTACCTTTTGACTGACTTCAGCAGATTCCCCCTCCCCCTCCCCCACGCCTCTGGTAACCACACATATGATCTCCTCTTCTATGAGTTTGTTCATTTGTTTGCCTTTGAAGTATAACTGACCTGCAACACTATGTTGGTTCCTGGTACACAACATAATGATTCGATATTTCTATTCATTTCAAAATTATCACCATGACAAGTCTAGTTACCATCTTTCACCATACAAAGACATTACATACTTATTGACTATATTCCCCACACTGTACATTTCATACATGTTACTCATTTATTTTGTACCTGAAAGTTTGTACCTCTTAATCTCCCTCATCTATTTCTCTCCTCCTTCCACCCCTCTTTCTTCTAGAAACTACCTGTTTGTTCTCTGTATCTATGGTTCTGTTTCTGTTTTGTTATGTTTGTTCATTGGTTTTGTTTTTTAGATTCCACATATAAGTGAAATCATACAGTATTTGTCTCTGTCTGACTTATTTCACTTAGCACAATACCCTCTAGGTCCATCCATGTTGTTGCAAATGGCAAAATTTTATTCTTTTTTTATGGCTGAGTAATATTCTTGTGTGTGTGTGTCTTTATTCTTTATCCATTCATCTACTGATGGGCACTTAGGCTGCTTCCATATTGTGGCTATTGTAGATAATGCTGCAATGAACATAGGGGTGGATATATCTTTTCGACTTAGTGTTCTTATTTTCTTCAGAAAAATACCCAGGAGTGGAATTCCTGGATCATATGACAGTTCTATTTTTAATTTTTTGAGGAATCTCCATATTGTTTTTCATAGTGGTTGTACTAATTTAAATTCCCACTGACAGTGCACAAGGGTTCCCTTTTCTCCACATCTTCTCAACACTTGTTGCCTTTTTGACAATAGCCACTCTGACAGGTGTGAGATGATTTCTCACCGTGGTGTTGATTTGCATTTCCCTGATATTAGTGACGTTGAGCATCTTTTTCTGTGCCTATAGGCCATCCGTATGTGTTCTTTAGGAAAGTGTTCTCTGAGGTATGTTCCCGCTATACCCATTTGTTGAGAGTTTTTTATCATAAATTCAACATAGATGTTTAATTTCGTCAGAAGCTTTTTCTGCACCTATTGAGACAATCTTGTTTTTATTCTTCAGTTTATTAACGTGGTGGATCACAGTGATGGATTTGTAGATATTGAACCATCCTTTCATCCATGGGATACATCTTACTTGATCATGGTGTATGATCCTTTAATGTATTGTTGAATTCAGTTTGCTAAGATTTTATTGAGGATTTTTCATCCATGTTCATTAGTGATATTGGCCTGTAATTTCCTTTTTTTGTGATACTTCTGTCTTGTTTTGGTGTGAGGGCGACACTGGCCTTGTAGAATGAACTTGGAAGCATTCCTTCCTCTACAATTTTTTGGAATAGTTCGAGAAGGATAGGTGTTAACTTTTCTTTAAATGTTGGGTAGAATTCATCTGTGAAGCTATCTAGTCCTGGACTTTTATTTGTGGGAGTTGTTTTATTATTGATTCAATTTCATTACTGGTAATTGGTCTGTTCATATTTTCTATTTCTTCCTGGTTCTATCTTAGGAGATTGTACATTTCTAGGGATTTTTCCATGTCTTCTACATTGTCCATTTTATTGGTGTATAATTGCTTTTAGTAATCTCTTATGATCCTTTATATTTCTGTAGCATCGGTTGTAACTTCTTTTTCATTTCTGATTTATTTATTTGAACCCTCTCTCTTTTTTTTTCTTGGGGAGTCTGTCTAACGGTTTGTCAGTTTTGTTTATTTTTTCAAAGAACCAGCTCTTAGTTTCATTGATCATTTCTATTGTTTGTTTTAGTCTCTATTTCACTTATTTCTGCTCTGATCTTTATGATTTCTTTCCTTCTACAGACTTGGGTTTTGTTTGTTCTTTTTCTGATTCTTTTAGGTATAATGTTAGGTTGTTTATTTGGACTGGGTCCAAAGGCTGCCTATGGGGCCCCAGGGGTCCCAGGGCTAGTGCTGGCCCACTGGTGGGTGGGGCTGGGTCCCAGTGCAGCTGGGGTGTTAGAGGGTCCTATGGCATCTGACTTGCCGGTAGAGGGGGCTGTGTCCCTGCCCAGCTATCTGCTTGGCCCGGGGTGTCCCAGGACTGGTGCTTCCTGGCTCGTGGGTGGGGCAGCATCCCGGCACTAATAAGCTGGAGGAAGGATTCCAAAATGGCACACTTGCTAGCACCAGTGTTTTCATGGTTGGATGAGCTTCCGAAATGGCTGCTGCCAGTGTCTATGTCCCCAGAGTGAGACCCAATTGCCTCCTACCTGTCTCAGAGACTCTCCAAGACAGCTGGTAGGTCTGACCAGACTCCTTTCAAATTACTGCTTCTGTCCTGGGTCGCAGAGGATGTGAGATTTTGTGTGCATCCTTTAAGAGTGGTGTCTCTATTTCCTACAGCCCTCTGGCTCTCCTGAAAGTTAAGTACTGTTGGCCTTCAAAGCTAAATGTTCCGGGAGCTTATCTTCCTGGTGCAGGACCCCTGTGGAGCTTGGACCCCTCACTCCTTGGGGAGAATTTCTGCAGTTGTAATTATTCTCCCATTTGTGGGTCAGCTACGTGGGAGTATGGGTCTTCCCTTCCTAGTTGTCTCTGCCCTTCCTAGTTGTGTTGCCATGGTTCCTTCCCTGTAGCTTTAGTTGTAGAAGATCTTTTCTGCTAGTCTTCATGTCTTTCTCATCAATAGTTGCTCTGTAAATAGTGGTAATTTTGGTGTGCCCATGGGAGGAGGTGAGCTCAGGATCTTCCTACCCTGCATCCTTGGCCACTGTCTATTTACTTCTTATAAACAGTTTCACAATAGATACATTTAAGTACACTCTGATCAGGTTAGGTTGGAAATGTTAGCTCACAAGCTCTTCGCGTGTAAAGACCATACTTTAGCCATTTTGAAGTTCCCTCCCCATGACCTAGCTTCTAGCAACAGTCTCATAAAAGTTTCAGCTATTCATCAATCCATCAAGAGATTCAGGTTTGCCATTATGTATAATTTAATTGAATTATTTAATAAATACTCTTACTATTTGCTGAGTAATATTCTACATGCCTTATAAATATTAATTCATTTACTCCTCAGTGATAACCCCACAAAGTAAGGGCTATGGTTATCTTCCTTTACACACGAGGGAACTGCGGTACAGAGAAGTTAAGTAACTTGCCCAAAGTCACATAGCTAAGTAAATGGAAGTGCTACGGCTTGAAACTTACTCATCTGACTCCTAACATCTGCACAATGATGCCTTGGATTAACTGGTCCCCACTTTTGGCATCAGTTCCTTATCTGTAAAAGGACAGGATGGACTTGATGACTTTATATACTTACCTTTTGAGTGTTTAATAAGTGCTGAGAACCTTCAAGCATTTTTTTTGGGTTTCATTTCATTATCACAACAACCTAGAGAGAAAGGCGTAGTCTCACCTTACACTGGAGGAAACTGAAGCTTAGAGAGCTTAAGCAACATGCTCAGGTCCCTATAAGTACAACATGGAGGAGCCCAGAGGATTTGAGCCAGGTCTATTTGACTTCTTTTGACCATTCTACTGGGTTGGCCAAAAAGATCGTTCGGGTTTTTCTGTAACATCTTACCTTGCTGCCTCCCCTCAAAGATCTCTTCCAAGGCTAACTTTGCAGAAGTTGATTTATTCATTCATCAAACAACTACTCTGTCTCCTCTTTGCACCAGGCACTGGCTGGCTGCTGAAGGGTCACAGGATGAATTAGACCAGATGTTTCCATCTAGGACGGTATTAGTTGCAAACATGTCTCATCTCTCTCTAATGGAATGAAATACAAAATAGAAGCAACTAAGTGAAGAGGAGGGGTCCAGATGAGTGTGACAGGGCTCAGAGGAAGGAGCATTTTCCTGTTGATGAGCTTAGGGAAGGCATTCTTGAGAAGGTGGAACCCCTTACTGTTCACTACTGATTTTCTCACTTGAGATGATGCCTGCCAAGCATTTGTTCTTTTGTGATTTTTTCAGGATGGAGAAGGATGATGTAGCATTTGGGAAAGAAGAGGCAGCATATGAGCCTTGCTCCTGATGCCAAGATGGCAAAGACCTGCATGGCTATTATGTCTTTGCTTCAGGCACTCATGCACGCAGGGATGAAGGACACTTAGGTGGGCTGGGAAGGCCACCGGCAAGCTAACCAGACCTAGCAAACCCAAGTAACCCAGCATGGCATAAAACAGTTCCAAGGAGCCCTCATCACACTTTACAGCCACTGTGGACCCAGGCTCTGTAGAGTTCACAGGTTGTGGGGGCCATCTGGTCACCCAGAGTGTACATAAGGTTGCCTGGACCAGGGAACAGGCCATGGGGATGGTTCTAGGGAGAACTGGCCCTACCCACTTCCTAATCCGGGTGTGAGGCCAGGTGGCATGGAAGGCTGCCACCACCACAATGGTCTTGGCCAGCACAGTGGACACGCAGATTGTGAAGGTGACCCCCAAAGCTGCCTGGTGTATGGCACAGGTGAGGGGCTCTGGATGACCAATGAACATGAAGGGGCAGAGGAAACAGAGGGCCAAGGAGGACACAGCAGAAGGTAGCTGAGCTGGTGATTATTGGCTTGGACGACGGGGGTGTGGTGATGCCAGACAAAGATGCCTAAGATGTGTCCAGAGCAAGGAGGAAGAGCAGGGCTGTGTAGACGGCCAACACTGCGATGAGGGGCTCGTGGTAGGGCAAGTAGTCGAGGGTTTTGGGGATGCACTGACAACTCCCTGTTGGGCCACTGGTCCTCAGGGCACTTCTCACATGTAGCACTGTCTAAAGGAAGAGAGAGAAACTGGGTCAGAGAACAGAGTGGGGAAGCTTCTGGAAACTTTACCATGGTCAAGCGGTCATACGACTTCTGATGGCTTTTCCAGTAGAATCAGAATATTTCAGCCTCATTACGATGGGCCTTCCAGATTGCCTGATGTCCTCAGACTTAGGGCCAAAAACACACATGGCCGAAATCCTGATAGTCGCTCCTTATCATGCAACAGACTATAGTGAAATAACGTTGACATGGCAACCTACGGAAGCTCTAACTCCTGGTTAGGCTTTGGCCTTTTGAATTGCACAACCATCGTGGCAATGTTGTAATTCATAGTCACAGCTAATTTATTTGTGCATTTATTCATCCGTCAGCCTAGTTTATATGAGGAACGTTTACGGGGCTGCTTAATATGTGCACAGACTCTCTCCTTTTTCATGGAGCCACCCTTTTCTAAGTCACTCCTTTGATAGAACTTTTCAGAGCCTTGCTTTCTTTCTTTTTTTTTTTTTTTTTGTGGTACGTGGGCCTCTCACCGTTGTGGCCTCTCCTGTTGCGGAGCACAGGCTCCGGACGCGCAGGCTCAGCGGCCATGGCTCACGGGCCCAGCCGCTCCATGGCATGTGGGATCTTCCCGGACTGGGGCACAAACCCGTGTCCCCTGCATCGGCAGGCGGACTCTCAACCACTGAGCCACCAGGGAAGCCCCAGAGCCTTGCTTTCTGTAGTGATTTTAAGGAAAGGCTTTGTGGCTAGAGTTCTGGAGCAGTAATATATTCTCATTTAAGCTCTTTCTTTGATTTGGATTCTGAACCTGGTCTTCCTGAAACAATCTCTTTCTTTTTCAGTACATCTACCACCTATTACTCTCCCCCAAACGCATATTGAAACACATGCGGCTTCTCTACTTGAGTAATTCAGTGGTTCCCCATGTCCTACAGAATACGGTTCATGTTCCTGAGTCTGGCAAGTAAGGTCTTCTGTGATGTGACCACCTGCTTCCTACATCTCCCATCCCAGTCTAGACTCAAGTCACACTAGGCTCCTTGTTGCTTTCATGCCTTGAGGCTTCATTAACTTACTCCTTGGCCTGGACTGTCCTTATCATGCTTCATTGCCTTTGAGACCCTACTTGTTGTTCAAGGCCCATATCACATGCCACCCCCTCCAGTGAAAAGTCTGCCTACATATTCTTCATTAGAATTAATCGTTTCTCTCTGCTTTCATACTCAATGCTTGAGCTTTTAGTAAAGCAACTGACTTTAAGCCTAGTTTCTCTATTATACAATGACCATTCTCCTTTAGCAAATCATGAGCTCTGTGGGGCCAGGGGCTGTGCCTTATTTGTTGTTACCACCCTGGCACCCATCACAGTAGCTGCATACAGTAGGTGCCAGTTGCCATCTGTTGAATGAATGACATCTTAGTAAAACATAGATTCAATCATTAGGAGGCTTTTCCTCAATATTTATGGAACGCCCACCATGTGCCAGACATTAAAATAGGCACAAAATTTGGGCAAACTCATGGTTGATGAAAGAAAGAATGAATAGATAGCCGTACATGGCTATAAGGTAGCATGTGGGAAGGGCATATTGACACCATCTTTTTGATCTCCTTTTCCCTGGATCTTTTTCCCCATTAAATGAATCTTCCCTTGATGTAAATATCAGCTCTCATCTGAAACCTTCCTTGGGTGCTGACTGGCCACCTGCTGACCAAGGGCCAGCTTCCCTCTTTACCAGGTGGCATGGACATCTCTTTTCCAGGGCAGGGAAGGCAGCTGTAGCAGCAGTTTGACTTCTCAGATAGGGTTGGCTTCCTAGCTCCTGCAGGACGTTTTTCATTGCAGATGGAGGTAGGGACCTGCACAAGGGAGGAGAGAGAGCACTGGGGAGACTGCAGGGGAGACTGAATAGCACCCGTGCCATCAGGTCTTAGAAGAATTGGCAGCCTCATTCTCACTTACCGGTCCCTCCCTCTTTTCTTTCTTTCTCCCTCTCCTCCCCCACCTTAAAAAATTAAAAACCCTATTTATCTCCTTTTTCCTTTCTTTACCCCTTTCCTCTTTCCTTCCCTCCCTTTCTTGTTCAAATTGTTATCGATGTATTCCATGCATCAAGTACTGTGTAGGGTATTAGGGAGACAACAACAGGTAAAGATGAGTTCTTAAGATGTCACAGTCTGGGGGGAACCAAGAAATCTCAAGGAGAAGAAAGATATGCGCATCATTGCTCCACAGACAAAGGGCTGGCCCCTGGGTGTTGGGCTGGAATTCTGGTTCTGCCATTTATAGGCAGGGTGGCCTGGGGCTTAACCTCTCTAACCGTTAGTTTTCTCTTCGATAAAATGGGGGTAGCAGTTATATCTATTTTGAAGATTGTGTGAGGATTAAATGAGGTGATGCAGTGAAGCCCTTACTACAGTGCCCAGAACACTGTGAATGTATAACAAATGCTAGTGAATAGGATAATATTCTGAATGTTCTGGGAAGTTTGTCCTCCATTCTGGGCTCATCAAATCCCTTAGCTTTTATCTCAAGGGACTTATTTTCCCCCTGAGCCCAAACAGAATTGGGAGACCAATCAATAATGAATCAGATACAAAGACTACAAACACTAGTCAGGCAACT
This sequence comes from Aethalodelphis obliquidens, assembly GCF_003676395.1. NCBI lineage: Eukaryota > Metazoa > Chordata > Mammalia > Artiodactyla > Delphinidae > Aethalodelphis > Aethalodelphis obliquidens. The sequence continues at coordinate 1,398,419 of NW_020837958.1, read as the reverse complement.
AATTTGCAGTTTCTCAACCCTCAGCATTACCGACATTAGGTGCTAGATACTTGTTGTGAAGCGCTGCCCTGTGCATCATAGGAGGGTTAGCAGCAACCCTGGCCTCTATCCACTGAATGCCAGTAACATTCCCCCCAATCTGTGACAACCAGAAATGTCTCCAGACATTGCTAATGTCCCCTGGGAAGCAAAGTCACTCTGAATTAAGAACAACTGAGATGCAAATCATGCGTGCAGAATGAATTTTCTTGGAAAGATCTGATAAAAGGATTCTTTAGTCTGGGGAAGGAGAAGTGAGGGGAAGATTCCTGAAATAGTCCTCAATGATGACCCCAAAGCAATGGGAAGCAATGCTCATTTCTCCCCTGGAGCTCTACTCTGCTCCCTTGTTTTATTTTTATGAAGTATAGTTGATTTACAATGCTGTACCAATCTCTGCTGTACAGCAAAGTGACTCAGTTATACACATATAGACATTCTTTTTTTTAATATTCTTTTCCATTATGGTTTATCCCAGGAGATTGGATATAGTTCCCTGTGCTATACAGTAGGACCTTGTTGTTTATCCATTCTAAATGTAATAGTTTGCATCTACCAGCCCCAATACTCTGCTCCCTTGCTCATTGGCTCCCTTGTTTCTTTCTCCCAGGATGGGGGAATTTGGCCATTGAGGTGTGACAGTCATGGGAACAGAAAAAAGACAAGCAAGACTAAGGTGAGACCAGAGGGAACTAGGTTGAAATCATTGAGGATGGGGACAAAACATCTATACTTGTTACAGTAATTTTCTTACTCTTTCTGATTACACAACCATGTGGAAAATGCTATGGATGTTTAGAGAAGGGAATGATAAACCCTGCCTGGATGAGTTGGAAGAAACTGCAAGAAGCATGGCATGATACTTGAGATGCAACTGCACTGAAATTAGAAGTCCCCCACCTGGAGACCTTCAATACTTAGGGGTCTGGGAAAGGACAAATGGGGCTCTATGGGCTGTTTTCTATTGTGTAAAAAAGATTGGCATCAATTGTCTATTTCCTGACATAAGGCTACAAGGCTACAACCGAGCAACTCCAGGTAGACACACTAGCTACCTCAGGATAAACTTGAACTGGCAATTATATATAATTTTTTGCTAAGTTATTTTAATATTAATTCTATTTCATTCTTATAAGGTAGTGATTGTTTTTATTTCCCACATTAAATCAAGAAACAAAAGAATTTGCCTGTGATCATACAGCTAATAAGTGGCAATTTGAGATTCAAGCCTGTGTTTTCTAAGTCCAACTTTTAATGTTTCCTCTGATAAGGAGCCATGGAATTCAGCAATAAGTACCGTATAAGACTCTTAAAAATATCATATTCTTTGATCCCAAATTCTACTTCTAAGTACTTATTATACTTATAGGAAATCAGAGGTAATCTTAAATATGTATGCACAAGTTATAACACAACAGAGGTATTTAAATTGCAAAAATTAGAAAACATTGTAATGTCTAATAACAAAAATATTTAAATATCTTCTTAATCTGTATTGTTTAATATTATGCAATCATGCTTCTGAAGATATATAACCCGGCATTTATTGGGATTATATATATATATATATATATATATATATATATATATATATATATAATTTATTTTGCTATTTGTTCATTAATCACCTTTGCCTTTAGCAAACTCCTTTGCTTTTGCAGCCAGAGAATGGTTGTGGAAGGTTTTGTTTGCTGAACAGCCTCAGAGTTGTGTAGGTCAATGGTCTACCCTACCAAGTACTCTGTCAGTTCAGCATAACAAACTCTGCTGGGTGCTTGGGGGTGAGAGGCGCTTGTGGGCTTGGTCCTTAGGGAGGTCTCTGCTCTCACCTTTAAGCGCCCTTCAGATAATAGCACTGTCATTTATCAGCAGCTCTTTTCCAGGAGGTAACCTCAAGTCAGAATGTCCAACAGTCAGGGTCTGTTCTCTCTGGTCTGGGAGGATGTAGATGTTTTGAATGTCAAACGTTGCCAGCATCTCCCCCTCTTTAGTGAAGCAAACCTCTTCCTGTGCTTTGGTGGTGAAGCGAACCTTTTGGGTGTAATGGAGCATCTGAGACAGAGACAGAAGGTAGAAGGAGGGAAGCTGGTTAGGAGCAGAAGAGGCACAGGGCTTCCTTCACATCATGGACTGTCCTCCCACATCTGTGCTTGCCAGCCCTTGGAGGAAGGCACCTTATCTCTGTACATTTTATGAAAAATGAACTCTGCTTTCTCATCTCCCAAGTTTGTGCTAACCTGTGATAAGCAGGGGATTGAAAGTTGAGTCAATGGAAAGCTGGCAGTATTGGGTCTTGCCTAAGCTAAATTCACTCATAGGATGGTCTTATGAACATGGGTCTCTGTTCATCCAATTTTGCACCATCTGTCCATACAAATTACTAAGCTTCCTTCTTCGTGCCAGACATGACTGGTAGCTAGGACACAAAAGCTCAGTCCTGCCTTCAAAGCGTCACCACGTTCATCTCTGCAGTGTGGCTAATTAGGGAATGCTTCTGATTAAAAGGTGTTATAGACCAAGGATTGTGAATGTTTCAATGCATCCCAAACACTCCATAGCTGGGAGAATCTCAGCTTCTGTGACTATCAAAGCCCCATTATCATTCCCTTCTGGGAATAGCTTAAGTAGTAAAAAGGGCAGGTCAGGCCAAGTGCCTTTAGGAGCCCACCAGGGTCTTCAGAGTGGGTGCTTTGGGATCTTTCAACACCTCTGGAGAAGATGGAATTAACTTTGATTCTGTGATTAGGTTGTGATCTTTTCCAGAAACCTGGAACTCTTTAAGAAAACCTTTGAGGTTCTTTATAATAGAGCTCCCTCTTGCCTTTCCGACCTTTTCTTTTCACTGTTTTTTTTCTTTTTCCTTAGTCTGTTCCATGCTTTGAACCAGCTAGATCACTTTCCCACCCCTGCACATGCCATACCCTCCAATATCTGGTATCTGTGATTGTTTATGACTCTTTACAACTAGAGTGTAAACACTTTGAAGGCAAGCACGCATTTTGCACATTTCTGTACCCCCATTGCTCCAAGGTGAATGAAGGTTGCTTTGTAAATGCTTGTGGCATGAACACATATATATATATTTTTAATTAATTTATTTATTTGCTCTTATTTTTGGCTGTGTTGGGTCTTGGTTGCTGTACATGGGCTTTCTCTATTTGCAGCTAGCGGGGGCTACTCTTCGTTGCGGTGCACAGGCTTCTCATTGTCGTGACTTCTCTTGTTGCAGAGCCTGAGCTCTAGGCGCGCGGGCTTCAGTAGTTGTGGCGCACAGGCTTAGTTGCTCCGCGGCATGTGAGATCTTCCCGGACCAGGGCTCGAACCCGTGTCCCCTGCATTGGCAGGTGGATTCTTAACCACTGTGCCACCGGGGAAGCCCCTGAACACATATGTGTTGAATTAAGCTATGGAAGCCCTGTAAGACTACAGGAGGGAGTTTGAACAAATCACTTTGCTGGGGGCAGAGTTGGGTCTAGAATCGTGAAAGATTCCTGGAGTTCTTCAGCTTTGAGAGGCAGTGCCCAGACTCTGGAGCCAGGTTGCCTGGTGTGATTTCCAACTCTACCTGAACCAGCTGTGTGGACTTTGGATATGTTATTCTACCTCTCAGTATTCTCATCTGTAAAAAGGGGACCTACCTCATAGGGTCATGAAATGTATTAATACGTATAAAGTGCTTGGAACTTTACTTGGATAGAATAGCACTCAAAAAGTGTTAATTAACTATTATTACTCTTATAGCCTTAGAAGAACTCACATGATATAAATACTGATAAAATTGCCTAAAACCTATCTTAAAGAAGCTGTGCCTGGTTTGAAGACATTCTTTTAAAATTAAGAGGAGTTTTCTTCTATTCTGAATTTGTTTCTATAACTTTGCTTGGATATTTGCAGTGGTGTGTTGTTAAATGTTTAACAACTGGCTCTCTGGGGAGAAAAGCCAGGATTTTAGTGTTTGCTGATTTCCATGGTTTAACAAACAATTTGCATAATTCCTGAATATTTTACAAAGACTCTCATTGCCAGTAGGAGCCAGCTCTCTCTTCTTCATCTAAACCCCTGATGTCTTTAATAATAAGGGATCTGATCCATAGTCACTTTGGTCCTAAATTCAGTTCACCTTTCATTAGACCATACCATCCGTCTGCTAGTCTCTGGGATGAACAGGGACTGGGCGAGGGTCTTGGCTGCCCACCTATCAAGGCCTGGCGTTCTGTGAATTAGCACAAGTGCCTCCCAGGAAGGGTCCTTATCTCTTGGGAGCAGTCCATCAGTTTCTGATAGGCAGCCAGCAGGGCTTTGGCGGCCAGGTAGGCTTGGTAAGTGGCCGTTAGATCAGGAAGTTTGAAGGCAGACAGATGGACAGCTGTCACGTTCTCAAGCCCCGTGCAGTTCTGAGCCCCTTCTCTGGCACTTGGGGTGGAAGCCCCTCATCCAGGCCACCTGCATCCCTGCAGCTGCTCCCACAGCTTCCTCACCAGACTGTTGCTTGCGTAGGCGGCTGGGCGCAGCGCCAACAGTAAATCCTCAAAGCCGGGCATCAGTCCTGAGTGTACGGTCATGCTCAAGCTGCCGTTCAGCAAGCCCAGAGCCGTGGGGCCCGGCACCGAGGGACTGTGGGAGAAGGAGGTGAAGAGCCACGTCCTCCCGGTCACATTCTTCCAAATGGCTTCGGCCAGGAGCCTGAGGTGGAAGTGCTAACAGTCACAGACGATGACGTGGCAGCTGCTCTGGCCTTTGATATATGTTATACATTATGTCCAGGTCGTTCCAAAGCCTATAGGCTCAGGCCCGAGAAGCCAATTCACCTCACTGCAATAGACTAAAGAACATATCTTAGGGTGCTGGTGAAAGAAAGATATGCTAAGTGTTTTGTCATTCTATATTGTATATTTCTTTACACTATTTGAGAAATGAAGGTTCAAGTGACTTAAAAACTTGAGTTATCATTAGAAGAGTTGAAACAGGATATAGAACTTCCAAAGCACTGTAAAGAAAATAGATTTCAAAAATCAGGAAATTTCGAGAAAGGAGAAAACAAGAAAGAAGTATAATAAATAGAAAACTATAATAATAGCAATCATAAATGAAAGCATAGACATCCCTTCTAACTAAATAACAAATGAAAGTGCCTTCTACTTATTATTTCTATCATTATGGTTTATTAGTTATTAATAAAAAGTTATGACAAAGCATATGAAAGGGAAAATTTTATAAGATGGTGGAATAACATCAGACACGTTAGAGTAAATGTGAAGGGTTAAATTACTCTAGTTAAGAGAGCTGTGTCACAGTACTATACATAAAATAGATAACTAGTAAGAGTAAATGTGAATCAGTAAATGTGAAGGGTTAAATTACTCTAGTTAAGAAGAGTGCTGTGTCACACTACTATATATAGGATAGATAACTAATAAGGACCTACTGTATAGCGCAGGCAACTATTCAATACTCTGTAATGGAAAAAAAATCTAAAACAGAGTGGATATATGTATATGTATAACTGATTCACTTTGCTGTATGCCTGAAACTAACACAACATTGTAAATCAACTATACGCCAATAAAAATTAAAAGAAAAAAAAAAGGAGAGTGTGCTGGGTTCGCTACTTCCTGTCTGGATGAACTCTCCAGCCATCTATATCCTTTGGGTGCCAGTATTCTGATGTCTATGGACCTTGTCTAGGGGCTGCCCTGCCCTCTCTCTTCCGGTCGGAGGCTTAACGTGAGACTGGGGGTGGGAGGAGAGTGAGGTTCGAGTATTCATGCACCCAGATGCCTCTCTGCTCAACCATGGGTTGTCAGTGGCTGCCTTCATCTGAGAAAGGCCACACCTCTAGTGGGCAGGACCCCTCCTACTACTTCCTCCCCTCCGTGCATGGGGAGGAGGGGCTTCTTACTGAGGCTGTGCCCTGGATGTTTTACCCTTAAGCCTGCCTACTCCTTTGGAAAGAACTCCTTCATCACATTCCCATGGGAGTGTGCCGTCTGTGTTTTGCCTTTCCAAGGTCAAAGCGGGGAGGATTGAGCAGTTCTGACACAGGTAGCTGGAGTAAACATTTTGACTAGTATAGACACTTCCGGGCTTCCCTGGTGGCGCAGTGGTTGAGAGTCCGCCTGCCGATGCAGGGGACACGAGTTCGTGCCCCGGTCCGGGAAGATCCCACATGTCACGGAACGGCTGGGCCCGTGAGCCATGGCCGCTGAGCCTGCGCGTCCGGAGCCTGTGCTCCGCAGCGGGAGAGGCCACAACAGTGAGAGGCCCGCGTACCGCAAAAAATAAAAAAATAAAATAAAATAAAGCAATAATAGGAATGGGTAACATTAAAGGCTTAAATGAGTCCACTTGCCCTGGAGGTTCTCCAGTCCTCGGGACCTAGGGAAGAATGAGAGGCTTTTGGAACAAAGGGGTGAGGGGTTAAGTCAGTGCAGAGTGTGATTTCTGGTGGGCAGACAGACCATGTGAGTGTCCATAAGTCCTGCTAAGCTTTCTTCAAACCCAATGATTAGCAAAAACTTCTCAGGACGATGACAGGATAGCTCTCTGGTTAAGTGAATATTAAAGCTAAGAAATGGTCATAGAATTAAAAGACTTTCTTTTTTTCATAGAGAACCATAAAGACTAAACAAAATATGGCTTGTCTATTGAGTTCCACCCTATAAAGCCTTCCCTGACAAGAGTCTTGCTCCTAAGGCTGGGCTCCAGTTCTTGCTTCTCTGTCCCTGCCAGTCCTAGGACCCTCCCCATCATCACATCATCACTGAGTTCTTTCTACTGCAGATTGTTTGAGCTCATGTCTTTTCCCCTCCAATTAGATTTTCAGCATTTAATGGGTCTTAGCTGTTGAGTGCATGAATGAATGCATGCTCTTCTCTCTCTTCCTTTTCATCTTCCGCCCTCTCCCCTCCTCCTGCAGGTTCCCCAAGTTAGTGCAGGGGTTTGCTGTCCCAGACTTTCTCCAGCCTGTTAGGGAAGCTGTACCACCAGGGATATGCAGACAAGTTCCTTTACTTCAAAGTCCTTGGTGACTCTCTCATCCTAGACTGGGCAAAATGATACTGAGGACTTGGGTATCTCTTTCTCAAAAGATAACTGCTCCTTCCAGGTTTACATTGTTATCCTTATTGTCAACAGCCATAACAGCTAACAGTTATGCGCATTTGTTATATACCAGGAACCGATTATTCCATTGTTAACACCCACAATGACTCTAAGAAGTAGATGCATCGCCGTTCATCTTTGTGACCTTCGTTTTGTAGGTGAGGAATGTGAAGCTCACAAGGGATGCCTTAATTTGTCAGGATCACATAATTAATGAGAAGTGTTAAGAGTCGAATCCAGGTTTCACTTTCCAGCCGGTGTCCTTCATCATTCCTACTGCTTCTGCTTCCCAGCCCATCTCTGTCCGGTTCCCTCTGCTGATGGTGCATTCTGGGATTTATGTGAAACAAGGAGAGTTTCTACTGGGTCCTTTGATTTTATGAACTATGGGGTTTTGCAAAACCAGAGTCGGCACAAGCAAGGAAGGTGTAGTCAATTTGGAGCTCCTTGAATTTTAGCAAAATAAAGATACCACCCGACAGGAGTGGGGTGCCTAGTGTTACAGAGGCTATGCAGACACTCCGAGTTCAGTGGACCTGGCAGTACGTGGCCTCCAAGGCTGATCCTGATGAAAACTAACTTAAATCGACAGAGGTTAACCTCATCACAAGTGACCCATTGGGCTGTGATGCTGGGGAGACCTAGGCGGTGGGCCACGTGTATCCTCAGGGCTGGAATGTAACTAACCAGACAGGTGACAGTACAATCAACTGAGGAGAGACTCAACCTGCCTGAGTGAAACACAGGAAGAGGATGTCCCAGCCAAGCTGAGCATTCTGGTTGCCGGGGCAGCTCTAATTTCATAGAGACAATAGTCTGGTTTCTTCCTTACGCTCCAATTCTTGGCTCATGGATTATCCTTCCGAGAAGAAGTTGGCTTCAGATAGAGGCTTTTCTGCAGGGAGAGAGTACGCTGAGCAGACAGTTCGAGGCTGTTGGTCGTGTTGGAAATCACATTTCTCACCCTAAGTTAATAAGTGGTGTCTGACTTTGACAATGATTTTGGGCAGCTTGAGCCGGCCCCACCAATACCAGGCATTTCTGGGTGAGTCCTTCTTTCCTGGAACTATGATATCATCCCATTGTCTGTGCTCCATGCACCTATGAGCTCTTTGAGGCTGGCAGCTGGAGCTTACTCATTAGTGTCTGGGGGGATTATGGTCTGGCCTGTAGCTGTTGTTCAGAGAACATCTATTGAATGGGTGTGAACCGTGCTAGTTTTAGAGCTCCAAAGCTGAGAAGGTAGTAATCAGCACCTCAATGCTGAATGTATCAGGAAGTTATTTTTTCCCTGTCACTGGGACACCTGACCCAAGAGTGATGGTTGCTATCCCAGTCTCGTGTGGACCATGGGGCTGGAGATAGAGGCCCAGGTGGGGAGGGGGGTGGCACTGTGGGGAGGATGGTCCTAATAGCACCCACCGTGCTGGAGTGGGACCTCAAAGCAGCCTGTAACCATGATGACTGGACTGATATCGTGCACTTTAACTATTTTCAATTAAAGCAATGAAGGCCTAGTAAAGTCATTTTTAAACTACTTTTTAAGACTTTTCTCATAAATAAAAAACTAGGAAAAGCAAGTCTCTGTCAGCCAAGTGTCCTGATGTCTGACTCAGAAGCTAAGGTCACTCTAACCCAACATTCCAGCTTGGAACCTTGAGGCTGTTCTCCCATGGTTGACCCTTCGAAAGCCACGTGGGTACCATGGTGTTATCGCTGTCTGGGTTCATGCTTGCCTTCTTGCCCAGAGGGTGAGTGCTTCTGAGGATAAGGCCATGGCCTCACATGTGCCTCACGGTACAAGTGGTTATAGCACAGTGCTCTACACCCTGAGTAGTGTGCACAATAAAAATTTGGAAAGAATAACCAGCTCCACAATAGGCAGCATTTTTATTTAGCTGAGGTTCCCTCCTCCTTGCTTCTTCTACCCTGGAGTCGAATTGCCTGATTTTGAATCCCAAATTACTACTTACTAGCTGTGTGATTTTGGGCAAGTGACATTTCCTCTTTGAGCCTCAATTTCATCCTCTGTAAAATGGGAATAATGATAATATCTACCTCATGAGTTGTGAGAATTAAATGAGATAATAAAATGAATATTATAATAATAGGAAATATGGACATAACACCGTAACTCAGGCATTTTTCTAAGTGTTTTACATGTATTAACTCATTTAATCTTCATAAGAATTTTGATACACGCAAAGTATCTAAAAAGCAGTTTCCACTAATGGTTACTATCCAATAAATGATAGATATAGTCATTATTAAGTCACTGTCAGCCAATATTGTAGAAGAAAGCATATGATAAGATAGGACGTGAATTTATATTAGGATGTGAATAACTGACAATAGCTGTACGTTACTCAAGAATAGCTATTGAGAATTAAATATTTGCATCTAATTAGATAATTTTTTTTTTTTGCGGTACGCGGGCCTCTCCCTGTTGTGGCCTCTCCCGTTGCGGAGCACAGGTTCTGGACGCGCAGGCTTAGCGGCCACGGCTCACGGGCCCAGCCGCTCTGCGGCATGTGGGATCTTCCCAGACCGGGGCATGAACCCGTGTCCCCTGCATCGGCAGGCGGACTCTCAAACACTGCACCACCAGGGAAGCCCCTCAAAGTTCTCTTACAAGTCTCATCAGGTTGTTGGTAGAATTCATTGCTTTGTGATTGTAGGTGTCCATTTCCTTAGTAGCTGCAGGCCAGGGGCTGGTCTTAGGCCACCCTCAGGTCCTTGCCACTTGGCCTCTCCTCTCACCACATGATAACTTACTTCTTCACGGTATGTAAGAGGATGTCTCTGCTGTTTTGAATTTCTCTTTTCGGCTTACTCCATAAGGTCAGACCCACCCAGGATAACTTCCCTTTTAATGAACTCAGAGCCAACTAATTAGAGACCCTACTTATATTCTCAAAAATCTGGTACCCTAATAATGGAAGCGCTATCCTCATCATATTCATCCTAGGGGAGGGGATCATACAAAGCGTGTGTCAATGGAAGCCGTCTCCGAATTCTGCCTATCCCAGCCAATCAGACAGATCTAGAATGCTGAATATTTAGAGCACAGCTATGTGTCTTGAAATAAATGAAAAGGAAGGAGGACTGTATGAGATTAAAAGAATGTAAAAAATGTAACAGTCAAATGCAGTGCTTCAATGTAGATCGGATCTGGATTAAAACTAATAAAAATTTAAAAAACCATTCTTGGGTAAATAAGGAAAATATGAATGAGGATTAAATATTAAGTTATGTGATGGGGTAACTGTCCACTTTCTTACGTCTGGTAGTGGCATTATAATATTATAGTCATGTAGAAGATATCCTTAATAGTCATAATATTTTTAAAAGTCATTGAAGTATAACACACATTCAGAAAAATTAATATCGTCCATGAATTTTCAGTCTTAGAAGACCTGAATTATTAGCACCAGATCAATACATCACCAATCCCTGAAACCCTTCTGTGTACCGTTCCGATCACCGCCCCCCCCCAATTCTAATAGCATTGATTAGTGTGCTTGTCTTTGTTCTTTTGTTGATGAAATCCCAGCCTCTGTCCTCTGGTGCCAAATAGAAATGCAGAGACAGAGTTTGGGGTGAAGTAGCAAAGAGTAGCTTTCATTGCTTTGCCAGGCAAAGGAGGCCACAGTAGGCTAGCACCCTCAAGACTGTGCCCTCCCTTGGGAGAAAATAGGAAGGGGTCTTATAGCTCAGGAGGGGAAGGGAGTACTGCAGATAAGGAGCAGGGCAGATGCAAGCTTGCATTCTTCTTTCCTCTTGGAAAACTTCTACATTGTCAAAGTTGATGTCAGGCAGTGTTGGGAGGGTTCCGGTGGTTCTTGAGGTTATCACACTGTGACTTTCTTTCTGGAATAAAGAAGGCTCACAGAGGGAATGTTAGGGAGTGCTTCCTCAGAGAAGCAAACACCAGGTGCATGGTACAGTTCTGATTAGAAAGTAATCATTTTCAAAATGTGATTAAGGAAAAAAGAGAAACATTTCTGTGAAAATGGTAGAGTGGGCTAAAGGAAGAAGGCCTAGCATATTGGAAGCAGCCTTAACCAATTTCTGCTATAACAAATCATATATCTGGAATCACACAGCATATTGTCATTTGTGTCTCATTCTTTCTATTCAACATTATGTTAGTGAGATTCATCCAGACTGTTGCAGTAAACTATAATATTTTTGATGGAATCACTGCCTTTTCTTCATAGAGGTATCTAATACACTTTAAGAGAATTTTGCTAAATGAAGGATGTTCTTAATTATATTTTTTTCACTTTGAACTGAACATTTCAATGAAAATAAGTATTTCCACTTGTGCATATTTGCCTCCAGTTAGAATATCTTTCTTTGACAATTTTTATGTCAAAAATCATAAAATTATGATACCTTGAATGTTTCATCAAATTTAAATGCTGAATGAAAAATGATTGACTTTATTATTTCACTCCAGTTCAGAATAGAAATTTATCCAATTGAAATCAGGGACTCCACCAAAAAGAGTCTTGTCACAAGTCAATATACTCCAAGCCACAATTATGTAATTTCAGAATTACATCTTGTACACAGATTTGCTTGTTTATTTTGTTTAGTTTTTCCTTTCCAATGGAATGGATAAATTTCAATGCCTTCCAGTTTGCAAGATTTGTTTTCAGTACTTGGAACTTGCTAACACCTTCAAAAGTTGAAGTTTCTTGTGCTCCATTCATTACATGCTTTGATTGAAGACACAAGACTTCTAACTGATTTTAAATAAATACAATACAAATTTTGGGAACATTTAAACAAATGAGCTCAATATTATTGTAGATCAGGTTGATTAAAAAGGAGCATTTCAGGACTTTCCTGGTGGCACAGAGGTTAAGAATCTGCCTGCCAATGCAGGAGACATGGGTTCGAGCCCTGGTCTGGGAAGATTCCACATGCCGTGGAGCAACTAAGCTCGTGTGCCACAACTACTGAGCCCGTGTGCCACAACTCCTGAAACGCACACGCCTAGAGCCCGTGCTCTGCAACAAGAGAAGCCACCACAATGAGAGGCCCACTCACCACAATGAAGAGTAGCCCCCACTCGCCGCAGCTAAAGAAAGCCCGCGGGCAGCAATGAAGACCGAATGCAGCCAAAAATAAATAAATAAATTTATTTAAAAAAATAAGCATTTCAAAGGCTTACCTACTTCTACGATGCTGTGGATAAGAAGCAGGAAAGAATTGTTGGTGCCATGCAGGAGAGTTTTTGTTTGTTTTGTTTTTTACTGTTCAATCCCATCTTGATCAAAACATTTTGTACTCCATTTCCCTAATTGCGTCTCTGTGAAAATGCTTGTAAATGTTAACAACTATAGCTTCTATTTTGATGGAAAAACCATCGTAACTTGTTTGGATGTGATTCTAAATTATGTGTTCCGCAACGGACTCCAAATATATTTCTGTGCCATAGTTTTTGTAATTCAATATGAACATTCTTTTTTTCATGATTTTGTGCTTTGGTAAAATTTGTATTTGTTTTATCACCACGCAAACAAGGAGTGTTGTCTTCAAGATTGATGTTTTATGTGGAATTTATAACAGCATTCATAATAATGTTGGATATTTCATATTTGACAGAATGAACTTTCAACAGCTTTACTATGAAGAATTGGATGAAAAAATGAAATTATTGGAGTAGGTTTTCTGTTTGAAGCATTTAATGACACTGACATAAAACTGTCATCATTTCACTCTGTGTAAAATGGTTCTTTTCTGTTGGAGACAATACATTACCAAGTACTGCTTTACTTTTTCTTTGTGTACAAAAAATTGGAATTAAAGAAATGAGCTAAATTACCTTTGATGAGAATGAAAAGTCACGCTTTGCAGAATGAAATGTAAACACACCTGCTGTTTTAAATTGTTCTCATCAGGCACAGTCTTTGAAAGCAAGGGTTAATGCATTTTCAGCTGATTTGTATCTTCTACTTTTCAAATCCTCATGGACACTACTAAGACTCCCACGTGGACGATAAATGATGACAAACATTTTGTACAAAATATATGTTCATCATCAACTGTTTTGAGTAACATGCACTTCTGTTTTTTGAGGGTTTTTGCTACCAAAAGGGCTTGTTGCAAAATATGAAAATGATACCAAAGAATAAAATATATTGGTCTGGCTTCGTACTGTACAAAAATGGACCAAATTACTGCAGCAGAAGCTTTTAGACTACTCTCTGTACGCTCTACAGCAGCGCTTCATTTATACCTAGGAGCCTGCCCAATGGACAACCTGTTGGCTTCTTGTGCTGTGGCATGGACCACAATACAACTGGCTAGTACACCAGTAGCTGCCAGGGGCAGCAGAGTTGAACATTTCTCTCTCCACCACCCTAGACCTGAGAAATGAGCTGTCTCCAGATTCTTGTGTCTAGGTGATTATTTTATTTTATTTTTTTAAAGCAGGGGGCACCTTGTTTGTTGTCCTTGGACAAGAGATTTCATTCTGGAAAAAATCAGGAAAAGAGAGAGAAGATGTGGCTGAGTAGTCTTTCAGATTTAAATACATGTCAAAGTGACAGCCCTGCTCACTCTATACATGTCCCAAACACTGTTAGATTGACCATGGTAGAAGGTGGAAGTACAAAAATGGAAGTTTATCAAACTAATAAAAAAGTGAAAAATCTGGGACAAATGCTACACTGACCAGGATGCCAGGACGACAGGTGTAAATAGAGACTGTCCTGGGAAAACCTTTAAGTTGTAAATGTGCTTTTCTTTTCCTCCCTCCCTCCCTCCCACCCTCCCACCCTTCCTTCCCTCTTTTTTTCTTTCCTCCTTTTTTCTTTCTCTTTTTCTTTTTGAAGCATTGAAGCCTTTCTTTCCTTTAAGATAACTGATTATTAAATATAGGTTTTTGGTTTTATGCTAGCAACACTTTATTGAAGTATAATTTAAATACAGTAAAATACACTAATCTTTGCAACTTACATGTGCAGATTAATGAATTTTAACAATATACAAGTACACATATAACCATCACACAGATCAAGGTATAGATTTCCATACCCCAGAAAATCCCTCCTGTCCCTTTCCAGACCATCCTTCTTCCCCCATCCTTCAGAAGCAACCACTATCTAGTTTCTATTACCACAGGGTTAGTTTGTCTATTTGAACTTCATAGAAATGAAATCATTCTGTCTGGCTTCTTTCATTCATCATAATCTTTTTTTTTGAGATTTGTCCATGCTGTTGTATGTATCAATAGTTCATTTCTTTAAAAAACTGCTGAGTTTGAATATACTACAATTTATTTATCCATTCCTCTGTCTTCACACATTTTGGGTTGTTTTCAGTGTTGAGTTGCTGTGAATGAAGCTGCAGTGGACATTGTTGTAAAAGTTGTTTTGGGTGAACACAGGCATTCATTCTCATGAGTACCTACTAGGAGAAGCTATTACTGGGACATGGGGTAGGTGTACCTTTAACTTTATAAGAAACTGGAAAATGATTTTCCAAAGTCATATAATTTTATACTGACCATGCCAAGTGTCAGAAAGCATATGGAGAAACTGGAGTTCTCATACATTGCAGGTGGAAATGTCTTGGAAGTTGTTTAAAACTTTAAACATATACCTACCATAAACCCCAGCCAATCTACTCCCAGAGATTTGCTCAAGAGAAATGAAATGAATACGTTCACACAAAGACGTGTGCACAAATGTTCAGAGCAGCTTTATTTGTATCAGGCAAAACTGGAAACAAGTTAATGTTTAGCAACAGGTGAATGGAAACAAAATTCTCGTGTATCCATTTAATAGAATGCTGCTCAGCAATAAAAAGGAACTAATAGTAAATGCAACAACATGGATGAATCTCAAAATAATTATGGTGAATAAAGCCAGACAAAAAAGAGTACATGCTTTTGATCCAATTTATGGAAAGTTCTAGCAAATGCAAGCCAATCTATAATAACACAAAGCAAATAAATGTTTGTGTGGGAATGGAGGTTTGGAGACATGGATTACAAATATGCACGAAGAAACTTTTTGTGGTAATGGATATGTTCTTTGTATTGATTGTGGTAATAGTTTATACATATGGCAAAACTCATCACATCGTACACGTTAAATATGTACAGTTTATTTTACATCACTTAAACCTCAATAAAGCTAACTTTAAAAAGTTGGAAATTGTTCATTTCTCTTACATTTCCTGGAGAAGTATGTGTAGAAGTGGTATTTTTTCCTTAAATGTTTGAGAGAAATCATTAGCATCTGGAGGTTGTTTTTAATTTTTCCCTTTTTTGGGGGGGGAGGATGGTTCTTAATTACACATTCAATTCCTCCAACAAATATAGGATGATTCAAATTTTATTTATTATTATTTTAGTTTGTGAACTTATGTTTATTAAGGAATTTGTCTATTTTCTCTAAGTTATAACATTTATTGGCATAATGCTGGTTATAATATCTCCTTATTCTATTTTATGATAGCCATAGAATCTGTAGTAATGCTCTTTTTAATTTATTTTATTGTTATTTATGACTTCTGTTAATCTTTTCAAGGAAGCAAAATTTGACTCTGTTGAATTTTTAAAAATCTATTTTTATTAACAGCTTTGTTGAGGTATAATTGACATTCATCTATTTCTATTTCATTGATTTTTTCCCTCATCTTTACTACTTCTTTTGTTCTGTTTTTTTGAGGGGGCTGTTTAATTCAATCTTCTTTTTCTAGGTTCTTGAGGTGGAAGCTTAGGTCATTGATTCTAGACCTTTGCCCCCTAGTATAGTCATTTAGAACTCTATGCACTGTTTTAACATCATCCCCAAGTTTTTACATGTTTATTTCATTAGTGTTCAGTTGAAGATATTTTCTTATTCCCATTTTAATTTATGTTTCCTGCACATGTTATTTAGGAGTGTATTCTTTCATTTCTTCTAGTTATTAATTACTAGTGTTACTAGTTTAAATCCATTGTGGTAAGAGAACTTGTTTCGTTTCATTTCAATCCTTTGTGATTTACTGAGACCTGACTAACATAAGATCCATTTTGGTGAATATTCCACGTAAACTTGAATGGAATTTGGATTCTGTGGGCTTTGGGTGTGTAGCATTCACATATATCAATTAGATCAAGTTGGTTAGTGGCATTCAAATATCTATTCTTACTGATATTTTTGCCTACTTTTTCTTCATATTACTGAAGAGAAGTGTTAACATATCCAACTATGTATTTTCTTCATGTATTTTGAAGCTATGTTATTGGGTGCATAGTGGTGTAAGATTGCTATGTCCTCCTGATAAATTCATGTTTTTCTTTATCTCTGGTTGTATTCCTTGTCTTGAAATCTCTTGTTCAATAATAACATAGACATCCTAGCTTTATTATGCTTAGTGTTTCTATGGCATATCATTTTTCATTCTTTTACTTTCAACCTATCTATGCCCTTATCTTTAAAGAGTGTCCTCTGTAAATGGCATATGGGTGTATTTTATTATTATTTGAATTTTAATAGTGTGGCAATCTCTGTCTTTTGATGAGAGTGCTTTGCCCATTTACATCTAAGACAATCACTGATACGTTTTGGTTTAAGTTTTTTATTTTATAACTTTTCTATTTCTCACGTCTGCTTTTTGTTTCCTGTTTTTCTTTTCCTGACTTGTTTTGCACTCATTTTTTTTTTTTAGTATTCTATTTTATTTCTGTTTTTGGCTTTTGCCATACCTGTTGGTATAATTTTTTTAAAGCAGTTGCCCTAAAGTTACAATAAGCATCATTTTGGTGAGTAATCAACTACCTCAACACTTAGTGGCTTAAAACAACATGCATTTATTTACTTATACTAATTTTTGAGTCATATCAGGTGTGGTTGTGATGCCAGTGGGCTGCTAGGCTTTTTCCGGTATTTCTCTACACTGTATTGCAGTGCATTGTGTTGCAGGATTGAGTAAGGCATCTGTGCTGGTAGCACTTGCTTTGATTGAATGTGGAATGAAGTACAAAGATGCAGTTCAGTTTATAAGACAAAAAAGAAGGGGAACATTCAATTCCAAAAAACTGCTTTACCTGGAGAAATACGGACCTAAGGTGCAATTATACTTCAAAGATACCAATGGGCATTGTGTGTTCAGTAGAAAGAAATGTATATGAAAGCTGACTTGTTCGTGGTATTTAGAGGGAACTCTTGGTACCTGAAAATGTGAATCTGGAAGCCTAACTGTGTCATCAAAGTAGTGATGGATTCAGTGCTCCTCAACCACTCTCCTAGTGATTGAAAAAAAGCAAACAAAAAAGAAATCCCTCTATAATATGAATAAAATGTTTAAGAAAAGAAAAAGAAAAAAAAAACCTTCTCAGTTCTGGGCAAGGGGCAGTAATCCAACTGGCATTATAAGTTGGCATACCACAGTTCAAAAGTTGGACTTCTTTTTTTCATCATCTCAGCACTAATCATGAAAAAGTTAAGACATTTTTAGTTTATTTTTATTTTGTATTTTTTAAAATTTTTATTGGGATATAGTTGATTTACAATTTTTTATTAGTTTCAGGTGTACAGCAAAGTGAATCAGTTATACATATACATATATCCACTCTTTTTTAGAGTCTTTCCCGTATAGGCCATTACAGAGTATTGAGTAGAGTTCCCTGTGCTATATAGTAGGTCCTTATTAGTTATCTATTTTATACATAGTAGTGTGTATGTGTCAAAAGATATTTTTTAAAGCATAATAATTTATAGTTCCTGTTTTTTTTTGGCGGTACGCAGGCCTCTCACTGCTGTGGCCTCTCCCGTTGCGGAGCACAGGCTCCGGACGCGCAGGCTCAGCAGCCATGGCTCACGGGCCCAGCCGCTCCGCGGCATGTGGGATCTTCCCGGACCGGGGCACGAACCCGTGTACCCTGCATTGGCAGGTGGACTCTCACCACTGCACCACCAGGGAAGCCCTAGTCCCTGGTTTTTATTCTGTGTTTTGACCAATACTTTAGGAAATCTCATGCCACTGAATTTCTTTAAACTATCCAGCGGCTATAGAAGCAACCACCCACAACGCAGTCTTGAATTACTCATGACTTACGTATCACTCACCATGTTAGAGAGAGATTATAGTTCCCACAGCTTTGCCTTTACCAGAGATCACATTTCAGGAGGCCACTGTTCATACTCTATTGGTTGTTTCATTATTGTGAGCTATGGGATGCAAGAGTACCAGTCTGCATCCTATTTCATAACACTAGATATATTCTCACTGTTTCAGTCTCATTCAGGCAAGATAGCCAATCCTGTGATGACTAATTTTATTTTTCAATTTGACTGGGCCATGGGGTATTCAGATACTTGTTAAATATTATTCCGGGTGTGTCTGGGTGAGAGTGTTTCTGGATAAGATAACATGTGAATTGGTAGATGAGTGAAACAGATTGCCCTCCTCGGTGTGGGTGGGCCTCATCCAATCTGTTGAAGGCCTAAATAAAACAAAAGTCTCAGTGAGGGAGAATTTGCTCTCTCTGCCTGACTGTTTTCGAGGTTTTCTCCTGTCTTCAGATTTGGATTCAAACTGGAATGTACACCATTGGCCCTCTGGGTCTCCAGCATGCTGACTGCAGATCATGAGATTTCTCAGCCCCCATAATTATATGAGCCAATTTTTTACAATAAATCTCTGTCTCTCTGTCTGTCTGTCTCTGTCTGTCTGTCTGTCTCTCTCTCTCTATATTTTTATATGCATACAATATCTATATTTAATATATCTATATCTAATATACCTTGATTTCTTCAATTTCTCTGATAGTTTATTGCCTGCAACAATCTTAGGGGTGGGGAATCAAGGCTCCTCTTTTGTGTGTGATATGTTTGAAAAATCTATTAGCCAACTGGGATTAGGCCTTTCTCTTCCTCTCTCATCCTTCCTCCTCTTTACACATGGGCTTCTTTCTTCTCTCTCTCCTACTCCTCCTGTTAATATGGCTGGAGTTATGGCTTCCTACAAAATATTTTTGGCTTCAGTTAGAGTATTTTAGGGTACTTCTCATTTTATGAGTATAGTTCCCAGAGGACTCTGATTAACTGAGTTTTGTTGAGAAGCCCATGTGCGTTCCAACGAAATTGGACCAGGTAGAATGTGCTATTTTGTACAAAACAACTACTCTTGCAGTAACCATATGAAGGAGGGGACCATTTTTCCAAGTATGAGAGGGGTGATTTGTAGAAAATAATCTGAACAATGAAAAAGTAATCTAATTATTCAGGATTTTGTAGGATGCTGGTAGTTGCAACGGAGGCAGGAGATAGATAAGCCTTCAGGGCAAACAGTTTGAGTTCATTCCCTGTGGACCGATACTCCTACTCCGAGACAGGAATAACAGGACAATTGAGAGAGGAGGCTGGTCCCCGCCCAGATAGAAGATAAGAGACCACATATTCCTTATTCTTGAAGTCAGGAGACCTTCCTGACTACACAAGCGCAGAAAGGTTCCTTGGAGGTCAAAAGGGGAGTGATGCCAGCTACCCATAGGCCTCTTTGGTAGAATCCATCTTGGCTAAGAGATGCCTGTGCCCACATGGGAAAATCCTGAGCTACACCAAATATGGACTCTGAACCAGGCAAATCAAAATGATTGGTCAAAGGAAACACGGAAGTAATGCCCCATAAAAGTGACTCAAACTGCCCACGAGGTGCGACTCTATCTCTGAGCCTGCCTGTGTTATCTATCCACATGTACTGTACTTAAATACTTTACTTGTCTCACTACTTTCCGTCTTAGTGGGAATTCTTTTTCTGCAAAGCTGTAGGGCCAGGGCCTTGTCACCGACCACTGGTCTAGTGGCTAGGATTCGGTGCTCTCACTGCCGTGACCTGACCTCAATCACTGGCTGGGAACCGAAACCCTGTTTCAAGTCGCTGCGGGCCAAGGTCACCTGAGATCACAACGACAGATAATCCCTGTTGCAGAGTCAATATTGCTTAGCAAATATTCCATTTGCTCTTTCACTTTTAATGGTCCCCATCTAGTGAGGCAGGACTGTGTGACTAGTTCTAACCAGTGGGCTGAAGCATACTGTCCATGTACAATTCTGTAGTCTTTTATCCCCTGCTCTTGTGACTAGGAGTTTTCATGTTCTAGATGGTGCAACTACAAAGTGGTGGAGCCACTTTAAGCCTGGGTCTCTGAATGACTACATGGAGCAGAGCCCCCTGCCAATTTGCACAAGAAAAGAATTGTTAACTAGAATAAAACCTTTGCATTGGAGCTGACGATTGCCACAGCAAACCCAGCCTATTCTGACTATAATCCAAACCACCAAATTGATTTTCATCATCTTCTTTAATCCTTACAACAAGTCTTTCAAATAGGAAATAGTAATTTTTTTTTGATTTGAGGAAACTGATATTCTAAGATGATAAGGTTTTACCTTAGAAGGTAATACCGTATATGAATGTTGGCTATAGATCTCTCATTGCTGACTTTGCAGACCCCAAGAATGAGTTTATTGAGAGCAGTAATTGTTGTGAGTCAGCCACTGATTTTAGGAGGAGAAACCAAGGAATTGGAGATCCAGGATGTAGAGAATTGCCACTCGAAAGGTAGATATTAGCATCCCGGAGATATTAGGAACCACTTGGGAAGACGTAAGTGGAAGAGTAGCTAAAAGGAAGCACCTCTCCCTCTACAACTCTAATCTGTACCAATTGGAAATTCCACTGGGTTCACAGTTCTTTTCATTACCTTCCTCATAATGAGTTGGCAGGTTATCCATACCATAAGAACACCCCTTATTCTTTCATTAGTATGATTCCCAGCTATGATCTTCCATAAAGAGTAAAAGTCAATATTAATGAGCACAGAGACAAAAAGGATAAAAAAGGAGAAACTGGAAAACTCAAGCATGGTTGAGTTGGGGAATGGGAGGTTGGATATGGTGGCTGGTTTACTATGATTATGCTATCTTTTGGCTCTGTGATATCAGAGAGTAGCACTCTGGCCCTGAGAGTTTGGCGGATGGACTAAAGAGGAGGAGGGGAAGAAAAGAGAGGCAGAGGGAGCCATCCAAAAAATGTCACCAAACAGTTTTCCTTGCAGAGCTGGTAGCTCTTGCTCACTTCTCAGGTGACAGCGAAAGGCACCTACCGTTCATTCTGGAGGGCAAGCACCATATGGTATTGATGCTTATCAGAGCCTGACGATCTGGGGAGAATATGGGTCAGGATGAAGGACGCTCATCTAAGCTACCTCCCTCAGGAACTGGATTTTACAGATGACTTTTCTTATTGCAGCTTTTACGTCTTTGTTCCTCAAACTGTAGATCAAAAAGTTCAGCATGGGGATGACCACAGTGTAAAAGACAGACACAGTCTTGTCCTTCTCTGGGGATTTGTCTGAGTTACTTCTCTGGTACATGAAGGCAAGTGTCCCGAAGAAGAGAACAACAGAGGTGCAGGTGGAGAAGGTCTTGGCTCTCCCACCAGCAGACTTCACTCTCAGGATTGTTCTGATGATGAGCATGTAGGAGACCAGAGTGATCACGACATTGGCCAGGAACATGAGTTTGGCAAAAAAGAGGATGACAATCTCACTTTGTGTCACGTTGCTGCAGGCAAGCTTCAGCAGTGGTGGGAGATCGCAGAAGAAGAAGTTGATCTGACTGTCATCACAGGAGGAGAGGATAAAGATGCACATGGTATGCAGGATGGCCCCCGATACCCCACAGACATAGGCCCGGCCAAAAAGCCCCTACAGATGCCCCGAGTAATTGCTACGTTATAGAGCAATGGGTTGCTAATGGCAACAAAGCGGTCATAGGCCATTACTGCCAGCAGGTAACACTCTGTGCCTGCACAGATGGTGAAGAAAAAGAACGGAGCCACAGGAGATGACCGTTTTGCTCGTGGTCAGTGTGGCTGGGACCTGAAGGGTGATGACCGAGGTAGAGCAGGCATCTGGCAGGGCAAGATGGCTCGGGCAGAAGTACACTGGGGTGTGGAGTTGAGTGTCCATTTGGATTAAAATAAACATTCCCACATTTCCCAGATGGGTGACTAGATAGAAGATGAGAAACATCAGGAAGAGTGGAACGGCCGGTTCAGGGTGATATGTGAAACCCACACGAATGAACTCTGTCACAGTGGTGAGATTTCTTTTGGCCGTTGGCTCCACATGGCTGGGTGGCCTGAGGAGAAAGGAAGTAGAGATTCCAGAGCTGAAGGCCTTTGTCTTCTTCAGTGTCAGACCTTAGGTGAAAACCTCAGATATTTTTCTGCTCAGAGAGAGAAGAGAATGTTATCACTTTAAGAATCTACAACTGGCAGTGACTATGGAGAGAGTTTGCCTATCTCTGCATCCCTCCTGAAAATGGACCTTGGGGAGGTATTTCTTCAGGTTCACTTGCTTATTGTCTGTGACTTTCTTTCAGAACAGAGAACTGTAGACTATCAAGACTGGAAGGGACCAATCTGGAGTCTCTCTCTTCTAGAATATTCCCAACAAATTGTCATGTAGCCCAGGTGTACACCAGGGCTGACACATATGGATTCTAAGGCTGTGTCCTGTTACCTCCCGGCAGGGCCATTTGTATAGACTGTGATGTGAATGATGCCTCCAGAGTGGTCAGATGCAGAATCCTGTGTTACGTGATGGGGTCTTTCTGGGCACTCTGCCTTTGGAACATTCTCCCTGTTGGGAAAGCCACAGTGCTCTTTCTGCATCTTCTTTTTTATTTTTATTTTTTTTACATCTTTTTTGGAGTATAATTGCTTTACAATGGTGTGTTAGTTTCTGCTTTATAGCAAAGTGAATCAGTTACACATATACATATGTTCCCATATCTCTTCCCTCTTGCGTCCCCCTCCCCCCGCACCCTCCCTATCCCACCCCTCTAGGTGGTCACAAAGCATCGAGCTGATCTCCTTGTGCTATGCGGCTGCTTCCCACTAGCTATCTACCTTACGTTTGGTAGTGTATATATGTCCATGCCTCTCTCTCGCTTTGTCACGGCTTACCCCTCCCCCTCCCCATATCCTCAAGTCCATTCTCTAGTAGGTCTGTGTCTTTATTCCTGTCTTACCCCTAGGTTCTTCATGACATTTTTTTTTTCTTTCTGTATCTTCTACACATTAGTATTATGCTCGATTCTGCACATTGAGTAAAATCCCTCTCTCCCAAGACAGTTATTATACCTACTTGTATCTAGTCTCCTATTCTGCAAGTCAAACATTTCCAGTCATTTCAGCAACTCCTGGTGAGCCCTTTCACAATCCATTTCTGCTCTCCTGTGAACAAGGTTATCGTCTGTCTTGGATCTCTTTCTTGAGGGTCCTTGAGAGAAAGTGATTCTGTGAAAACCATTAGATTTATGGAGCCCTTATTCTGTGTTGGACATTTCCACATTAATTGGCTGATTTCTGTCAATAATCCTGAAATAGCCGTTATGAATGTCATGCTTGAAATGTGTAAGCTGAGGGTGAGGAACTTAAAGTGGCTTTTGTCAAAGAATAAATTGCAAGTGCAGAAGCCAGGATTTAAGCTATGGTGTCACAACCCTAGGGCACTGCTTGTTTCATTAATTTTTAGCCTTTGTAGTCTAGAAGTAGCTCACAGAGAGGGGGTTCATAGAATTTGGTAGAACCAGTTTCCTGTAGAAATCAGGTTGATTCTTCACTTTCTGGTGGTGGAATGAGTTCTTTTGTAGCTGTTGATGGCTCTGGGCTCTGTTCTCCAGGACGATGCCTCTAGGGGTTGAGGGTGGAGGCTGCTCCATCAGGGATTCTGAGATTCATGGGGAGGCTGGTTGGAGTCAGGGTTAAAGACTTGTTTGTGAACTATGGGGTTCTCACTAGCCATAGAACTTCCACAGAACATTTCAGTTTTGATCCTGAGAATTCCATGGCTCATAGGCAAAATCAAAGTCCTGGTGTTTCAGACACAGAATACCAGGTCCACCAAGTTTCTAACAATTAACTTATCAAAGTAAGGTATGGAAACGGATGCCTATCAAACGTACTGATTAGCGGTAGCTTGAGTATGGACCACCCTGGTTTATTCCATTGCTCCCATCTTCTTTGATCTTAAACATCTTTCTTCCAGAACTGCTGTTACTGTGATATTTCTGTGCTCCAACCACCTGCTTCTTTCTGTCCCTCTGTTAAATGTTTCCCATCATTTTTCTCTTCTCTGCTTCCTCATAACTTTGACTTATACATAGTTGTGGCTATTCACCCCATGGAAGTTCATCATCTTTACCTCTATTGAAAAACTGAAAAATTATTTCAGTTTTTTTTTAGTTCAAATACTTTAAAAAGGGAATTTGATTTATCCAGCTGCCTTTTTGAGAGCCAGTCCAAAAGTTAAAAAGTTGAAATTATATAGCCAGCCTACATATTAACTGTCTGCTGTGTCCAAAGGGTCAGTTATGTGATACAAAACATAGCTTCAAGCCTTCAGGTGGGTTGTGGAAAGCACCGGCACTGTGACATCTCTTTGAGACCCGAGTCTCGAAAACTCAGTTTGGAACCTACTGGTATAGGCATCCTGAATTTGCACTCACATCTATTATTCTGTTCCATGGCTCAATACATCCTTCTTTCAAAGCAGAATTCTTTATCCTTATTTAGCCACAGAATCTTCTCTTCCTTCTTTCCACAGAGATGGAAATTTAGAGACATGGAACCCATGCTTTAGGACACACTTAACTAGATGTCCTCTAACAATTTTTTTGCTATGCTTATATCTGAAGCTCAAGATTATAAATATAAGTTTCTTTGAAGCTTTTAAAAGATTACTCTGAATATTTCAATATTTGGACTAGATAGCCAGCACATTCAGATTGCTAAACAATCATATGCTTTAGAGACTTATAGCAACATCCCACTGCTTAGTAGGATTTGGACTGGCCAATCCCACCATCTTTTTTCAGAACAGTCATGACCTTTCAGTCCAGCCCTTGGACATGTTCCACAACATTTGCATAACTTGGTTCACATGGCCTGAGAATAGACACCATCATGCCCTCGTTGACCTAAAAAGAAATATTCATCTGGCAGCTTTCTTCTGCATGGTGGTAGCTAACACGTGTACCTATTCAAAACATTGTCTCAGTGGGTAAACCTCACAATGAGAACATTCCTTGGAACTGTGAGTCATTAGCTGTTGTCTGGTAGTTTCTGTGTCCATGTCTGTCCAATGTCTGACATTATGTTAGAAGAGCATCTGGGTGACTGGTTTCTCTTTCTCTCCAGGATTTGGGGGTCACTGTGCACATGACCCTCAGGATGGGCTCATATGCTCTTCTCCACACTGGTTGGAAATACCTATGACCCTCACACAGAACCCTGGAGTCGGAAAGGACCCCGTGGGGCAGTTCTGTGATTTTCCTGCTCTGCTTGTCAGAGACCTCAGCCTTTGTGGAGATGCCTCAAGGGACACAGCAGTGGGAAGTAAACGGGAGGCTGAGCAGGTGGGGAGCTGCCAACTCAGCCCCAGCTTCAAACAAAGCAGAGCTTCTTTTAACACTGGTAAACAAACAGGTGTTTCATTTCATTTTGTTTGAAAAGGGCGTTCCAGTGTTAAAAAAAGATTAACATCTGGTCCAACATGTTCTTTTCATTTAGCAGAAGAGAATATTGAACCTCGGAGAAGTTAACTTTTACCTGATGTGTCAGAAAACATTCCCTCCCAAATTTATCTTGATGGGTCCTCAATACGAGCATCTTATCTGGTGCCTCGGGAGAGGCCATGGAGTTGGGAAAGAACAAAGCAGTCCAGGATGGAGCCACAAGGATGGGAGGATTGCTACGACATAGTCAGGACACTCAGAGGCCAGGTCACCGAGGTTTCCATCTCGTCACCTTCCTCACTGCACATCCCCTCCTGTAACATCCATTTCTACATTATCTTTTCAAAAGCTTCTTTCAAGGGTCTTTCTCTCTGACCTCACCAGCTGAGACAACCTCCTCAGAGGGATGGGACTCATCCTTGGTACATGCTCTGAATACCTAGTTATTCAACCATGTGGGTGACAAGGGGAGTAATAATATCTCGATGCCAATTACTGTTCCCTGCACTTGACATATATGTTCCTAACTGCTGCAACCATCAGTAAGTACGTAGGTCTATGCTTGTTTCACAGAAGACAGAATTAAAGCCTTGGGAAAATAACCTGTGCAAAAGGTCACACAGATAAAATTTAAAATTTTTCTAACTTTTGGAAAGCACACTTAATAGTCTCTGGAAAATATATGATCTCCCAACATAGTTACAAAATTTACATTACCTCATAGGGAAAGAACTGGTCCTTTTGTTCCCGCGAGGGACTTCTATGAAGCACTGATGATATTTTTGTTTTCTGAGCAGATCCAAGGAGATTGCTGCTGTGGCGCTCTGAAAGCCATAGTAAATGCAATTACCTAATCTTCCTTGGGCTGATTTTGCCGATATGCGGAAACCCACTTTTGAATAAACTCGCAGCAGGTAGCAAGACCAGGCTGTGCACTCAGTTTTATCCAGAGTTCCTGGGCAACATTCAAAGCTTGCAACCTCTAGGTTCTCCAGGTGTCTAACTGTTTCGCCTTCCTGCCCAATTCAGATTGCCTTGTTTCTGAATCGTTGAGTTTTCTGATCCAATTGAATCCTTTGGTGTTTTTAACATCTTACAGCTGTCACCTAAGATGATGCTTCTGGTATGAAGATGGTAATGCTAAATGAAAGGGGGACTCTTTTTTCTCTATGATTCACTGTGATAATTCACCTGCCTGCAGTGGGGGTTACGTGAGTCCAGACTTGCCTGCAAATCGCAAAATGAGTGGGACAGGGCTTTATGTTTCTGGGAGAAGTCTTCTGCCATCAATTAGAGCTGACTCAGGGCTCTCAGTAGGTAAGAAAACAATGGGTCTGGGGATTAAAAAGCTCAGGAGGGTAAGTGGTAGATCCTAAATGACATAATTTCCCATGTTCCTCTCTGTGCTCATCAGGGACTGAACATCCTCACTTCCATGCCACTTCCTCCAGGGCTGGAAAGAAACGGAGAGACAATCCAGACCTACTTTGATACATTACAGGTGAAGGTACAGACCTGGGGGTGGTGGTGCATGTCTTATCCGAGGTCACATAGCTTCTCAGCTGCCAGCTGGAGGGCTGATCAGAAATGATGGTGGAGGATGGCTATGGTCAGGGCGAGGAGACTAGGACCGTGAAACCACAGTCTCACCCATTAGTCTGGTCTGCTCAAGGATTCTGCTTCCTTCCAGACCCAGTTCAAGTCTTACCACTTCTGGGAAAGCTGACTAAACCCAATATAGATGTTCCCGGTCCTCAGTGAACTGTACCTGGACTTGCTTTCCATTCTATATTGAGGCAGAGTCTGGAGTATCAGGTCTTCTTTAGTTTAAACATCCGCCTCACAAAATGTTCTGTGGGAGAAGGGTTCAGTCCTTTAGCCTATTTATTTTTTTTTAAAAAATTTTTATTTTATATTGGAGTATAGTTAATTTACAATGTTGTGTTAGTTTCAGGTATACAGCAAAGTGATTCAGTTATACATATATCCACTCTTTTTCAGATTCTTTTCCCATATGGGTTGTTATAAAATATTGAGTAGAGTTCCATGTGCTATACAGTAAGTCCTTATTAATTATTTATTTTATATATAATAGTGTGTATATGTTAATCCCAAACTCCTAATTTATCCATCCCCCCACCTTTCCCCTGTGCTAACCATAAGTTTGTTTTCTATGTCTGTGAGTCTCTTTCTGTTTTGTAAATAAGTTCATTTGTACCATTTTTTAAGATTCCAGATATAAGTGATATCATATGGTATTTTTCTTTCTCTGTCTGACTTACTTCACTTAGTATGATGATCTCTAGGTCCACCCGTGTTGCTGCAGATGGCGTTATTTCATTCCTTTTTATCAGCCTATTTAATTTTGAGATAAAGGAAGATCACTTTAATGGTGTTAAATCAGTAACAGCAACAGAGCTGGGAAAAGTCATAACTGAGAAGGGGCCTCCTAGGGCCCCTTGATTCCCATTCTGTTGTTGCCAAGGAAAGTGGGGAGACACATCATCTGTCTGTGTATCACTGAATCGTATGTCTTAGTTTGGCTTATTTTTGATCTCTCTCTCTTTGTATATATATTTGTTTTCTAGTTGTTTCTAGTTGGTTGTTTTCTTGAATAAGATAAACATTAATTCTTTTTGCACATAAAAGAAGCCTGGAGATAGGCAGCCCATGGCTGGTATGGTGGATTAAAAATGTCATCAGGGGCTTAGGCCCTTTCTGCTCTGCTGTTTTCTATGCGTGGCTTGTAGCTTCAAGGTCACCTTGGTAGCTGAATGGCAGCCAGGGCCCCAGCCATCACATCCACACTCCAGATCAGAAGAATAAAAACCTAGAGGCAAGTGTTTTGAGTTTTGTGCTATTATAACAATGCTTTATGAACATTCTTGCACCTGCACCCTGGTAGGCACGGGCAAGAGTTTCACCATCGTGCATACTTAGGTCACTGAAATAGCTGAGTCACTGGTTATGTGTATCTTTGATTTTTAAAGGATAATGCCAAACTGTTTAACAAAATTGTTAGACTAATTTATACTACCCATTTTCCATATCCTTGTCAATATAGTGGCGTCATACTCTTTAATTTTTGCTAATCTAACGAGCATACTGTGGTTTCAATTGGCATTTTCCTGATTACTAACGAGAAGAAGCATCTCTTCATAGGTTTATTGGCTACTTGGAAATAGTCTCTTTTGTGAATTACCTGTTTGAGCCATCTTCTCTTAGTGATTATTAAGTACACACACGGGCACGTGCGCGCGCACACACACTCACACAATATAATAGTCCTTGTTGATTGTGTGTCTTAAAAAGATTTTTTCCTATTCTGTGTTTTGACCTTTCATCTTCTTAATCATGTGTTTTAATGAACAGAACCTCTTTAATGGATACTGACACATTTAGGGATAAATTTATGATTAATGCTTTCTTTTTACATATATGAAATTCTTCCACATAATGAGGTTATGAGAACATTCTCCTCTATTATTTTATAAGACTTTTATTAACTTCCCTTTCATATTTAGTTCTTTAGTCCACTGTGAATTCATTTTTGTGTGTGGTGAGAGGTAGAGGTCTGTATCAGTTAGGGTACTTACAAGTAACGGATAGCACATTCACCTTGGGTAATGTCTAGTAAAGTCACTATTTAAAAAAGGTGTGGACAAGATTTAAGAAAACCAAGATGGGATGATGCGGTACCTCACAGCTAGTAACAGAGGGAAACCATTACCAGTCTTACTAGTCGTCATTCATATTGTGGCTTTTTGACATTCAACCGGCGACTTCCAACATCACTGTGTTAAATTGCCTCAAGCCAGCAGAATGGGAAGGAGCATGGCTTGTTGGAAATGGTCTACACCATTTATTCAAACATTCCATTGGCTAAACTCTCAGCTACATGTCCATACTTAGCTGCAAAGGAGGCTGGTTAAAAGTCTAGTTTTTTAACCAGTCCTAGCTGAATGACATGAATCATTTGGGGTCAGAGGGCAAACTGTGGTAGGCAGCCCCTTAGATGGCCCCTGATGATTCCTGCCCTCTGGTATTCACGTCTTTGAGTAATTTCCCTCTCTTGGGAATGGCCTGGATTTAGTGACTCACCTTTAGTAGATAAGATGTGGTGGGATGTTACTTTTGAGATTAAGTTTCAAGAAGACTGTGGCGGGCAATTATTTCTGAGGAAAGTCATCTGTCATGTTGTGAGCTGCCTCACGGGGAGGTCCACGTAGCAAGGAACTGACATATTTGGCTACCAGTGGGGAAGGATCCAAGTCTTCCCAAATCCATGCCTTAATTAACTTTCAGCCCTTGCCAACATGTTAATTACAGCTTTGTGAGAGACCCTGAGCCAAAGACATCCAACTAGCCTGTGCCTGGATTCCTGCCCCTACAGAAGCTGCAATAGGAAAGGTTTGCTGCTTTAAGCTGCAAAGTGGACAACAATAGACAACAATAGACAGTGACATGCAGTAGGGGAACTGTTGTTCTATAGCCTCACGGGGAGATGCTATCGATGGCAAACAGAGCTTCAATACTCTGCTTACGTCTTGGGGTTCTTTTTTTCCCTTGGCTGTTTAGCGTTTGATTTCTTAGTATCTTTTCACCTTTTTATTTTATCTTTTTACATGTTTTTAAGGAGCCAGCTTGGTCAGAAAATCCTAGTCCACCGTATTGCCAGAAATAGAAGTCCTGTTCATTTAAATCTTTCTGCTTTCCAATAGATCTTTCTTGAGCACCTACTGTGATTCAGGAGGTGCACTAAAAACAGCAGTTCTTGCCTCCATGGAACTTACATTTTACTGGGGGTGGGGATAAAATACAAACATGCAGTTAGATATCAGGCATTGTTGTGTCTTGAAGAATAAAATAGCAGGGTAGGGGGATAGACAGTGACATGCAGTAGGGGAGCAGTTGTTCTAGATATGGTGGTCAAGAAAGGTTTCTCCCAAATGAGGCAACATTTCTGCAGAGACCTGGATAAAGTAAATGAATGGGTCTTGTAGGTTGATAATGGGTGGTGGGGGGGGGGCGAGGAGAATGCTTGTGTAGATAGTTTCTCCTTTGTAGGTCTGCAGAGGATGCTGGGAAGCAGGCATGGATCTCTCATTCCTTTTAGTTCAGAGGAGTTGAATGTAGGGGACTCGGACACCGCTTGGTGGATTGTGGATCTGAGAATCATTGTTGCTCTCAGTCTCTCAGACATCAATAGAGCTGTCTTATCTGGGACAAGCCCCATAGCTGATGCTGACTTAAATGCCCAGGTCCTATCTTAGCCATCACAGAGAATAGGGTCCGTGTAGGCTCTGAATAAATTTTTATTGAATAACCATTACATGCAATCTCTTCCAGCTTCTATTCATCCAGCTGCTTAGCCCAGAACTGGCAAGTGTATAGGGATTTAGGCTGAGTAAAGTTCTCTCCTTGTTCAAAGAGGTTAATAGGTCTTTTATTTTAGTTTAAATAGGTTAAATAGGTCTTTTATTTTATTTATTTTGTCTTCTCTTACCTATGACCTTTGAATGTCCCTTCACATGACTCCCAAGTTCCTAAGCAGGAAAACCATCTTTTATGATTCCTGGAGAAAGAGCCTAATGAATAAGGCTATTTTTTTGTTGTTTTTGGGAGAAATTTATTTATTTATTTATAATTTAATTTTTATTTTATATTGAAGTATAGTTGATTCACAATGTTGTTTTAGTTTCAGGTGTACCGCAAAATGATTCAGGGGCCATTTTGCCTTAAGTCACTCTGTACCAGAGAAGGGACAATTGTTTATAAAATGGTGTTCAAAGGTGATATAAGAGAGTAGATAAGACTAGAGTTTCTGGAACCTGAGTCCCTGAGCTCAAATCAAGAGGCTTGCTTCCGTGACCCTGGACAACTTAACTTCTCTATGTCTTATTTTCCCCATCCCTACGAGGGGATAATAATTGCACCTACACCATAGGGTTGCTAAGGCATCATAGAGTTGTTAAATACATCTGAAAGTTTTTAGAATAGTGTCTGACATATAATAGGTGCTCTGTTACTCTTAGCTGTATTAATAATAATAATAATAATATTTTATTAGGAGCTAGGACAATGAGTTATTAGGTTCTTTAGGTTGTAAAAGAGACCATTCAGATTATCTAGTAGAATATGGGTCTATGGTTAAGACTTTTATGCTCCAAAAAGGAGACAGGGATTGCTTGGGGGGACCTATTGGGAGTGCTGGAACCCAGTCTGGAACATAACTCAAGATTTGGAAAGATCTAGTGTAGCACCAGGGACTGGTTTATATGGTTGCCTCCTCAGCATCTGACATTTGCTCATTTCCTCTCTGGTCTGTCCGTAAACATGACTCAGCCATTCTCTCCATAGCTTATCATCATTTGTGAGTCTCATTTCTCAGCTAACTTAGTCTTTTCCCATATTTTTCAGTTTAAATCCCCAAGGGGGAGATACTTTTTTTTTAAAAAAAAATAATTAATTAATTTTTGGCTGCATTGGGTCCTCGTTGCTGCGCATGGACTTTCTTTTTAGTTGTGGCGAGTAGGGGCTACTCTTCATTGTGTGCGCGGACTTATTGCGGTGGCTTCTCTTGTTGCGGAACACGGGTTCTAGGTGCGCGGGCTTCAGTAGTTGTGGCACGTGGGCTCAGTAGTTGTGGCTTGCGGGCTCTAGAGCACAGGCTCAGTAGTCGTGGTGCAGGGGCTTAGTTGCTCTGTGGCATGTGGGATCTTCCTGGACCAGGGCTCGAACCTGTGTCCCCTGCATAGGCAGGTGGATTCTCAACCACTGCGCCACCAGGGAAGCCCAAGGAGGAGATATTTTTATTGCTCCTGCTTAGTAATCTTACAACTCTAGAGCATCTCATGGCTCTCTACTCTGTTCACGCATTGATGAAACCTGGGTCAGGGGCTTATTCTAGTCTGATCACTTGAAGGGGAAGGTCAAGTGCTAGAACAGAGGTTACCTAAGCTATGAGTGGGGAAGTTTCTCCTGCAATGAGAAAATGATAGAAGTATAGACACACTCTTCATTTACTTTATTTACTGAGTCTCATAATGAGACCCAGTCCTTTCTTTATTCAAAGAGTGTAGATATAATCAGTGTCAATGAGGGCAGATCTGCTGTAACATACTGGAGAACTCCTTTCCATTAGAGTTCTATAAGTATGGAATCCTTTGGCCCTGATGACCAAGCTTGAACTAGTCCCCACAGGGGAATTTATTGTAGGATTCCAATGTGCCTTAAGGAAGCAAGAAAATAACTGTGGCTGCTTCTTAGTACAATGGGAAGTAGGAAATAGAAACTGTCAGAGCTCTTAGTCTTTTTTGTTGCAGATTCTCTTTGAATAACGACTTCATTTTTGCCCCTCTCTTGACTTCTCTACTTTGGACAATCAGGTCTCCTATGTTAAATCTCTTTTACATGTTGAACTTCATAATGCCCATGGAAAAATTTTTATTAAACCTAACGTGGGTCAGGTGCTCACTTCTGAACAAATCAGCTGTAGGTAGGGTGAAGGGCCGTCTTAATAAAATGGTTGCTCCCATATAGAAGGGCATATGGAGGATCAACTTCTCATAAATTCAAGATCGGTTAGAGGGGCTCATTGGGCACACAACAAGACATTCAGTGAAACAGACATCCTTTGCCTACCCTTGACTATGTGGGATGTAAACAAAGGCACTCTCCCCTTCCATCCCCCAAGTTAAACACCCATATTGATTTTATTTCTTGGGTGAAAAGGATTTATATTCACCTTCCCGAATTCATTCTCTTGCCCTATCATTTGTTCATGATCTCCTTACTATTTATTCACGGCCCTGGAATTGTGGCAAGGCCCAGGGTTGATATCGGAAAGTGAGGGAAAGGGAAGGGAAGAGAAAAATATATATTGAGCAATTAATTGGTGCTAGATTTCTTAGTCATCACCTTATTTAATTTTTACCATACACTCTTAAATTAGGAGTTGTCACATTTGTTTTAGACGAGGAAATTTAGGATCTGAGAAATTAAACCATTTACCCTAGGTTTCACAGTGAATTAGTGGTAGAATTGGGATTCAGATACAAGCCTGACATTCCTTGCCTATTCGGCTGTAAACTCTGAACAAAGGGACTTTGAGTAAAGGCCCAAAGGGACTATGAGAAAGTGTTTTCTGAATTGCAAGGTGCGATCTTCTACCTAACCATGTCTTCGCTATTTGCCGCTTCCGTGAGGCTCAAATGAGACCATGCATGTGCCGTAAAAATGTGTTCAAAAGCAATTATTGAGAACTCATCTGGTCCGAACTCTGGACTTGGAGACGAGTTCAGCAACGAAGAAAACAGACTCTGCCCTGAAGGGTTTTGCAGTCTTGTGCAGGAGTTTCAGTTACTTTCCCCTCTTACCACGTCTTTGGCCAGAGAAGATAATACGCGGTTCAGCGTTTTCCTTATACCTGCCTTATACCTACCTTTGCTCTCTGACTTTGCCATTCCTGGAAATAGGATGCTTGGTAGGAGAAAATTGTTCATGAGGCAGGCTATGTGAGTGGAGAGGAGAGGCAATGCACCATATCCTTCAGCAACTAAGGAATTAGTCCTTGAGGAAACATCCCCGAAGGCTTAATTCACCTTGAAGATATCAGAGTAACAACAAAGCAGGAATAACAAAACCTGATTAAGTGGGAAGGCAATTTGCAAATTTGGAATTTGCAAATTTCATTGTTCTGGCTTGAGTTCTCCAAGCCGGGGACTGGAATGTCTAGAATGGTGAAGATGAAAGATCAATTTTTTTTTTTTTTTTTTGCCGTACGCGGGCCTCTCACTGTGGTGCCCTCTCCCGTTGTTGGAGCACAGGCTCCGGACGCGCAGGCTCAGCGGCCATGACTCACGGGCCCAGCCGCTCCGCGGCATGTGGGATCCTCCCTGACCCGGGCACGATCCCGTGTCCCCTGCATCGGCAGGCGGACTCTCAACCACTGAGCCTCCAGGGAAGCCCGAAGGCTCATTTCTTAAACACTCCCTTCCCTTGGCCATTTAGAGACTCAGTTTTGTCTTACACAACACTCCTCCCTTACTGAGGTGATCAGTCACTCAAGCACTTAAAAAAAAAAAAAAGACTATTTAGTTTTATCCACAGGGATCTCCTGATATAATCCTTGTCCCAGAAAAAAAGGCAGTATTGATGGGAGCAAAACTGAGAGAGAAAGGATGGGAAACCCAAGCATGCAAAGAGTATTGGGCTGGACTGAGATTAACTGAAGACATCTGGGGACTCTGAGATTCTGTAAATTATGATGTCAGTGAGCAGTATGAGACTTCTGGGTTCTTAGGAATGGACTGGAGGTGGAAGAGGGAGAAGAAAGTACATTTGAATTGCTGGAAATAAATGTTATCACATTTGCAGTTAAAAGTTTTTAAAAAAATCTTTTATTGAAGTATAGTTGATTTACAAAGTAGTGTTAATTTCTGCTGTACAGCAAAGTGATTCACTTATACATCAATATACATTCTTTTTTCATGTTCTTTTCCATTATGGTTTATCACAGGATATTAAATATAGTTCCCTGTGCTACACAGTAGGACCTTGTTGTTTATCCATCCTATATATAATAGTTTGCATCTACCAACCCCAAACACCCACTCCATCCTTCCCCCACGCTTCCTCACCCTTGGCCACCACAAGTCTGCTCTCTATGTCTGTGAGTCTGTTTCTGTTTCATAGATAAGTTCATGTGTGTCATATTTTACATTCCACATATAAGTGATATCATATGGTATTTGTCTTTCTCTTTCTGACTTACCTCACTTTGTATGATAATCTCTAGTTCCAACCATGTTGCTGTAGATTTGCAGTTTTTCTTGTGTGCCTGTGGTACCTCTTTACCTTCTTTTTGTTTGTGGGTACCGGTTGCATATACTGCTGGTGCCTATTAGGATATATTAATACGGGAAAAAAATGGACCAAGATGAGAGGTCCTTACACCCAGATCTACACACTCTGTGACACTTGGAATCTACCAGTGACCTTTCTGAAGGCCGCTTTCACATCCTTATTTCTCAGGCTGTATATCACAGGGCTCAGCATGGGGATGACCACACTGTAGAAGACAGACACTACCTTGTCTTCCTCGAGGGATTTACCTGAACCGCTCCGCAGATACATGCAGATGAGGGTCCCAAAGAAAACGGCCACAGCAGTGAGGTGGGAGGAGCATGTGGAGAAAGCCTTAACCCTGCCACCTGAAGAGTTCACCCTCAAAACGGTCTTGATGCTAAGCAGGTAGGAAATCAGGATGACCAAGGCATTGGCCAAAATCACAAAGTTGCCAAAGAAGACAATGACAGTCTCAGTGTTTGTTGTGTCACTGCAGGCAAGCTTCAGAAGAAGAAGTTGATCTGATTGTTATCACAGAAGGAGAGGGTGAAAGCACACATGGTACGCAGGATGGACCTCGCTACCCCATAGACATAGGCTCCCAGCACTAGACTCCAGCAGATCCTGGGATGCATGACCACAGTGTAGAGCAGTGGGTTGCCAATAGCCACATAGCGATCATAGGCCATCACAGCCAGCAGGAAACACTCTGTGCCTGCACAAATGGTGAAGAAAAAGAACTGGGAAGCACACTGGCCATAGGAGATGACTGTCTTGCCTGTGGCGAGTGTGGCCAGGATCTGAGGGCTGATGGCCGAGGTGTAGCAGATGTCTAGCAGGGAGAGGTGACTCAGAAGGAAGTACGTTGGGTGTGGAGTTGGACATCCTCTTGGATCAGAATCATCATCCCTATATTCCCCAGAAGGGTGACTAGATAGAGACTCAGAAACACCAGGAAGAGGGGAATCTCCAGCTTAAGGGAGCCAGTGAAGCCCATAAGGATGAACTCAGTTACTATGGTGAAATTATTCTTGGCCACGGATTCCACATAGACTGTTGATCTGAGGCTGAGAATGAAATGAAAAAAAAAAAAAAATCCCAGAATTGAAAGACTGATGTTTTCTCTCTGGTAGAAGTTAGGTTTATATTTCTGGGCAAATGTACAGAGATTGTTTTTGAGAAATCTTACACCTGGCTGATTCTTCTCTGGCATCCTGCATTTTTTGGAAGCTGAGCCATGAGCTGGTGTTTCTAATTCAAATTAACTCTGGTTTATATTTGGAAATTCCTGTGAAGATAAGAGACACATAGACTCGGAGATTTGGAAATAATCCAGGCAGCATCTGCTCTAATCCCACTGGATCTTGGAGTCTCCTCTGCGGCACACCCTCCACGTGTTTGTACGGTTGCCTTGTGAGCTTCTATCTGTGGACAGTTCTACCTGTTAATTC
Organism: Aethalodelphis obliquidens; assembly: GCF_003676395.1. Classification (NCBI taxonomy): domain Eukaryota; kingdom Metazoa; phylum Chordata; class Mammalia; order Artiodactyla; family Delphinidae; genus Aethalodelphis; species Aethalodelphis obliquidens. The sequence goes on along the minus strand of NW_020837958.1, from coordinate 1,361,443 downwards.
TCTTTTTGTATCTGGATTCTTTCTCTTTATATTCTATGCATTGACTTTAGTTTCGCCTCTTCCAGACACAGCTGTTCTAATTCCTTTTTCTCAGGAAAGCATTTCAGAAGTTGGAAGATGACAAATCTGCTCTTTATGTGAACTATTCCCTCATATTAACCATTGATACATATTTTTCTTATTATCTAATTCAGCGTGTGGTCAAAAATTGCTTAGTCAGTTGGTATTAAAAGATGTTTAAGGGTACAAACTAGCAACTAGTAGATAAATAAGTTCTGGAGATCTAGGCACAGCACAGTGATTATAGTTGAAATACTGTGCTGTAAACTTCAAAGTTGCTAAGAGCCTTGATTATTCTCACCACAAAGAAGACATGATAGTTATGGGACATGACAGAGGTGTTAGCTCATGCTATGGTGGCAATCATATTGCAATGTATGTGTATCAAACCAACACACTGTACAACTTAAACTTACACACTGTTATATGTCAATTACATCTCAGCATCAATAAAAAACTGAAAGTCTTTTTCTCCATTTTAATCTTTACCACTTTAATTTTTCCTCTAGCTCTCATCAGCGGTCACTAGTGGGAGGGAGACACTGACATATCATGTAAAACATAGCCTCCTTGAGCTGTTCCCTCCACCCCACTCCAGCAGCCTGGCCTGGGGATGAGTTACGTTCTTTGGAAGGTCCTTTTGGTATGGTCAAGATCCATGGCTACCATCTCTAGGACAAACACTAACTAGCTGAGTAACCTTCAGAAGTTCACTTTCCCTCCTTGGGCTTTACTTTCTGTCCTGAAAAATGGTAGGGCTAGATTATATGATCATTAAAGTTCTTTTGCTCTCGCAGTCCATGATTTGTATGTCTAGGTGTATGGGCTAAATGAGGCTCTTGAAAGAATTTTCCTAACATCTGTACTATGTAATGTGTATACTCTAGCTACTAATTACTGAGTATATTAAATATGCAGGCACTATTTCAAGTGATTGATAGATACTTAAACATATCATGGAATCTTGAATCCAAAGATTCAAGGAAATCTTGACTATTTCCCAGTTCCTTGAATCAGGAACTGGGGCATATTAACCATATTCCCCAGTTCCTGATAAACCATCATTATTGAACAGGGCAAGGTCTTTCTTCATATTATTTTCCCTCCTATCCCTCCATCCTCAATCCTTCCCCAACCCCTCATAGCGATCTACTTTAGTATATGTGAAATATATATCATCCCATGTTTATTCCTTTTATATTTATTTAGAAATATGTGTATCTTTATTTTTTTAATATTTATTTTACTTAGGTATTTGGTTGTGCTGGGTCTTAGTTGTGGCAGGTGGGTTCCTCGGTTGCGGCTCACTGGCTCCTTAGTTGTGGCATGCGAACTCTTTAGTTGTGGCATGCATGTGAGATCTAGTTCCCTGAGCAGGGATTGAACCTGGACCCCCTGCATTGGGAGCTCAGAGTCTTCACCACTGCTCCATCAGGGAAGTCCCAGAAATATGTGTATCTTTAAAAAAATGTAGTGATTTTAGTGTGTTTTAAATTTTATATGCATGATCTTTTTTGTGTCTTTTCCCACATGTAGCACATCTTTGTGATTTATCCATGTTATGTAGGTAAATCTAGTTTGTTATTTCTGATTTTATTATGGTTTTCTTGTGTGCTTACAGCCCACTTACTCACTCTTTCCACTAAAAACCTTGGAGCTTTGCGTATATTATCTTGTTTAATCCTGGAAATAGTCCTTCAAGGGCTGTTATCTTATTTTTCACTAATGAGGAATTTGAACTTCCGGGAGATTAATTTGTCTAAGGTCACCCCGTTTAATAAGTGGAAGATGTGTGTTCCGAACAATATTGGTTTGATGGCAAATTCTCTGCTCTTTTGCTATGAATTTGTTTTGCCGCCTTCCTACATTTAACTACATATTTATGATTTATGGAATCAAAGAAATCTACCTGCAGTTCTTTAGATAATCAGATCCTTCCTACTTTCAAGTCATGAGTAAACTTGGTTAATTTCAATATCTTTCTCAACCTCTAATTCTGAAATTGTCATAGTCCATTTTCGATCCATCTCATGGTGAGATCCCAGGGTTCCCTCTGATTTAGGGACAAGATTGTTCGATGCACATGACCAGAGATTAGGTGGCAGATCATCTGGGTACAAATGCAGTCACACAGGGTTTGTGCCACAGGCAATACCCAACTCATACATTAGCCCTAATCCTTCCCGCAGCCCTTGAAGTTGGGTATAGCCATGACTATTTGATGGAAGAGTAAAAGGAGGCTCAGAGATGTTAAGGAGGTTGCCCAACTTGCCACACACCTAGGAAGAAAGAAAATCAACATTTCAATCTGGGACTTTCTTTCTTTTTTTTTTTTTTTTTTTCCTCCTGTGGTACGCGGGCCTCTCACTGTTGTGGCCTCTCCCGTTGCGGAGCACAGGCTCCGGACACGCAGGCTCAGCGGCCATGGCTCACGGGCCCAGCCGCTCCGCGGCATGTGGGATCTTCCCGGACCAGGGCACGAACCTGTGTCCCCTGCATCGGCAGGCGGACTCTCAACCACTGCGCCACCAGGGAAGCCCCAATCTGGGACTTTCTAACTCCAAATGTGGTGCTCTTTCTGCCCCATTGTGCTCTCTTCATAGGGGAGCAGAATTACCTTTTCTTCAGACCCAAGTCTCAACTTTTAAATGGTAGCACCTCTAAGAGTATTAGGCAAATACTCAACTTCTAGGGGAGAAAAGGGTTAAGTTCGGTTTTGGAGTTTCTTCGTGGTCCACGTCTTTTCTTCTCTTTCCTTGTTTTTGGGTTAAGACAGACTTAGTTGGCCCATATCCCTCCTTTGGTACGTTCTTGGGAAAATTGCTTACCCAATTAGAATCTCAACTTTCTCAATAATAAAATGGGAACATAATTGGGGCTTCCCTGGTGGCGCAGTGGTTGAGAGTCCACCTGCTGATGCAGGGGACGTGGGTTCGTGTCCCGGTCAGGGAAGATCCCACATGCTGCGGAGCGGCTGGGGCCGTGAGCCATGGCTGCTGGGCCTGCACATCCGGAGCCTGTGCTCTGCAACGGGAGAGGCCACAATGGTGAGAGGCCCGCGTACCGCAAAAAAAAAAAAAAAAAAAAAAAAAAGGAACATAATAATTATTTTTGAAAACTTAGAATGGGTTTTTACCTAATGTGATAGAGTTTGCTTATTTTCCAGAAAAGCAATTTCCAGAATATTTCCCAGAAGGAAACTTTTCAAGACCAGGCTGTTGACACCCAGTTTTGAAGATGTTATTTAAGGGGCTTGGGGGTCCCAGCAGCTTAGATTGGGTCCAGAGTAGAGGACAGCTATAGATTCCCTGAACCCAACAGCTCATAAGTGGGAAAACAAAGGTTTGTGGCCAGTTGACATTTTAAAAAGTCTTAGGGACACTTATGAGTTGACCTTATGACTTGTAATATGCTTTGATTATAATATGTAATGTAGAAGAATATGCAGTCGCTGGAGGGGATAGGGAAAGAGAGACAGTCTTAGCCTGGAGCAACACTTCAGAGAAGAGATGTGCTTACTTTAACTTGGAATCTTCTCCCAAACTCTTCCTTCTCTTTCTTCCAAGGGTTGAGTCCCTTGGGGACAATGAAGGAGATTAACAAAGTTAACCCTCCTCACCTTATGGGATTGGTATCTCAAAACATTTATTGTCAACATTTAGTGAGCTCTTGCCCTGAGTCGGGCTAAGTGTGCTAAGCACTGTAAAGGCTTTCTTTCATTTAAAGCTGACAATAACATTATGAGAGAGGAATATTTTTCTTTATTTTATGATTGAGGAAACTGAGGCTTAGATATATTAAGTATTTTGCTTGAGGTTTCAGGCTAGAAAGAAAAGATGTTTAGATGTCAACCCTGGCCTCCCTGATCCCAGTGTTGGGGTGCTGAACCACCGTGCTGTGTGTCCTTCCTAATACTGGTAGCCGTTCATTGAGCATCTACTATGTGTCAGCCAGGATGTTAAATATCCTACACACATTATCTCGTATAATCCTCACAATGACCCTGTGATAGAGGTATTATTTTGTCCTGGAAGGCACTAAGACTCTGAAGAGTCCGGTAACTTGTTCAAGGTCACATGACTAGTCACTGAAAAGCCCAGATTCTAACTGAGGTCGCAAAGCCAAAGCTCCAGTACGTATGATTAATCCCACCTACGGCATAATTATAGGAAGTAGAGTAATTTACAGTGAATTCTCTGGTCTAAGCTATGCAGTACAGTACCCCACCCCTGCCTCATAAAACTATTCATATTTTCTAAAATTTACCTAGTGACACACACATAAGCCTGAATAGACGGCAGCTGTAGTTTTCCAAAAATAAAAAGACCCAGACTGACTTGTGTATTTCATATAAGAGCTGAAATCTCAGACTGGACATGGTCCCAACAGGGGAGAAGTTTTGATGACAATGGTCAGAATCTCTGTCCAGTTGCATCTTCCCCAGTTTGTGTGGACCTTACTTCAGAGCTGGTACCCCATCAATGTTGTCAAGGTAACAATTACATCCTACTTACCTGGTGGAATAATCTAATGGGGTTCATCTTAGGTTTGGAATCAAACTAATTGAAGGTCATTTAAGCATTTTGTAGAAAGCAGCTCAGATTACTCAAGTAGATGTATGTAGCTGACAGATTTTAGGTTTCTTCTTGTTAAGCGAACCAGTGGGGTTTTAAAAATACTTCTGGGGATGGTTTTCGGGGAGGGACACAGTAAGCACAAAGGTTGTCCCTGAATCACGAATCAGCAACCTGGGACAGCCCCCAGGGCTCCCTGGAAAAGGCAGCCTTGTCAGCGAGAACAGACTACGGAAGGGGCTCATTGTCTGTCTCCGCGCATCAGAGAGGATAAAAACAAATCTTGTGGGATTTCACGGCAACTCCTGAGTCTTGTTAGCTCCAAAGCTCATTTGCAGTTTCTATAAGGAATGAAGTTGGTTCCTCTTTGCCACTGGCCCTCAATGTCCTGCTGTCCCAGTTAGGGGTGGTGTCAGGACTGGAACTCAGCTCTGAGGACTGCTGGCGAACTTTTCTACACTGCGTCCATCCTTAAACCTGAGGTCAACTCTCAGCTCAGGGGCTGAAACCTAGCTGCATTGCCTGCTCAGAATTTCATTAGGAGGGCTGTTTACTGATTCAGGAGGGAATGAGGCTAGGGCGGTCTAAACATGCTTCATTTGAATCTCTATCATGAGTCTACCACTTTCCTTGAAGATGCATTTCCAGAGTTTCTATGGGCAGCCTTCTCTGGTTATTCCAGCTCTCATCTCTTCCCTGGTTCTCTGAAACCCACACTCCCTTTGTTAGACCCACACAATTGGGCACTTAATTCTGCTTGTCTTACATTGTTTATGACTGTTCCTTGGTGGTTAGTCTCATCTCTCCAGCTAGATGACAGGTTTCTGGAGACCCCATCTTACTTCTTTCTAATAACTTGTGTCCTGCCTCAGTAGAATCACTCCTCTGCCCTGTAGGCTTTCATCCACTCATTAATGTAGGATCAGAGCTCTTCCAGCGGGAGAGTTTTGGAGATGCCATGTGCCCCATCACTCCAAAGTAACATGGCTGGAATAAAATCCTTTGATAATTAGCAAGCATTCAGCCCAGCCAGGGTGACTTTTGCAATTGCAGATGCCAGATGATGCAAGAAAATATCACGAAGAAGGAAAGCAGCCACAGATCAGGACCTCTGGCAGCACAGTGAATTCTATTTTCCAGTGCACTTCACATAATATTTACGATCTTTTCCTGTAATTAAATACTTATTGAAATAACTGTGCGGTAAGAGTATGTGCACTGTATTGGGAATGTTTTCTGGAGTGGTATAGAGGGTAGAGTGACAGTTGGGACAAAGTAGAGAAAAAAGAGGGAAATAAATCAGTCATGATAATATTCCATTAAACATCCCCTGGGGAACTTGTGAAATGAGTGATTGTAGAGAAATTATTACTCTTTTCCCTTTGTGACATATTGGGAGGATCCGGAGAGCTTTGATGCATTACACAATTATTATTGTTGTTGTTGTTATTAATATCAAGCCTAGAACTTTTGTTTGGAATTTTGGGAAGAGATGTGTCTTAAGTTGGGTTCCTTAAAGACCTGAGACAAGGATTTGGGGGCCAGTGTTTCACTGAGGGAGTGATTATAGAAGAAACCCGTAAGGGAGTGAAAGAAACAGAAAATAGCGAGCAAAGAGGTAGTTTCAGTTGGAGTGTAGCCTAGGCCTGATCCTTAGGGGACCTCTGGAGAATGAACTATACTGTGGGCTCAGTTCTGCCTCTAGGCAAGGGATTTGGCCTTTTGCAGGCCATATCAATTATCTACTGACTGAGGGCTTCTCCCAAGAGGTGGGGATGGGACCCCCTAGGCATTTCTGGGACAAGTGGATCTCTTGGCTGAGGGCAATACCCCATAGAAGGCAGTAGTTATCAGTCATTAGCAGCCAACACTCATAGCAAAACAGTATGGTACCGGCATAAAAATAGTCACATAGGCCAGTGGAAGAGAATAGAGGATAAGGATTTTGTAGAGCCCACATATAAGTGATATCATACAGTATGTGTCTTTCTCTGACTTATTTAACTTAGCATAATGCCCTTAAGGTCCATCCAAGTTGTTGCAAATGGCAGAATTTTCTTCCTTCCTTCTCATGGCTGAATAATATTCCATTATATACATATCACATGTTCTTGCCTCCTTATAATCCATATTCTTCACAGAATCTGGAGAAATTGTTTAAACATGACATCAGATTCTATAACTTCCCTTTTAAAAACCCTTCATTGGCTTCCCATTGCACTTAGGAAAGAAGTTTTCTTTCTTATTCTAGCTTATGAGACCATATGTGATCTGCCCCATACATACGTCCATTCTTCATCTCCTATTGCCTTGCTTTTTTCTTTTTTTTTTAGTGGGGAAAAGTCAGCCTTGCCTGGACAGATCAGGATAAGGAAAGATAGAGAATGCTGAGGATGGATGGACCTGGAGGGGCAAAAAGATAGTAACCAGCACAGATCAGAATTGTCTGGGATTAGGCTGTCTTCAGACCTTTTATTCTTTTTCCTGACATATCCAAAGAGCATAGGAGTGGGATGGGTGGGTGTTTTCTGCATACTTGAATTAACCTTAAATAAAATTATAAAGGTTATCCAAGGATATTCTTTGGTATCTGAGCAGCCCACAAAACTTTTCATTTTTGATGTCCAGTGGTGTGATTGCCATGTACAAGAAGGAGCATGTGGGATCTAGCTGCTCCAGAAGTGGAAGTCTTGGAAAAAACCCCCACAGGGGATGACCCTGGGTGCCCAGGGATTTTCTTCCAGCTCACTTCCCGCCTGGAGGGCTTACTCAAATTGCACTTGATGGGAGAGGTGGGCTTTGGCAGGGGTCAAAGTTTAATGGCCACCACTTGCATGGTATCATCTTGCAAGGCCAGAGGGTCTGTCCGCTTGGCAGCCAGGACACCTCCAGCCTCCCCCAGCCTTAGCTGACAATAGGAGCCCTTCTGCTGCCTTTCTAACTGTTCCTTGAGAGCCCAGCTTATTCCTGCCTCAGGGCCTTTGCACTTGTGGTTCCTGCTGTCTGGAATGTTTTTCACATAAGAAGATGCTCTTGTGTCTTTTTTTCACGCAGATCTCAGTGTAAACGCCACATCAGCGAGGCCTTTTCTGACTTCCAGGAGTCCCCTTTCTCTGTCACCACACCAGACATTTACTATCACATCACCCTACTCTATTTCTTTATAACACTATTTTCTCTGTCTCTACCTATTAGAATGTAAACTCCATGAGGGCAGATATTTCATCTGTTTGGTTCATTATCATATCTTTAGTGCCCAGTTCCCGGCATATAATAGGAACACAATAAATATTTCTCAAAGAAATGAAAGGAGGTATCCTTAATGTTTCTGTAGTTCACTTAGAAAAGTCAAACACCTCATTAGAAAAACAAGGCAAAGAATATGAATGCTAAATTTACAAAAAAGAAATAAAGTGGCTAAAATAACACAGGAAAAATGTTTAACATCAGAAGCATGTACAAAGACCCTTAAAAATGAGAATGCCCTTCCCCCCACAGTGCTGCTTCTAAAAATTTATCCCAAGGAAATAATCATTACTATCTATAGAAATGTATGATCATGCCACTGTTATTTCATAATAAAAAATGGAAAATATCAAATTGACCCAAATTATTTAGGTGTAATAGGGTATTTTGGATGTGAGGAGCTGGGGTTCAAATGTAAGCATCTCCCAGTGCACACACTTGCTCTTCGTTCTTGGATGTTGTGTGGGTGGAGTTGACAAGGACCACTGATCTACACAGGATGCTGAGGAATTTCCCCTGAGATAAGGCATTCAAACTTAGATCTCCACAGAGGCTCAGGGACATAAAATATCTCAGTTGGCCTGGGTTGGGGTGAACCTGTGAGGAACCCACCGTAAGGGAGTGAAGGCCACGTCTTCCCGGAAGGCAGGGCCACATCATTTGTGGTGGGTGTTACTGTCAGATGGACAAAGTAGCAGATGAAGAGCTCGTTTCCATCCACTGTGCTGGTGGATGGTGGCAGAGGCGGGGAGTGATTTGAGAGCTTAGCACTTTGGGGCAGAAGCCCGTGTACTGTGGGGCTGCCTCATTAACCCTGGAGCAGGCTAGAAGGGCAAAATGGGGACTCAACACTAGGGCAACTCTGTGGAATGGGCAGGGGTTCTAGGAAACATTGAGATGAGGTGGAGTACGAATGTAAATGTGACCTCATGTGACCACCGAGGTGGAGAATGCTCAGGATAAAATGCTAAGTGGACAACAGTGTTTGCAATATGCATTTTCTCCATCACATATGAGGATAAGGAATCCCATACATCTTTTTTTAAAAGTATGCACAGAAAATTTTATTTATATTGAAAGTCCAGACTAATGAATTCACAATTATTAGAGTTCAGCAAGTGTTCAAGGTAAAAGGACCTACATAAATAACTATCTCGACAAATATCATATGATATCACTTATACATGGAATCTAAAAAAGTGATACAAATGAATTTATTTACAAAACAGAAATGGACTCACAGACATAGAAAACAAGCTTATGGTTACCAAAGGGGAAAGGAGGGGGGAGGGATAACTTGGGAATTCAGGATTAACAGATACACACTACTATGTATAAAACAGATAAACAACAAGGACCTACTGTATAGCACAGGTAACTATATACAATATCTTGTAAAAACCTATAATGAAGAAGAATCTGAAAAAAAAGGTACATATATGTATAACTACATTATTTTGTTGTATACCTGAATCATTGTAAATCAACTATACTTCAATAAAAAATTAAAAAAATAGATAGCCTTTCTCTACATGAGCAGTGATCAATAAAACAATGAAAGGGAAAACTAAAGGTCTAATGAAGGGACTGAATGAATGGAAGGGAGGTCTCATATCTCATAGATTGGTATAGGCTTAGAGTTATAAGGGTGTGTCCTGTGTGTAACAATGAGAAATACCACAAATCCTTATTAATGTTTTCAAAATTATGTAAATCTGTTTCAATTACCTTTCTATCAAGATTAGAAGGATATTAAATCTCAGAAATATATATATATATATATATAAAATTTAAAAAAAATATATTTTCCCTATAGGGTCTTTCCTTTACCAAAGAGTTTTGAGGATTCTTATATTCCAGAAAACTGGGGGATGGCTTTTGCATTCGGGTTATCATGACTACCCTTGTGATTGTTCAAGTGCAGGTGGTATAACAGATGAGGGCAATCTCACCAACTTTGTGACGAGTTTGGGAGTTAGTTTTTCTTTTCTTGTGGTCACCTAGGCTTTTAGGGTGTATAGTGTTTGATGGCCCCAACACCACGAGCTGTCCCGCAAGAGGTCTCACTATTTTCCAGGGCTTTCCAGTGGACTATAGTTTCCTCCCACTTGAGTAACTTACAATAGCTACATTTCTCTTGTTAACTCACCCCAGTGGAACAGTATAAAAATAGTGTATGAACTTCAATCCTGATTTTTAAAAAATGTATATAAATGTCTATAGGAAGGATATTAATAGTACCAGACCCTGTTCTGTGTGTTTCATACGTATCTTCTTTAACTTCCATGTCCATCTCAGGAGGTGGGTTTAGAGAAGTGATATAACGTACTTAAATTCCGAAGGTAGAGAAGGAGGTTCGAACCCACACAGTCTACTGCCAGAGTCTATGTGCCAGATAACCATGGCCTAGTGCGTTTCCCTCCAGCTGTTAACAGCACTTATTGGAGTGGTGTGATTATAGTGGTTTAAATGTCTTCATTCATGGTTTTTGGACACTGTCCAAATTTTCTACCCTAAATAGCGGTATTTATAATCAGCTAACTGACATCAAGAAGTACGGGCTAGTGGTTAAGTGCAAGGTGTCTGGAGATGTCATGCCAGCCTTCCCTGGTTCCTAACTCAGCTTTTCCCCTTACTACCTGTGTGACCATGGGTGGTTATTTCACCTCTCTGGGCCTCAGTTTCCTCACTGGTAGAATAGAATAATAATAGTATCTACCTCATAGGACTGTTGTGAGGAGTCAATGGGTTAAACTTGGATAAAAGTAATATGGTATGCTAGGTACTCCCTAAGTACTTTATATGCAGATTATTAATATTAGTTGAGTAAATGAGTAAGCAGGCTGCTGAGACTTCACATAATCACTGATTTCACTTGTGCCCCATAAATGCTATTGTTCAGGAGGGATGTCCTTGGGTGGTTGACAACTTTTCAGAGAGAAGAACATAGAAATATCTACTCCCATCCCCCAAATGAGATTAAATTATGGTTGGAGCTGCCAGACAGGACAAAGTTTGAGTGGGAAGAAACTGAGAAAGCTAACTTTGCAGGGGCCCTTTTCTGAAGGTTTCTCTCTTCTGGGACTCAGAGAAGACTAATTAGAAGCTTAGGGCCTGATTAGAGCACCCCAATCAGTGGCTAATCCCCCTGCCCCGGTTTTCTAATTGCCTTCACGGAGCACCCAGAATAGGACAGAGACCCAGGCACCTATGAATGGGTGCTTCTGTGGAGGTTGGAGCTTATGAGCTGCAGGTGCTGAGATGTTTATTCCTCTTATGCCCAAAAGCACCATTTGGATGTCACATGTACTCCCATCCAGCCTAGTCATCCAGGGAGGGACCTCTTGGCTCTGCTGAAGGTAAGTGTGGCCAAGTTAGATCAGACAGAAAATGAACCACAGTCCAGATTCGAAACGTACTTGACAAGCTGAATGTTGGTTTCCTCTCGTCTAAAAAGGGTTTATCTCTTTTTTTTCTTTAGAGAGTAGGGTCAAAGCTAGTGTGGTTTGTGAGGGAGCACAATGTACCGGGAGTTATTAGTTTTGCTTCCTCTTGCAGTGATGCAAGACACTTAGCATCTTTGGGTCTCAGTTTCCTCATTTATACCATGGGACTAATAATGCATCTCATACCTGCTTCAGGTGATTGTTTTCAGGATCAGAAGAGACAAGGTAGGTGAGACTATATGGAACACTATGGGGGCTATTTCAAGTAAGGGCTTACACTGAGAAAAGGGGAAGAGCAAGAAGCAACTCTTGTTGAATCTCTAAGAAATCTGTAAAATTCTGGCAGGTATTTGGAATGTGATGGTATTGACATGACAGAGAGAGCTGGAAACGACAGGTAGGCTCTAAAACAGAATGAGCTCCTTTGTGGGAGAATAATTTCCCCATCGTTGGAATTGTTCCAGCTCCATAAAGATTGGTCAGAAAGGGTCACCATTAGCTCAAAGGCCAGCCATCAGAGATGCCCCAGACAGGATTTCTGCTGTGGGTGGGAGGTAAATCTCAGATTCCTGCAGTTGAGAGATCGTGAAACTACTTTCTATGAGTGCTCACTAAGCCCCACGAAAGCATAGAGAACTGAGGTCTTTCTTTTAGGACTGGTCAGCTGGGCATTGACTTTGGGAGAAGCTCTAAGGATGTTAGGAGGTGTAAAAACCCCATCCAGGGCTTCCTTGGTGGCGCAGTGGTTGAGAGTCCGCCTGCCAATGCAGGGGACACGGGTTCGTGCCCCGGTCCGGGAAGGTCCCACATGCCGCGGAGCGGCTGGGCCCGTGAGCCATGGCCGCTGAGCCTGCGCGTCCGGAGCCTGTGCTCCGCAATGGGAGGCCGCGACAGTGAGAGGCCCGCGTACCGCAAGAAAAAAAACAAAAAACAAAAAAAAACCCCATCCAGAGCTAAAGAGACCTCACGCTGCTGCTCACTCTTTGTAAGGCTGGTTCTGTCCAGGTATCCCCATCACCAGAACTCCTCTCCCCTCCCAATCCCTTTAAGGGGGCGGGCACAGTTCACCTGTTCTCACCACTCTCTGAGAGGCAGAGGGCTTGAGTACTTCTGGGCAACAGAAAAGCTGTGCTAAGACTCCGAAAAGGTGAAGCAGCTTAAGCAGTAGAAAGAGTGTCTTGTCAGGCTGCAGGAGATCTGTCACTCCCAACATTTTGCATTGGTGTTTGCTTCTGGGCAAGACCCTCCTCATCTTGGGGCCTCTTTTCCTCGTCTCTACTTCACCTGCCCGAAGGCAAAAGGGCAGAACCGTGACCTTTAGAAACACCTTTAAGTTGCAGGATTCTACCGCACACTCTGTCCAGTGAGCAGATGAGGCAGAGTGAGCAGGCATTGGTGAAGGAGAAGGGTAAGAGATTTGAGGTCAGTGTTTGGACAGAATTTATATGCCATTCTGGAAGTTTCTTGTAGGATCACAAAGTGAGGATGATCTCGAGATTTCGACTTTTCAGCTCTCCCCACGCCTCCACCTCCCGTCTTCAGGCGGGGCATCTGTATCACTATAACCCCCAAGCTGAGGGATTGGGCGGTGCGGTGGAAAGGGCTCCGGATCTCAGTTGTGGCTGCTTTTCTTCCTAGCTATGTGACCTTCGGACAAATCTGTTGACCTCCCTGAGTCCCCACTTTCCTCACCTCAAAATGGGTTATGTGAGAGTCAGATGGGATAATAGGAGTACAATGTTTTAAAGTGAGGGATCATGAAAGTCCTGTGTAATTCGGGGGAGGGGAGTTCACACCTTCCATTGTATGCAACAGAACCAATGTTTGTTGAGAACACAGGCCTTCTCATTTCGTCCTCACAGCGCTCCTGTGACTTGGGTAGTATTCATGTCCATCTTAGAGGCGAAACAGCTGAAGTCCAGATAATCTACATGGCTGGCTGGAACTTGACCTCACTGTGATAGAACTTCAAAATATTCTGGTTCCATGACACCACGCTGGTTCTGCCTTTCTGCTATTTTCAGTGGGGCTTGCTGGAGAATACTTTCCTATGTATTTCTAAGTTTAAATTCAACTAGTAAATGACCTATTAAAGTTTTCCGCCAAACAAGTTTCTGGGAAAAAGGGGAGCTCTTGAATAGTCTATTTTTATCTCTAGATTGAGCTACTTTTTACCTGAACACGGAGTGTTGGTGGAAGAAACTGCTTTTTTTTTTTTTTTTTCACCACTTAAGCATACTTAGGACCCAAGTCCACCCTGACACTTGGAGTGGCAAAGCATCTTGTACCTCGTTCCTTTATTCCTTTTACCTCTTCAAGTTACCACAAGCAGATGATGCCAGCTCTGTTCTAGTGGCACAGGGAGGATCATTGTCATCTAATGTCTGTTTAGCTCTATGTATACATCACTGCATCCCTGGTGGACACTGTACTGCTGGGCACAGAATATAAAGGCAGATCCTTTAGAAATCTTTGTTGCATATTTCCAGCTGAGAACAAAGGCTACACAATTTCAGGCACATCATACAAACTTTTATATCTTACCATTTTAAAATATCTTTAACCCTGACTTGGAGGATCTAAGTGGATTAGTTTTGCTGAGCAATATAAATACTTTTCAGATCCATGGCTCTGTATTTTCCACAGTACGTGCTATTATAAAGCTGGTGTCTGGGCCCTTATAACCATCCCTTCCAAGTGCAAACTTATTACTTTGAGAATCATCTTCCCATAGATTTTCTCGATTAATCCATACTTAGCCTCTTGGCCCCTAGTCCAGTGTTTTCTCTGCTCTGAGATACAGGTGGGGCATCTGCTGGACTTCTTCTCTTCTGAAACCCTCCTTAGTTTTCTGAAATTTAGGGGTGGTTTTGGGGAGGTTAATAAAATCCCAAAGAGCAAACAGTCTCATGGTCTTTCTCCTTCAGCTTTGGAATGTGTGAATTAGATGTCTAGGTGTGTTTACTATTGACTGATATAAAAATGAAGATGTGGGTCTTGAGCAGACATGACTAATGTGGGGGAAAGATAACCTAGAGTTAGTGGTTCACCAGGAAGTGTCTGGAAGTGAAATATTTCTGTGCCCAATCAACAATTAGATAACAGGTCTTCCCTGGTGGCACAGTGGTTAAGAATCCGCCTGCCAATGCAGGGGACATGGGCTCCATCCCTGGTCCTGGAAGATCCCACATGCCATGGAGCAACTAAGCCCATGCACCACAACTACTGAGCCCGCGTGCCACAACTACTGAAGCCCGCATGCCCTAGAGCCTGTGCTCCACAACAAGAGAAGCCACCGCAGTGAGAAGCCCGTGCACCGCAACAAAGAGGAGCCCCTGCTCGCCACAACTAGAGAAAGCCCACGCGCAGCAACAAAGACCCAACGCAGCCAAAAATAAAAATAAATAAATTTATTTTAAAAAACATAACAATTGGATAACAGAACACTGAGAATGCGAAATGCTGACATTGATCAGTACTGTGGCATTAATGATGCCATTAAGGATTCCCTTTCTTCCTGTGCATCCTTAAAACCCAGCAATTTCAACTATTTTGTGGGCTTCAAAAACAGGCAACTGCTGCTTCAGTGTTCCATTCCTATTTCCCCAGCAACTTAGCTTATCTAAATTGCCTGGGACTGAATATTTTTCTCCGAGGCTACACCGATCCATGGTTCTTCTCCCTGCCTAGAGATTTTGTGTAGCCACTGTTGGTTTTCTTTAATCATAATTATTAGGAAGCTGATTGGCTGCTCTATCTAGAATTATCAATTCTTTTGGACCAGTTCAGGAGTTTAGACAAGGTATCACAAGGCAAGTTGGAACTCTTCTTGGAGAGAACGAATTTTCCAGCTCCTCTGAAGAGCAGCAAACACTTGGCAGCCTTGATTTTCTTTAACATTTTCCTTTGCCTCTTGAAAAATGGATGTACCTCATGCTAAAAAGGATTACATTAATGTGCGTTATGGGTTAGGAGACCCTGCACGCTTCTCACTGTGCCTCAAAATGCAGTCCCACGTCACTAACTTAGAATTTGGGTTTATGAAGATTTCAGGAACTGGCTACAGTAGCGAAGACCTTGAGACCCCCCCGAGCTTTCCACTTTCTCCCTTGAGCATCTGCCTTCCTTCATCCTCCACAGATGGGTCTGATTTAGGCTGACCCACTGTTCGTGCGCTGTCTTTCCTGAACCCGTTTGGCAAAGTCCTCTGGCAGCACCGTGATTGGTCTGATGTGGATACGGCCGATCATTCAGATGATCCTGGCTTTGGGCAAACAGGTGATTTTATTTTGCCCTGATTTATTCATCGATATCTCTTTCCAAAAGAGACTTAAAGTGGCTTATAAAAATGCATGACATGCAGCAAGATAAAATAAATAAAAACTGAGGAGTGAGACTTGGACAAAGGGAAAGTACAGGTGAGGAACCAGGAACAAGGTTGTTTCACGTGACTTTTGTCTCGACACTCAAACCTGTGCTGGAGGTGATGGTTCCTTGGTGGCTACACACTTTTTTTTTTTTTTACGTCTTTATTGGAGTATAACTGCTTTACAATGGTGTGTTAGTTTCTGCTTTATAGCAAAGTGAATCAATTATACCTATACATATGTTCCCATATCTCTTCCCTCTTGCATCTCCCTCCCTCCCACCCTCCCTATCCCACCTGTCCAGGCGGTCACAAAGCACGGAGCTGATCTCCCTGTGCTACGCGGCTGCTTCCCACTAGCTATCTACCTTACGTTTGGTAGTGTATATATGTCCATGCCTCTCTCTCACTTTGTCCCAGCTTACCCTTCCCCCTCCCCATATCCTCAAGTCCATTCTCTAGTAAGTCTGTGTCTTTATTCCTGTCTTACCCCTAGGTTCTTCATGACATTTTTTTCCCTTAAATTCCATATATATGTGTTAGCATACGGTATTTGTCTTTCTCTTTCTGACTTACTTCACTCTGTATGACAGACTCTAGGTCTATCCACCTCATGTACACTCTTGATTAGAGTTTGATTCTGATGGTAGCCCAGTGCACCTCTTCTACCCTCCCATCCCTGCAGGTGAGACAAGACCAATAAAGATGATGCTGCAAAAAGGAGAACATGTGCAGTGTTTTCAGAACGGGGGTCATTTTCCAAAATCTATATTTAACTTATGTTTACTCTCCTCTTTGCCAAAACACAGAGAGTAATGTATCTAAAGCCTTGAAAAATTTCTGGTACTCACTAGAAGTTAACTCATTATTACCATACTCGTGAGCAGTGCGATAGCTGTTGGGAGCGTGGCCTTGGAGTCCAACAGACCTTGGTTCAAATCCCAGCCTTGGTTCAAATCCCAGGTTAACCTAGCACCAAATTACAAATTAAGTAATTTGATTAACCAAATTACTTAACCTCTGCAAGCCTCTATTTTCCAGTCTATAAATAAGGATAATAACAATATCTGGCATTGGGGGATTGTGAAAAGTCAATGAGGCCGTTTATGTAAAACGCCTAGAACAGTATCTCACCCAAAGGGAGTGCTGTTTTAGTGCCATTCTTCATTATTGTTATTAATACATGCTCTTTCCCTCTCTCACGGGACTTTTAAGAGAGAAGAGAACCACCAAGTTGTAGAGCAAGATGCAGTGTTTGAGGTTAGCGAGTGCAGCCTTCTCACGTGAGGACACGGACCCGGAGATGGGAAGATAGTTGCTTGAGTTTACATAGTACATCAGTGGCAGACAGCAGATGTAACTTCAGGCCTCCAGGTGCTGCTTCCAGCCTTCCTACCATGTACTCTCCCTGGCTCATCATAATCAGCGGCCCCTCCCCCACCACGACACTCTGCTCCGAAGGAGACTAGTCCCGCTCTCTCAGAGGAGATCTAAAAGTGTCTGTTAGGGGAGTGGTAGGTTGCGGTGGGTCTCCCGACTTGTGCATCTCTAGCTGGGGTTGCCTGGAACTCGGCTAGTGTCTCACTTCCTGGGTCAGAGTCATGAGCCATATGTCGGTTCATGGAAGCACAGTGCATTTAGAGCCAAAGTCCTGGTGTGGTCTTGGGACAGTTGGTTTAACCATTTGAGCCTCATTGAACTCGGTAACAAAAGGAGCATCAATGAAATTTCTGAATGTCAGAACAAACTAGTGGCTGAAAACTCATTTTTGTAACAGTTACGTGTATTGGGTATTTACCCTGTTCTAAGCACAGCTTGTATTTCCATGAGTTATCTCTTTACCTCCCATAGCACAGCAGTACTGTTATTGCTGTTGCATGGGTATTTAGTCTAAGATGCTAGAGGTCAAGTACCTTGCCCAAGGTCATACAAACAGAAATGACTGAGTTTGGAACAAGCTCTGTCTGTCTTCAGGGCCCATTTTCTTAGCCACTGTGCTATATTGTTGGGATTCCAGTCTTCCCTTTACATTCAGTGATGGTAGGCTGATTACTGAGCCTCTAATGCCTTAGGGACTTCTCTCTGTATTAGGAGGTTGACACTTCTGAACAAAGTTGCCTTGAGAGTGTTTCACAAGGACCGGAAGAACTCTGTAGGTTGTGTAATGGAAGTGGAGTGATCCATTGCTGGTGTCTTCATTTTCTATTGTTTGTGGATAAATGATGTGTGCAAATAAGCATGAATAGTTACCCGATTCCTATCATATCTGATGAAATATCACCTTTTCAATGAACCTTCCCTGATGAACCTATTTAATACCCCTCTCCATACTTTGGATCTCCCAAAGCTGTGTGTGTGTGTGTGTGTGTGTGTGTATGTGTGTGTGTGTGTGTGTGTGTGTGTTTCATAGCACTTATCTTCTATCATGGTAAAAAATATACTTCTTTTTTTTTAAAAAAAACCCCATATTTTGTATATGCCTTGCTCTTCTGCTAGAATGACCACACCACAAGGGAAAGATCATTGTTTGTGTTTTGTTCCAAGCAACCAGAAGAGTGCCTAATGCATTGTAAGTTCTCCGCAGATTCTTATTGAATAATTAAATGAACATACTCTCTGTCTTTTTCTCCCCCTTTGGTCAAGATGATTTGTGTGAATTCCAAGAACACCGTGAGTTATTGTTTTGGTTGAAAGTCAGTATTATACTGAGCCCTAAGGTAAAAAAAAAAACTCCTAAATATTTACATTATCAGGAACTCAGTGGGGGAGGGGTAAACACCAGATGTTGACGTTTATTTCATCATTAGATCAGGTTTTGCCAAACATTGGTGAAAATTTCATTTTCTTATTTATCTAAAATCCTATGAAATCTTTCTCAAATTCAGTTTTTGTTTCAAGGATGGAAGGAGGACAAAAAGAATCACCTTTGAAGTCCACATTCAGTATTTCCATTACCCCAACTGATCAACATCCAAAAGTACGGAGACAAGATTGTCTAAATGTCTGGCAAGAGCTTCATCTCTATTAGAATTCTAAACTCGATGTGATGGCTTTGTCTCTTAAGGAGCTTTGTCGGCTAATTCTGGAATGGCTTGATTCGTGACTCTTACTGACTGATAATGATCTGGCATTTTAAAATAATGGGACTGTTCCTTTGGAATAAGTGAACCTGGAAACCAGGCCATGTTGCTTGGCAGAAAGAGAGAGGAAGAAGACACTTGGCAGGCAACAGGCTGTAGAAGTTCCAACAGTGCTTGCTCTTCACAGCTCTGTCTTGTATCCAAGCCCGTTGGGTTCACGTGCACATCAAAACAACCACAAAGAAAGAGTTGATATTGGGACTCCAGGGGGCTGTGGACTTGGAGATAAGAAGATTCCAGAGTATGCATGAACCTAGAAGCATGTTACATTATTGCAGAATTTAGAAAAAAATAATTCTTAGTGTGAATTGGACCAAGTGTTAGGTACAGTATATAAGTGATGTCCTTCACAGTAATATTGTGACATTGGCATTGACATTCTCATTAAGCCAACAAGGAGACTGAGGTTCAGAAAGTTGAATTAACTTGCCCAAGGTCTCAAGGGATGGGAACCTTGGTCTGATATCAAAGCCCATGTCCTTAGTTCTATACCATTAGGTTTTCTCCAACAAAGTGGTATTTTCTGGCTTTTCAGGGAGACTGATGAAGGTTTCCAATTTGCCACCTGTAAGAAGCTAGAAAATGTCTAAGGATCTGAGTTCTAGCTCTGGCTTTGCCTCTTTACTATGAAATCATGCACTAGTCACTTTACCTCTTTGACCCTCATATTCTTCTCTCAAAAGTGGGATTAACAATATGTGCTTCCAAGGATCTCTGAAAGATTAAATGCAATAAAGTTTGTAAAAAATGTAAAATGAGTTACAAATCTCAAAGATTATTATCATTACTGAAAATGATCAAATCAAGCCATGCTCACCTTATTTTATCTTCAATGGGATTTAATTTTTTTATTTCAGTGGGCAATTTAGGATTCATGGCAGAAAATGGCACTGTGGTGACAGAATTCATTTGATGGGGCTCCAGCTGTGGGCAGAGCTGCAGACGGGTCTCTTCTTTGTGTTTCTGGTCCTTTATCTCATCACCATAGGAGGTAACCTGGGGATGATAGTGCTGATTCAGAGTGACCGTCGCCTCCAGACCTCCATGTACTTCTTCCTCAGCCATCTTTCCTTCCTGGACATTTGCTACTCTTCTGTTATTGTCCCTCAGTTGCTGGAGACCTTGGGTACTGATAAGATGGTCATCACCTTTGAGCGCTGTACCACCCAGTTCTTCTTTTTCACACTCTGTGCTAGTACTGAATGTTTCCTTTCGGCCGTGATGACCTATGACCTCTGTGTGGCCGTGTGTAACCCTCTCCTCTATGCCACTGCCATGCCACCTCAGACCCGCCTGCGGCTGGTGGCTAGGGCATATGACGGTGCCATGGGTCAATTCTGTGATCCCCACTGGGTGTGCCTTCTCCATCTCCTTCTGTAAGTCCAACCATATGGATTTCTTCTTTTGTGACCTCCCACCTCTGCTGAAGCTTGCCTGTAGTGAGACCAGACCACGAGAACGGGTGATCTACCTCTTAGCTTTCTTGGTCATTACAACCAGCGTTTCAGTGATTTTTATATCCTACCTGTTCATCATTCGGGCTATTCTGAAGATTTGTTCAGCTGGTGGCAAAGCCAAGCCTTTCTCTACCTGTGCTTCTCACATAACTGCAGTGGCTCTTTTCTTTGGGACACTGATATTCATATACGTGAAAGGTAACATGGGAAAATCCCTTGGGGAAGACAAGATTGCATCAGTATTTTACACTGTGGTCATCCCTATGCTGAACCCAATGATTTACAGCCTGAGGAACAAGGAAGTGAAGGAGGCTCTGAAGAGACTTCTCAACAGGATGAGGGTTTCCCAAGTAGAGTAAGACTTGAGCTCCATCAATTCAGAAGTTCCTGCAAATCATCCTTTGGGCTTTTGGCTTGTCCTCTTAACCCAGGAACCAGATCTCATAATTACAAAAACATACTGAGGCAAAAAAATGTAGATTTAGTTTCCAGGGATTTCTTTATTAGCTCTATGACTTTGAGCCAGATATTCCCTTCCTCAGTTATCACATCAGTAAAAATTGCCTTGCTATGATTAAAGCCAGGATCAAGAGAGATGGAATGGCAAAGGGTTTTATAAATAATAACATGCTATAAAATGTAACATTCATTTTTCTGACCTGTCCTGGATATTGTTTAGTGTTTTCTCAGCTACATATTTTTTCCCACTAAGCTAATATTTGTATCTTGAATAATTACAAAACAATAGCTTATTGCTTACATAGTAAGGACAGTCACCTTCTTTGGTTGTGGGTAGTGGGGTAGAAATCAGCCTTGACCAAAGAAAACTTTCCTCAACATTCAATCGTATATAATTTAGGTATTTGTCATGGAAAATACAAGTAGCTAAAGAGAGGAAGAAAAAATAGAGGAAAAGGAGATATGAACTAGGAAATGTTCAAGTAGATAAAGTTAGTTTATTTCCCGAGATAACGTAGAGGACCAAGACACTGTAGAATGAAAGAAAGGTATAATGATTTGCATTAATTATTGAAAAGAGTTTGATCTTGACGTAGGGCTGAAGTGAGCCCGATATATAACTTTTGAAATATATCTTGATCACCAAAGGTCAAAATCTCTGTTTTATTTCTGAAGCATTGTTCATGGACCACCTGCCTCAGTTAACTCAAGTTACTTTCTATTCTTCAGTAATGAAAACCACTATCTACTTCCATCTCCTGTAGGACATTTACTTTACCCGAAGACAGATGACTATGAATCTGACCTCCACCTTTTACTGACCTTCACATCTGCTAGAAATATTACTTGGGAAAAAACTCCATGGAGATTCCACAATCTTATTCATCAATTCAGCAAATATTTACTGATGATCAACTATGTATCAGAAATAACACTAGGCTCAGGAATATAGTAATAAGTAAGATAGACACGGTTCCTCCTTTATGGAGATTAGAACCTGGGGCATAGACAGATATTGACCCATTACATAGCTAATTGATTTCTTTGTACGATTTTGGTAAGTGGAAAAAAGAACCACACAGGGTATTGTTATCCTGTATGGTAGGGTTCTGACCTAGTTTGGTGTGGTCAGGAAAGCCTTCCTTAAGGAACTAACATTTAAACTGAGGCTTAAAGAGTAAATATGTCATAATCATGGGATGGGGACACCATTCCAGATAGAAAGAGTTGCAAATGCAAGGGTCTGTGAAACAGGATGCCTTGAGGAACTGAGAAGCCAGAGTGGCTGCAGCATAAGGAGTGAGAGGATTAGTGTGAAAGGCAGCTGGTGAATTCAAGAGAAACCAGGTCACAGAGAACTTTGCAGGCTCATTTAGGGACTTGTGGGCTTCACTCCAAGAGCAAGGGATGAAATGATTCTATCTGAATTTTAAGAAGATCCCTTTGACTGCAGTGTGATGGCGGAACGGGGGTTCTTGGTAGTGGAGATGGAGGGAAAGAGGCCCACTTCACCTAAGAAACAACAAATGGTGTATCCCAAGGCAAGGTGTTTGAGTGCCACACAATACTGTATGCTTCATTGTAGAACAAATATTAGGCCAGAGAAAGCTAACAGGTAGGTGTATGACCATGCTATTGGTAGAGGACTGATTCTTAGAAAAACGGTGAAATTGGGGAAATATACTTTTGGAGACATCCATTTTGGTATACTTTTTCATTGGTATACCTTTAATTCCCTGAATTGAGCACTTAACAAGATACATTCAGGTATTCACCCTGTGTCTGTTCATCAAAATAGCCAACAACTACTTCTTCTTAAGAGGGCAACACATTTTCAGTGACTCCTACTATATGCCAGGCTGTGTTAATGGGCTGAAGAAATCCTCCCTTAGAGGAGTTCTTGCATCCCTTGGAGGAATTCTTTTAAGTCAGGAAAAACCTTCTACTTAAAAAATAAATAAATGGGGAAAACACTAGACAGTGAGTGTGCTATTTTATTTGTGGTGGGAGCTGCCTCACGCTTCTCAACCCTTCTACTTGGTGAGTGGCAACAACCTTTGCCTATAAATGAATGCCCTTTATACAGTATTTGATGTATAAACAATTGCTTAAGGGATGCACCAAGTGAATAAAAATAAAATGAAGTTTTAGTGTGTTTTAGGGGACCATCTTCTGGTGATGAGAGAAGGCAGCAGAGGAAATGCATTTATGTTGAATTTCCACTTACATATATTAATAAATGAATGAAAACATTCATTAATTACCTAATGTGTGGCAGGCTCTGTGCCAGGAATTTTCACTTATCTCAGTGACAGGCCTCATTCTATACATAATCTTTTAGAAAATGGGATCCTAGGAGGGTTGATTTTATGTGCTAATCTGATTGGGTCATGGGGAGCCAGATATTTGGCTAAACATTATTTCTGGGTGTGAGGATGCTCCCAGATGAGATAAGCATCTGATAAGCATCTGCTCAGTAAAGCAGGTTGCCCTCCCCAGTGTGGGTGGGCACCATCCAAGCTTGAGGGCTTGAATAGAACAAAAGGCAGAGGAAAGGGGAATTCATTCTTTCTCCTCTGCCTGACTGCTTGAACTGGAACAGCAGTTTTCTTCTGAACTTGGACTGGGATTTACACCGTCAAGTGCCCTGGTTCTTGAGCCCTGGACTACACCGCTCTTTCCTAGGTTTCCTGATTGCGGGAATTCTTGGCCTCCGTAAAAGAAATCGTGTGGGTCAATACCTTATCATAAATCTCTTGCTATGCTATAAACAGATCCATTACCTTCAGAAGTTTCCTACCACCCTGTTTATTTATTATTATTATTATGATTATTATTTTGTGATAAGAACACTTAAGATAAGACCTACTGTCTTAGCAAATTTTAAAGTATACACTAGAGGGACTCCGTGAAGGCTCATGACAAGGAGTACTTCCCAGAATTTCTGCTGCCTGTGTCATTGTCTCCGTGGTCAGCCACAGCCATGCCCTGCCTCTGCAGGAGACCCTCCAACAGTAGCAGGTTTTCTGTTTGGCTGAAGGCTTCCCTAAGACCTCATTAGACCCTTGCTGATTTTAACCATGGGAAAGACTGTGGAATGGGAGTAAACCATGACTCTCCAGTTGTGTTTCTGTAACTCAGATATTTACAGGTGAGGAAATGGAGCCCCAGAGAGCTTAAGTGAATTGCTGAAGTTCACCTAGAGAGGCAAATTTGACTGTGTGGCTGATAGGGTCTTGGTGCTCAGGCTGGGTGTCACACCTGAGCCTCTGAGGTGGGAGAACTGAGTTCAGGACATTGGTCCACCAGAGACCTCCCAGCTTCATGTAATATCAAAAGGTGAAAGCTGTCCCAGAGATCTCCATCTCAACGCCAAGACCCAGCTCCACTCAACAACCAGCAAGCCACAGTGCTGGACACCATGCCAAACAGCTAGCAAGATAGGAACACAATCACGCACATTAACAGAGAGGCTGCCTAAAATCATAAGGTCACAGACACCACAAAACACACCACCAGAAGTGGTCCTGCCGCCCAAAAGACAAAATCCAGCCTCATCCATCAGAAAACAGGAACTAGACCCCTCAACAGGAAGCCTACACAATCCCCTGAACCAACCTTAGCCACTGGGTACAGACACCACAAACAACGGGAACTACAAACCTGCAGCCTGTGAAAAGGAGACCCCAAACACAGTAAGGTAAGCAAAATGAGAAGACAGAGAAACACACAGCAGATGAAGGAGCAAGGTAAAAACCCACCAGACCAAACAAATGAAGAGGAAATAGGCAGTCTACCTGAAAAAGAATTCAGAATAATGATAGTAAAGATGATCCAAAATCTTGGAAGTAGAAGAGAGAAAATATAAAAAACATTTAACAAGGACCTAGAAGAACTAAAGAGCAAACAAAAATGATGAACAACACAATAAATGAAATAAAAAATTCTCTAGAAGGGATCAATAGCAGAATAACTGAGGCAAAAGAACAGATAAGTGACCTGGAAGATAAAATAGTGGAAATAACCACTGCAGAGCAGAATAAAGAAAAAAGAATGAAAAGAATTGAGAACAGGATTAGAGACCTCTGGGACAACATTAAATGCACCAACGTTCAAATTATAGGGGTCCCAGCAGAAGAGAAAAAGAAAGGGACTGAGAAAATATTTGAAGAGATTATAGTTGAGAACTTCCCTAATATGGGAAAGGAAAGAGTCAATCAAGTCCAGGAAGCGCAGAGAGTCCCATACAGGATAAGTCCAAGGAGAAAGGTGCCAAGACACATATTAATCAAACTATCAGAAATTAACTACAAAGAAAAAAATATTAAAAGCAGTAAGGGAAAAACAACAAATAACAACAAGGAAATCCCCATAAGTTTAATAGCTGATCTTTCAGCAGAAATGCTGCAAGCCGGAAGGGAGTGGCAAGACATATTTAAAGTGATGAAAGGGAAAAACCTACAACCAAGATTATTCTACCTAGCAAGGATCTCATTCAGACTTGACAGAGAAACTAAAACCTTTACAGACAAGCAAAAATTAAGAGAATTCAGAACCACCAAACCAGCTTTACAACAAATGCTAAAGGAGCTTCTCTAGGCACGAAACACAAGAGAAGGAAAAAACCTACCATAACAAACCCAAAACAACTAAGAAAATGGTAATAGGAACATACATATAGATAATTACCTTAAATGTAAATGGATTAATTGCTCCAACCAAAAGACATAGACTGGCTGAAAGGATACAAAAACAAGACCTGTATATATGCTGCCTACAAGAGACTCACTTCAGACCTAGGGACACAAACAGACTGAAAGCGAGGGGATGGAAAAATATATTCCATGCAAATGGAAATCAAAAGAAAGCTGGAGTAGCAATTCTCATATCAGACAAAATAGACTTTAAAATAAAGACTATTACAAGAGACAAAGAAGGACACTACATAATGATCAAGGGATCGATCTGAGAAGAAGATATAACAATTGTAAATATTTATGCACCCAACATAGGAGCACCTCAATACATAAGGCAAATGCTAACAGCCATAAAAGGGGAAATTGACAGTAACACAAAAATAGTAGGGAACTTTAACACCCCACTTTCACCAATGGACAGATCATCCAAAATGAAAATAAATAAGGAAACACAAGCTTTAAATGACACATTAGAAAAGATGACTTAATTGATATTTATAGGATATTCCATCCAAAACCACAAAATACACTTTCTTCTAAAGTGCTCATGGAACATTTTCCAGGATAGATCATATCTTGGGTCACAAACCAAGCCTTGGTAAATTTGAGAAAATTGAAACTGTATCAAGTATCATTTCTGACCACAATGCTATGAGACTAGATATCAATTACAGGAAAAAATCTGTAAAAAAACCAAACACATGGAGGGTAAACAATACACTACTTAATAACCAAGAAATCACTGAAGAAATCAAAGAGAAAATCAAAAAATACCTAGAAACAAATGACAATGAAAACATGACAAACCAAATCTATGGGATGCAGCAAAAGCAGTTCTAAGAGGGAAGTTTATAGCAATACAATCCTACCTCAAGAAACAAGAAAAATCTCAAAGAAACAACCTAAAGCAACTAGAGGGAGAAGAAGAACAACAAAAAAACCCCCAAAGTTAGCAGGAGGAAAGAAATCATAAATATCAGATCAGAAATAAATGAAAAAGAAATGAAAGAAACAACAGCAAAGATCAATAAAACTAAAAGCTGGTTCTTGGAGAAGATAAATAAAGTTGATAAACCATTAGCCAGAGTTATCAAGAAAAAAAGGGAGAAGACTCAAATCAATAGAATTAGAAGTGAAAAAGGAGAAGTAAAAACTGACACTGCAGAAATGCAAAGGATTATGAGAGGTTACTACAAGCAAATATATGCCAATAAAATGGAAAACCTGGAAGAAATGGAAAAATTCTTAGAAAAGCATAACCTTCTGAGGCTGAAACAGGAAGAAATAGAAAATATAAACAGACCAATCACAAGCAGTGAAATTGAAACTGTGATTAAAAATCTTCCAACAAACAAAAGTCCAGGACCAGATGGCTTCACAGGTGAATTCTATCAAACATTTAGAGAAGAGCTAACACCCATCCTTCTCAAACTCTTCCAAAAAATTGTGGAGGAAGGAACACTCCCATACTCATTCTGTGAGGCCACCATCACCCTGATACCAAAACCTTACAAAGATACTACAAAAAAAAGAAAATTACAGACCACTATCACTGATGAATAAAGATGCAAAAATGCTCAACAAAATACTAGCAAACAGAATCCAACAACACATTAAAAGGATTATACACCATGATCAAGTGGGATTTATCCCAGGGATGCAAGGATTCTTCAGTATATGCAAATCAATCAATGTGATCCACCATATTAACAAATTGAAGAATAAAAACCATATGATCCTTTCAGTACATGCAGAAAAAGTTTTTGACAAAATTCAACACCCATTTGTGATGAAAACTCTCCAGAAAGTGGACATAGAGGGAACCTACCTCAACATAATAAAGGCCATATATGAGAAACCGACAGCAGACATCATTCTCAATGGTGAGAAACTGAAAGCATTTCCCCTAAGATCAGGAACAAGACAAAGATGTCCACTCTCACCACCATTATTCAGCATAGTTTTGGAAGTCCTAGCCTCGGCAATCAGAGAAGAAAAAGAAATCAAAGGAATACAAACTGGAAAAGAAGAAGTAAAACTGTTACTGTTTGCAGATGACATGATACTATACATAGAGAATCCTAAAGATGCCACCAGAAAACTTCTAGAGCTAATCAATGAATTTGGTAAAGTTGTAGGATAAAAAAATTAATGCACAGAAATCTCTTGCACTCCTATACACTAATGATGAAGCATCTGAAAGAGAAATTAAGGAAACACTCCCATTTACCATTGCAACAAAAAGAATAAAATACCTAGGAATAAACCTACCTAGGGAGACAAAAGACCTGTATGCAGAAAACTATAAGACACTGATGAAAGAAATTAAAGATGATACCAACAGATGGAGAGATATACCATGTTCTTGGATTGGAAGAATCAATATTGTGAAAATGACTATACTACCCAAAGCAATCTACAGATTCAATGTAATCCCTATCAAATTACCAAAGGCATTTTTTACGGAACTAGAACAAAAAATCTTAAAATTTGTATGGAGACACAAAAGACCCCAAATAGCCA
Source organism: Aethalodelphis obliquidens (assembly GCF_003676395.1). Taxonomy (NCBI): domain Eukaryota; kingdom Metazoa; phylum Chordata; class Mammalia; order Artiodactyla; family Delphinidae; genus Aethalodelphis; species Aethalodelphis obliquidens. Next base: position 1,333,475 of record NW_020837958.1, on the reverse strand, counting down.
AAGCAGTGTTGAGGGAAAAAAACGGAACTGGAGGAATCAGACTCCCTGACTTCAGACTATACTACAAAGCTGCAGTAATCAAGACAATATGGTACTGGCATAAAAACAGAAACATAGATCAATGGAACAAGATAGAAAGCCCAGAGATAAACCCACACACCTATGGTCAACTAATCTATGACAAAGGAAGCAAGGATATACAATGGAGAAAAGACAGGCTCTTCAATAAGTGGTGCTGGGAAACTGGACAGCTACATGTAAAAGAATGAAATTAGAACACTCCCTAACACCACACACAAAAATAAACTCAAAATGGATTTGAGACCTAAATATAAGACTGGACACTATGAAACTTTTAGAGGAAAACATAGGAAGAACACTCTTTGATATAAATCACAGCAAGATCTTTTTTGATCCACCTCCTAGAGTAATGGAAATAAAAACAAAAATAAACACATGGGACCTAATGAAACTTCAAAGCTTTTGCACAGCAAAGGAGACCATAAACAAGATGAAAAGACAGCCCTCAGAATGGGAGAAAATATTTGCAAATGAATCAATGGACAAAGGATTAATCTCTAAAATATATAAACAGCCCATGCAGCTCAATATTTAAGAAACAAACAACCCAATCCAAAAATGGGCAGAAGACCTAAATAGACATTTCTCCAAAGAAGGCATACAGATGGCCAAGAAGCACATGAAAAGCTGCTCAACATCACTAATTATTAGAGAAATGCAAATCAAAACTACAATGATTTGCATTGTTCTACACACCAGTTAGAATGGGCTTCATCAGAACATCTACAAACAACAAATGCTGGAGAGGGTGTGGAGAAAATGGAACCATCTTGCACTGCTGGTGGGAATGTAAGCTGATACAGCCACTATGGAGAACAGTATGGAGGTTCCTTAAAAAACTAAAAATAGAATTACCATATGATCCAGCAATCCCACTACTGGGCATATACCCAGAGAAAACCACAATTCATAAAGACACATGCACCCCAGTGTTTATTGCAGCACTATTTACAATAGCCAGGTCATGGAAACAACCTAAATGCCCATCGACAGACAAATGGATAAAGAAGATGTGGTACATATATACAATGGAATATTACTCAGCCATAAAAAGGAATGAAATTGGGTCATTTGTTGAGACATGGATGGATCTAGAGACTGTCATACAGAGTGAAGTAAGTCAGAAAGAGAAAAACAAATATCGTATATTAATGCATATATGTGGAACCTAGAAAAATGGTACAGATGAACCAGTTTGCAGGGCAGAAATTGAGACACAGATGTAGAGAACAAACATATGGACACCAAGGGGGGAAAGCGGCAGGGTGGTGGTGGTGGTGGTGGTGTGATGAACTGGGCGATTGGGATTGACATGTATACACTTATGTGTATAAAATGGATGACTAATAAGAACCTGCTGTATAAAAAAAAGGAGAGAAAACCTATTTATTAGGTTTATAGACATGTGTGCAATTAAAAAAAACACTACTTTTACCTTGAAAAAAAATAGACTATACTTTTTCCTGTAAGCACAGCTTTAGTCATATCCACATTTTGGTATATAATATTTTTACTGTCATTCAGTCCAAATTATTTTCTAACTCCAATTGTCATTTGTTTTTTGGGGAGTTACTTAGAAGTAGTGTATTTCATAACTTCTAGTTACTTTTTTGTTACTGATTTGTAGCTTAACTACAAGTCAAGAAACACACTTTGTATAATTTTAATACTTTGAAATTTGTTTAAATTTGCCTTATAGCAAAATATGGTCAGTTTTAAAACTGTTCCAAGTGTGCTTGAAAATAATTTGTAATTTAAAGTTTTGGAGTATAGTGACTATATATCTGCTTGTTGAATCAAATTTGCTGCTCACGTTATTTAAGTTTTTTATATTCTTACTAATTTTTTTGGGGGGATCTACTGATTCTGAAAGAGGTATCCTCTATCAGTGAATGACAGCAGTATGTTAAATCTCCTATTATGATAGTGAATTTGTCTATTTTCTCCTTGTAGCTCTGTTGCTCTATATAACTTGAAGTTAAGTGCCTACAAATTTAAAACTTCCTGGTAAATTGGTCTTGTTGATATGAAGTACCCTTGTTTATTTCTAGTAAAACTTTTGCTTTCAAGTCTACTGTATCTGTTATTATATAATTTCCTTTTGGTTTATATTTGCACAGTATATCTTTTTCCATTCTTTTACTTTCAACCTTTTTGTACCATTATGTTTTGTTTTTTTAATAAATTTTTAAAAATTAAAAAAAAGGGCACCATGAAGGAAGTGAAAAAACAACACACATGTGAGAAAACATTTGCAAATCATGTATCTTGGAAAGTGCCTGTATACAGAATATATATAAAATACAACTCCATAATAAAAAGACAACCCAATTAAAGAATGGAGAAAAGACTTGAATAGACATTTCTCCAAAGAAGACATACAAATGGCCAATAAGCACATGAAAAGATGCTCAAAATCACTAATTATTAGGGAAATGCAAATCAAAACCACAGTGACAGAGTAGATCTTAAAAGTTCTCATCACAAGGAAAAACAACTGTTAACTATGTGAGTTAATGGATGTCAACTAAACTTATTGTGCTATCATTTTGCAGTGTGACATATATCAAATCATTATGTTGTACAACTTAAACTAATACAATGTTATATGTCAATTATATCTCAATAAAACTGGAAAGAAAAAAAACTACAATAAGGATATATTGTACAACATGGGGAATGTAGACAATGCGTTTTAATAACTATAAATGGAGTATAATCTTTAAAAATTGTGAATCACTATACTGTACACCTGCAAGTTATATAATACTGTACATCAACTATACTTCAATTTAAAAAAGAAAGAAAAAAAATGGGCAGAGGACCTGAATAGACATTTTCTCAAAGAAAATGTACAAATCGACAGTAGGTACACGAAAAAGTGCCCAACATCACTAGCCATAAGGGAACTGCAAATCAAAATTATGATGTGATATTACCTTACACCTGTTAGAATGGCTGCTATCACAAAGACAAGAGATGACAAATGCTGGCTAGGAACTGGAGGAAAGGGGACCCTTGTGCACTGTTGGTGGGAGTGTAAATTGGTATAGCTACAATAGAAAACAGTATGGAGGTTCCTCCAAAAATTAAAAGTAGCGCTACATATGATGCTGTGGTCCCACTTCTGGATATAAATCTAAAGGAAATGAAATCAGTATCTCAAAGAGATATCTGCACTTCCATGTTCATTGCAGAATTATTCAGAATAGCCAAGACATGGAAACAACCGAAGTGTCTATCAGCAGATGAATAAAGAAAATGTGATACACACACACACACTGAGGAATATCATTCAGTCATAAAACAAAAGGAAATTCTGCCTTTTGCAACAGCGTGGATGAACCTTGACAGCATGATGTTAAGTGAAATAAGTCAGAGAGAGAGTAGATTGATGATTACCAGGGACTGGGGGTTGGGGAAATGGGGAGATGTTGATCAAAGGGCACAAAAACTTTTCATTATTAAGATGAATAAGTTCTGGATCTAACGTACAGCATGGTGGTCATAGTTAACAGTACTATATTATATGCTTGAATGCTGCTTTGAGAGTCAATCTTAAATGTTCTCACCATAACCACAGCGACAAAATGGTAATTATTAGGTGTAAGGTGAAGGATGTGTTAACCTCACTGCAGCAAACATCTTCACAACACATATGTGTAACAAATCATCACGTTGTACGCCTTAAACTTATGCAGTGTTAAATGTCAATTATATTTCAATAAAGCTGGCAAAAATAACATCACCAATAATTTAATTGTGATTTCCATTTTTCGCATATATTAATTTGAATGAACGTATGTAGGTGTAAGACCAAATTAACTAGATTATCACATAAAGGCATGGGGATAGGGTAGAATTATGGCATATAACCCACAGAACATATAATCTTGGGTCTTTTGTTCCAGTGTATATTTACATATTTACTTATGTGTACGGTTATGGATATCATCTGGGAGTCGTAACACTTCAGATAAGATCAACAAAACCCACCAAAGAGTTCTCTTTTGTCACGAAGATCATAAGATCTGTCCTTTGATCATCAAGACAGGACAGACAGAAATACTTCTCAGATTTCTTTTTCTGCCACCCCTCTGCTCACATCCTATTTGTCTAACTTACAGGGAAGGGAAAATGCCATGATAACCATGTGCAAATGACCATGAGGGCAGAGCGGCTCAAGCCCCAACGTCACCATCCCCCATGGATCTCCCATATCTTTTTGGCAGCAGTAAGGGTAGAGGGCAAAAAGAGAAGGAAGCATTTTGGTTAAAAGGTTTTCATTGCTGATGGAGTTCAAAGAAGGTAAGACAGCTCTAGGTTCTGAATCTCATTTTGCCTGATGCTGGGTCAAACCTCAAACAATATTTTCTCCTGAATCTTTCTTATAGGATGTGAAGAGGATAAATCACTGAGAAATTGGGGAAAGCTGACAGAAGTTGAAAGGAAAATAGGCTGCCGGCTTCCCTGTGGTTTATCTGCCAGTTTATTCGTGGAGACCAAGATGCTTCATGGACATTACACAGTTTATCCTTTTAATCCTATTGGGAAAGAAGGTCTCAGCTGTTTCTACTTATCTCTTCTTCAAAAACCATGAACTGTTCTGAAAATCATTGAAAAGAACATTGTGTCTTTTTCTCAACATATCTTTATCCTTTTTATTTAAAACTTTTTATTTTATATTGGAGTATAGTTGACTAACAATGCTGTGGTAGTTTCAGGTGTACAGCAAAGTGATTCAGTTATACATATAGATGTATCTATTCTTTTTCAAATTCTTCTCCCTTTTAGGTTGTTACATAATATTGGGCAGAGTTTCCTGTGCTGTACAGTAGGTCCTTCTTGGTTATCCATTTTAAGTATAGCAGTGTGTACATGTCAATCCCAGACTCCCAATCTATCCCACACCCCTGCCTTTCCCATCTTTATCCTTATTTAAAGCATTGTAGTGCAAACACACAAACACACACACACACACACACACACACACACACACACACACGACAACAACAGCAATAACAAAAGTGCTCTTTTTTTCCTGTAATGGAATGAATATCTGAATTCTTTCTAATTCTATCCTTAGTAAATTTACTTCTTTGGGTTTGAATCCCCCCCACCCCCTGTCAAAAAGTATTGTAAAAATAGCCTGTCTATACTTGTTACTTTATATTTTCACTATAGATATAGCCTAAAATATTTTATTCATAAATTTAATAAATTATTTATTGAGGGGCTACTATATGCTGGGCACTTTTCTAGCAGTTTGGGAGGATTCTCACTGAAGAAAATAGGCAAACAAAAATTGTGCCTTTGTGGAGATTTCATCCTAATGGAGGAGATAGACAATAAACTTTGGATATAGTAAGTAAATAATGTAGTAAGTAAGTAATAAAGTATGTTAAAATGTGTTAACTGCTATGGAAAAAATGAGACATGGATTTTATAACACAGTGAGTAATTCTCTATGTCCAAGATACTGGATGAAAAGCTGGGAAGTAACTAGTATTTCTCTCTTGGAAACCACTATTGTATTCTCTGCTGCTGTGAGTTTGACTATTTTAGATACTCATGTAAGTGGAATCGTGCAGTATTTGTCCTTCTCTGTCTGGCTTATTTCACTTAGCATAATGTCCTCCAGTCGTCCCATGTTGTAGGGAATGGCAGGATTTCCATCTTTTTTAAGGCTGAATAATATTCTATTGTATGAATATACCACATTTTCTTTACCCATTCATCTGTTGATGAACATTTAGGTTGTTTCCATATCTTGGCTATTGTGGATAATGCTGTTATGAATATCGGTATACAAATATCTGTTCATGTCCCCGTTTTAAACATTTTGGGTATATACCTAGAATTGGAATTGCTAGATCATAGGGTAAATCTATGTTTAAATTTCTGAGAAGCCACTTACTGTTTTGCACAGTGGCTGCACCATTTTATATTCCCACCATCAATGCACAAGGGTCCCAATTTTTCCAAATCCTCACCAACACTTGTTATTTTCTGGGTTTCTTTGATAGCAATCCTAATGGGTGTAAAGTGGTATTTCACTGTGGTCTTGATTTGCATTACTCTAATGATTAGTGGTGTTGAGTATTTTTTATGTGTTTATTGGCCTTTTGTATACTTTCTTTGGAGAAATGTCTATTCAAGTCCTTTGCTCATTTTAAATTTTGTTGAGTTGTATGAGTCCTTTATATGTTCTGGATATTAATCCTTTATTAAATATGTGATTTGCAAATATTTTTGCTCATTCTGTGAGTCGCCTTTTCACGCTGTTGATAGTGTCCTTTGATGCACAAAATGTTTTAATTTTGGTGAAGTCCAAGTTATCTATTTTTTCTTTCGTTGCCTGTGCTCTTAGTGTCGTATGCAAGAAGTCATTGCCAAATCCAATGTCGTGAAGCTTTTCTCCTTAGTTTTCTTCTAAGGGTTTTGTAGTTTCAGCTCTTGTGTTTATGCCTTCGATCTATCTTGAGTTAATTTTTGTGTATGGTGTAAGGTAAGGTCCAGCTTCATTCTTTTGCCTGTGGATATCCAGTTCTCCCAGCACCATTTATTGAAAAGAGACACTCAGCTAACATTTACTGAAATCCTTAATACCAAGAAAGAAGATATGGTATAAAAAGTTCACAGGATTGTGGGGAAAGGACTCTCAACTCATCTTCAGGCCCACCCTTCTTCCTTCTTGTATATTGTTGGCTCCTTTTTTAACAATGGGGCAAATTAAACCTGGGCAAATTAAACCTGGGGCAAATTAAACGATCAGGGACTGTAGAAAAATAGCAACTGTGTTTTATTTATTTATTTTAATTTTTATTGGAGTATGATTTATTTACAATGTTGTGTTATTTTCAGGTGTACAACAAAGTGAAACATATATATATATATATTTATATATATATATACATATATATATGTATACACACACATTCTTTTTCAGATTTTTTTTCCCGTATAGGTTGTTACAGAATATTGAGTAGAGTTCCCTGTGTTATACAGTAGGTCCTTATTAGTTATCTGTTTTATATATAGTAGTGTGTGTATGTTAATCCGAACCTCCTAATTTATCACTTCCCCTTCATGTTTCCCCTTTGGTAACCATAAGTTTGATTGTGAGATCTGTGAGTCTGTTTCTGCTTTGTAAATAAGTTCATTTGTATCACTTTTTAACATTAGATTCCACATGTAAGTGATATCATATGATATTTGTCTTTCTCTGTCTTACTTCACTTAGTATACTAATCTCTAGGTCCATCCATGTTGCTGCAAATGGCTGAGTAATAGTCCATTGTATATATGTACCACATCTTATTTATCCATTCCTCTGTCGATGGACATTTAGGTTGCTTCCATGTCTTGTGTTTTAAAATTGCTATTGAGAAGGTGGTGCTGCATAATTCGCTTTCATAGTTTACCTGGGGGAGGGGACATTCTTCAAGAAGGGCAAATCCAAACCTGCAGGAGAGTGAAAGACGGTTTGAAAAATTGTCTTCAGCATGAATATTATTTGCATCATACAAATGACATAAAGTAAAATTCCTTTGTTTATGGCTTGTGGGGCTCCACAGACATTAGAGTGTAAGCATTGGATAAGGAGTATGAGCTGAACGTGCTGGGGAACATAGATCCAGTGGGTGTTACCTCATTATAACCATGTGGACACAAGCAGTCTTTGTTGAGAAAAGGCATTTCTAGATGAGATGTTAAATGAATTAATGTTAGTGTCTATTTCTTTACCTTGCACGGAACTACCCTGGGCATCAACACAACTGTATTGGTTCTGATGTTACTCAGTTTCACCAGGAGCTCCAGGTGCTTACATTTCTTTTCCAGATAGAATCATCATGTACTGTGGGTGAGGGTACTGGGGTAGAAAGATGCTCCAGGGCAGTTCAGATTTCATCTTTATCAGGAACCTTGGCAGGGACAGCATGGAGTTAACCAGACCATTGTTGCATTTCCTAGGAGATCTAAGAAAACCAAGACAAGCTGTGTGGAAATCCTTCAGGCCAGGAGAACAGCAGTTCTGAGTCCCAGAAATTATAAATTGAGTAGAACGAATAGGGTTGGTCTGAGGATCCGGGGAGGTGCTGGTGTGAGTGAGTTCTGGAAGCCACGATGTGATGGGAACATGCTGGATGAGAGAATAAAGGCTATGAACAATTAAAATAGCAGAACCAAAATATTTAAAATGAGTGCATCCCTGAATTCCCTGCCGAAGGGTAGTTTCAGTGTGCAGTGAATGCAAATGCCAACGTCCCTATATGTTGACAGCACCGGTGAGCATCTGTTTTCAAACATCATGGCCAATATTTACTTGGAAAATATCTCATTATTTTAATTTGTATTTCTTTTATTATTAATGAGGTTCAGAATTGTCTCATTTGTTTGCATAATTTATATTTCTTTTATAAAATTTTTATGGGCTTTGTCGATTGATTTGTAAGTATAATTTGTATATTGGGGAAATAAGTCCTTTGTCTATCATTTGGGTTGCAAATATTTCCCCCAGTCTGTCTTTTGAGTTTGTTTATGATACTTTTAGCCTCCAAAAGTGTTAAAATTTGATGTAGTTATAGCACTATCCATGTTTTTTCCTTTGCAGCTTCGAGATTTCCTATTGTGATTAGAAAGGCCTCGCTAAGAAAAATCGAATTATTCACCGATGTTTTCCTTTAGATTTAAGAAAATTTTCTTTTCTTTTCGTGTCTAAATTCTTGGATTCATCTGGAATTTATTTTGCATACATCAAGGGGCAAGTTTACATTTCTTTGGGAGATGGCAGAGTAACACTCTCTCCCACTGGAATGTGAGCCTCAGGAAGGTAGGCACGGAGCTTTTGCTGTTTGCCAATGTGATGCCAGGGCCTGACACAGCACTTGGCACCTGGTAAGTGTTTAGTCAAGACTCCTTTAATTAGTACATGAATGAAATTCTAGAGAAGATAAAGGGAGGAGCTGAATCTCTCAGGAGGAAACCTTCATTTCTGGATTTTATACTTAAGAAGGAATCAAAACTGAGCGGCACTTGTTCTGAAAATAAAAAGCAAGATGGTGAAGGAACTAGAAACCATGTTAGACAAGAAACTGGGGATGCTCACTTTGGAGAAAACTCACTGGAAGAGAATCTCTTCCTTTGTCTAGTGTTTAGGAGATGGGTGAGGGCCAGTGGTGGATGCTTGGCTTTCATGGTTTAAGGAAGAGCCCTGGGAGGATGACGGGCTCACAGAGGGAATGGCTGGATTTGGAGATGGCAAGCCCCTTTCCTCTAGGGGTGCTCAAGCGTATGGTCATGGGATTCTTGGGGATTGTTGTAGAAGATTCAAACACCAGCAGCCAAGTAACTGCACAATATGTGCTGAAGATAATTCAACAGAGAGGGGTCAGGCATAGTGAATAGGAGAGGCCCTGTCCCGTCTAGAGAGCAGCCACCTCTCCGCTCTGACCAGGTGCTCCCCTATGTTGCAACAAGATTGTTTTTCCAGAGAAGGTTGAAATTGAATTATCTATTTATTTTTTGAATTTTTTAAATGGGAAGTTTTTTGATTTTTAAAACCCTTCCTGGGCCAAATAAAACATATCTGATGTCTGGATTTCTCTTGTGGTTCACCAGTTTGCAACTCCTGTCTTTGATAAAAGGGGACTTATATATAGATAGTGGCACAGTTTCTGGCCTAGAGGACCTTCCAAGTCAGAGACCCTTGGCTCTCTGATTTCCTGAGCTATATAAATGTGAGGGATTATCCATGGTGTCACTATATCACTAGAATATGACTCAGCATATGGGAAGAACAGATAGGATGGAGGAAGAATTAGGATTTGATGGAAGGAAGAGAGTCTCTGGAATTAGGTATGACCTATCATTTTATGGCAATGCATCTTAATTACTGGTCATAATAGAGTGTAACGTACATAAGCAAGTCTTAAGAGGAGAGAAAGTAGCAGGATATATTTAAAGTGGCAATGGAGAGAGAGAGAAAGAGAGAGACGAGGAGAAGGGGGAAGGGAAGAGAAGGGTAAAGAGAGAGAGTGGAGGAAGGAAAGCAGTTTTGGATTGAAACTCCAATGTGCAAAAAGGAAAATTAAGAGTTTGAGGTCTCTACTCCCAGCCCAGTGACCTGGAGACATGAGGTCTTCTGCAGGCTGCACCATTCATTAAGGTGGAGTGTTTTGGCTTAGCAATAAAAAATCAGTGCTATGGATTTTTCATTCTGTGATGAAGCTGAGAGAGTCTAAAAGGAACGGGAATTTTTACTGCTTCCCAACCAATGTGATTTCATTGCATCTTTTTATCCATTATCAGGATATTGGCTGAATGAGTAGTCAAGGAGAGAGGGCTCTTCTTCACATAGCACTTGTGGCCTGAAAGAGGATTTCCTCACTGGAGCACTGGGCAATGTCAAGAAGGAATTCTTTCAGTGAAGTTGGCTTGTCCATGCAGCCTCCATCTAGTATGGGATCTTGACTCCATCTTGGGGTGACCCACAGCTGTGTATCGCATGTTGGTAGATGCTGTCTGAGCCCTTCTCATATCCCTTCAGCTCTCATGGCTCTAGCACACACCATCTGTGAGATTCCTACTGTAAATACTGGCCACTCTTTTTCCAACCACTTGCCCTATAGCTTGGCAAGCCAGGGAGTTAAAGCCCTAGGAGCAGTCCTCAGTCATGGAGTGACAGGACTTGTGAGTAATTCCCAGACTCCTCATTCCCAGGAAGGACAAGATCTGAAGCGTGCTCTGTGCTGCCTCCCAGAGGTCCTAGTGGGTCTGAACCTCATTTAACAATATCAGGAAGCTGTTCATTAACATGGTCTGTTCTGGCTTCCTTCCCTTCTCTATCTCACTTCCCCACTTCCCTACCTGAGAGCAAACCACGTGCTCTCAACCCCCTGTCTCAGGGTCTGATTCTGGGGAAACCCTGTCTACCACAGGCAACAGGGAACTTGTGTAGGCTTATCCAAGGACATTATAATTCTTGTGTTATTGGGTGACTTGTGTCCCTTGCCAAATTCACATGCTGGAGTCCAAACCCCCAGTACCTCAAAGTTGACTTTATTTGAAGACAGGGTCTTTACAGAGAAAATCAAGCTAAAGTGAGGTCATTAGAGGGGCCCCAACCCAACATGACTGATGTCCTCATTAAAAAGAGTAAATGTGAACACTGAGAGAGACATGCATAGAGGAAAGATGATGTGAAGAGACATAGGGAGAAGACAAGGAGAGAGGTCTGGACCAGATCCTTCTCTCAGAGCCCTCAGAAGGAACCATCACTGATGACACCTTTCTCTTTGCCCAAATTGGTGCTCAAGAACCATGATCTGGGGATGGTTGTACTACCTTCAAATGTTTGTCCCATTTGCTATGTCATGGTGCCTGAAATTCTTACAGAAGTACTTACTCCTTTGAGTAAAACCACAAGAACCTTGGCTAACATTCACTAATTTTCAAGAGAGAATAAAATTCTTAGCCAATATCTTTACATGCAAGAATACAACTTTTAGCTATTGGTGATTCCCTGGAGGTCCAGTGGTTAAGACTCTGAGCTTTCACTGCCGAGGACCTGGGTTCGATCCCTGGTTGGGGAAATAAGATCCTGCAAGCCACATGACCATCCCCCCCAAAAGAAAACCCCACAAACTTTTTTAGCTATTGATACCTTTACATGGTCTCTAAGCAGAAAAGAAAGCCTTTAGCAAACCAACAGAGAACAGGAAGGTTTTGATAAAGGTGGTGGTGATAGCTAGGGGAACGTCATGAATAACGTGGATTGCAGGGTATTTCCAGAAGGGAAAGATCAATGATTGTTGAGGCAGGGTGTGGTGGGGCATTTTGGCAATAGCTGAACATTTTGGGGAGTTACATAAGGGACTTCAGGTTTGGGAAGAGGGGAAACACCAGAAAAGGCATCTAAGTCTATCTACTAGCTCTAAAACACCCCACACTTTCAAACTCTCTAGGATCTTGTTCAAGGTGGTTCTGGGTTTGGAATGTCATTACTTTGACTATTCTGTTCAGTGAACTTTTTCTTATCAATTAATATGTAACCCAACAGTCACTTGCTCTAGGAAACCTTTTCTGCCACTTTTACTCCAGCCAAGTATCCTCTACCGTGTCACTCCATTCCTCCCACTCAAGAAATCCCACTCAGTTGGCTGGCTGAGTCTATGGGATCCCACCCTTCCTTTCCAACCTTCCCATTTCCATGGTCTCCTTCCACCGCCATCTGGACTACAGCCTCCCAGGTTCCCAGTGCCTCAGCAGGACTGATGACTTCCTTCTCTCCCTGTGTCTCCATAGTTATCCATCCATTCCACCATCTTGGCCCATATCACATTCCATTGTATTTTCTAAAAATGTGCCTGTCTCATGACTGGACTGATTTTCTTCTCTTGACACAATCTCTGTATGAAGTAAGTACACTATTAACATATTTATTAATTGAATGAAGTCAGTTTTGATTTTTTCACACTTCTATAGGAACTTCTACAAGCCTCTGTGTGCCTGTGACATGCTGGTCTATTTCTTGAAGGAACTATTTGAGCAGTAGTGTATGACTCTTGTGATTCAACTGAATAAATATTTATTGAGGTCCTTCTGGGTAGGAAGGAGTTGTGTCTTTAGACATTTACTAATGATTTCTTGAGGGAAACCTTTTTATTTTCAATACAGAATATTTATCTCTAATCCCCAGTGGTTCTTAATTTCAGAGGGGTTTCTTGCACGAATACTTTGATAATTTGATGATAGCTATGTGCGTTCATCTCAGGAAAACCAAAACATTCTTATACAGTCAAAATTGTACAATCAAGAACATAAATAAAGTTGGAGCTGATGTTTATTTAGGGGAAAAACATTCTCTATACTTAGGGTTCACTTTATTTAAGCTTCTTAGTGTTGGAACTAGCTAAGGGTGAGTCCCTCTAAATCCTCTGGACTATTCAAATTTTATCATTTCACTACTTCAGTTTTTCCAGGTAGATAAGGTCCGGTAATGGGCACTGTATACTGCTATGAACTGAATTTTATTCCCCCAAATTCATATGTTGAAGTCCTAATCCCCAGTGAGATTGTATTTGGAGGAAGGAAGTAATTAAGGTTAAGTGAATCGTGAGGGTGGAGCTCTAATATGATAGGATCAGTGTCCTTATAAGAAGGGACCCCCAGAGGGCTCTTTCTCTCCACCATATGTGGACACAGTGAGAAGGTGGCCAGTCTAAGCCAGGAAGAGAGCTTTCACCAGAACATGACTATGTTGGCACTCAGATCCTGGACTTCCAGTCCCCAGACCTGTGAGGAAATAAATTTCTGTTGTTTAAGTCACCCAGGCTGTTTTTTTATGGCAGCTCTAGCAGACTAACACAGATACAGAGCTTGAGTGAAAAAAACCTTCCAAGTGTTAATAAGGATGGTGAACACTTGACCTGTGTAAATAGAACCCAAAGTTTTACTGAAAAAACAAAAACAGACAGAATGAGTGATCTTAAAGTTAAATTTTATTTTGATGCCAGTGGCACTGCTGCATAAAGTGGAATTCTCCTGAGAGCATGCTCAGCTTTGGCAAGGTGAAGTTCTGTAAGTACAGGCATACCTTATTTTATTGCACTTCACAGATATTGAATATTTTACAAATTGAAGGTTTGTGACAACCCTGTGTTGAGCAAGTCTATCAAAGCCGTTTTATTCAATAGCATTTGCTCACTTCATACCTGTGTCACATTTTGGTAATTCTTGTAATATTTCAAGATTTTTCATTATTATTATACTTTTTATGGTGGTCTGTGATCAATGATCTTTGGTGTTGTTACTGTTGTAATTGTTCAGGGGCACCGCGAACCAGGCTTGTATGAAATGGCAAACTTAATTGATAAATGTATGTGTTCTAACTGCTCCACCAGCCAGCTGTCCCCCTGTCTCCCTCCCTCTCCTTGGACCTCCCTGGCACCCAATAATATTGAAATTAGGCCAACCAATAATCCTACAATGACATCTAGATGTTCAAGTGAAAGGAATCACACATCTCTCACTTTAAATCAAAAGCTAGAAATGATAAAGCTTAGTGAGGAAGGTGTGTTGAAATCTTATATAGGCTGAATGCTAGCCCTCTTGCACCAGTTAGCCAAGTTATGAATGTACAGGAAATTGAAAGGTGTACTCCAGTGAACATAGAAATAATAAGAAAGCAAAACAAACTTATTGCTGTTATAGAGAAAGTTGTAGTGGTCTGGATAGAAGATCAAACCAGCCAAAACATTCCCTTAAGCCAAAGCTTAACCCAAAGCAAGGCCCTAACTCTCTTCAATTCTGTGAAGGCAGAGAGAAGTGAAGTTAGCAGAGGCTGTTTCATGAGGTTTAAGGAAAGAAGCCATCTCCATAATATAAAAGTGCAAGGTGAAGTAGCAAGTGCTGATGTAGAAGCTGCAGCAAGTTATCCAGAAGATCCAGCTAAGACGATTAATGAAGGTGGCTACACTAAACCACAGATTTTCAGTGTAGATGAAACAGCCTTATATTGGAAGAAGATGTCATTTAGGACTTTCATAGCTAGAGAGGAGAAGTCAATGCCTGGCTTTAGAGCTACAAAGGATAGGCTGACTCTCTTGTTAGGGGCTAATATAGCTGGCGACTTTAAGTTGAAGCCAATGCTCATTTACCATTTTGTAAATCATATGGCCCTTAGGAATTATGCTAAATCTACACTGCCTGTGCACTATAGATGGAACCATAAAGCCTGAATGACAGCATATCTGTTTACAACATGGTTTACTGAATAGTTTAAGCTAACTGTTGAGAACTACTGCTCAGAAAAAAGATTCCTTTCAAAATATCACTGCTCATTGACAATGCACCTGATCACCCAAGAGCTCTAATGGAGATGTACAATGAGATTAATGTTGTTTTCATGACTGCTAACACAACATCCATTCTGCCGCCCATGGATCAAGGAGTCATTTCTACTTTCAAGTCTTATTATTTAAGAAATACACTCTGTAAGGCTATAGATAGTGACTCCTATGATGGATCTGGGAAAAGTAAGGATTCATCATTCTGAATGCTATTAAGAACATTAGTGATTCATGGGAAGAGGTCAAAATGTCCACATTAACAGGAGTTTGGAAGAAGTTGATTCTAACCCTCATGAATGACTTTGAGGACTTCAGTGGAAGAAGTAACTGCAGATGTGGCAGAAATAGCAAGAGAAGTAGAATTAGAAGTGGAACCTGAAGATGAGACTGGTACAATCTCATGATAAAACTTCAACGGATGAGGAGTTACTTCTTATGAATGAGCAAAGAAAGTGGTTTCTTGAGATAGAAACTACTCCTGGTGAAGATGCTGTGAGTATTGTTGAAATAACGACAAAGTATTTAGAATATTACATAAAAGTTAATAAAGCAGCAGCAGGGTTTGAGGGGATTGACTCCAATTTTGAAAGAAGTTCTACTGTGGGTAATATGCTATCAAACAGCATTGCATGCTACAGAGAAATCGTGTGTGAAAGGAAGTCAGTCGATGCTGCAGAATTCACTGTTTTCTCATTTTAAGAAATGGCCACTGTCATCCTAACCTTCACCAACCACCACCTTGATCATTCAGAGCCATCAACATGGAGGCAAGACCTTCCACCAGCAAAAAGATTGTAACTTGGTGAAAGCTCAGATGATGGCTAGCATTGTTTTTAGCAATAAAGTGTCTTAAAATTAAAGTATGTACATCTATTCTTAGATACAATGCTATTGCACACTTAGTTGAGTACAGCATAGTATAAACATAACTTTTTTTTTTTTTTTGCGGTACGCGGGCCTCTCACTGTTGTGGCCTCTCCCGTTGCGGAGCACAGGCTCCGGACGCGCAGGCTCAGCGGCCATGGCTCACGGGCCCAGCCTCTCCGAGGCATGTGGGATCTTCGCGGACTGGGGTACGAACCCGCGTCCCCTGCATCGGCAGGCGGACTCTCAACCACTGAGCCACCAGGGAAACCCTAAACATAACTTTTATATGTACTGGAAAACAGAAAAATTTGTGTGACTTGCTTTATGCTATTTTTGCTTTATTGTCGTGTTCTGGAACTGAATCCACAATACCTGAGGTGTGCCTGTACAGGTGTGCTCTGCTTCCTGACAGTTTGCTTTATGCCATTTTACTTTTACAAAAGACCTACATCAGTACTTGTTTTCACTAACCAAAATAAATCCGAAAAGGATTTTCACTTTCACAAAAAAAAAGAAAAAAAGGTGAAAAGCAAAAGTAGCGTCCAACCTTTGTTTTGCAGCAGCCATTACAGAGGCAGCACACACCCCAGCAGCAAGAGTGGCGCCACCAAGCGCCTTCCGTGGGAACTACATGCAGCATCTCAGCATCACGCTGCCATAGCTCTGTACTGTGTCTGTGAGCATCTGTGCTTTACTTCAATTTACTTTGTGCATCCATTAGCCAGATGTGTCCTAAGGTAATTGTTTCTTTGCTTTATGCCATTTTGGCTTAGGAAAGGTTGCATAAGAATGTTCTACTTTCCAGTTGAGGGAAAACCTGTAATAGGGAAAGATTCTCCTTCCTTTAGACAACTGTTTCAGCACGATGTTCCCTCTATTGCTAAGAAAAAAATTGTACGGGCATTATAGAGGGCTGTGACTGAATAGACTAACCCAGAAGATAATATTAAGAGAGGCCTTTGATTATTTTTTAGTGCTTTAGCTTGTTTGCTTTGCAAGGAATTGATGTGATTTGAAAAGGATTCCAATTCATTTCTTAAAAACCAAACATTTATTGTCATCTTATTCTGTACTCGCCACTGGACTAAATATATTTTGGAAAAGTCAAGGAAATAAAAGGCATAGTCATGTCCTCAAGTCCTGCATAGAGGAAAGGAGACTGAGGTACATGAAATAGTAGCAGGAGACCGTGTGTAATCAGCGTCTACATTGTGTGGGGTGGTCTTGAGTTCATCCATGAAAACATTTTGTTAGCAATTAGTTCAAATTATAAGTTGATGTGTAGGTAATAAAGTAGAAATTCTGTAATTCAGTCTTTTCCCTAATTCAGATTGGTCTTCTTCGTTAGTGAGATTTTATAGCTTTTAAGAAAAAGTTCACCCGTTCCTCTGCTATACGGTAAGTGTTTTACTCATGTCCATAGGGCTTAAATATGTATTTTATTTTAAATAATGAATATTTCACTTAACAAAATGGAGCAACATTGTGACAGTAGATATTTTGGAGACAAGGAAAATTTTCTGAGATTTACTCTGTGTCAATCTGTACTCTCTGTCTCTTCTTTCTGTCTGTCTGTCTTTGTATCGATCTATCTATCATATCTATACATCAAGTAAATATAATATGTATCTGTATGTATAAAGTATATGTATATGATATAGGTATTCATTCATTTTTGGTTAATATCCTGTATAGCAGAGCCCTCTATAGATGCAGAGTCAAGCCCTGCAATTTTGGTTGCAGGATAACTTACTGGATTATCAACCCATGAAAAATAGGGGGAAACTGGATGCTAGAGAACAGGAAAGGTTGAATTTCCTTATAGGATAATAGGGCGTTTTCCTCCAATAACCTGGGAGACAGCCTGATGCTTTGGAGCATATGGTTTCAGTTGCTCTTAGGGTGAAAACAAAACCTGAACATAGCTTGTAAAACCCTCCAGAATCCAGCCCCAATCAACTACTCTATGCTTACCTTGGATCCCTGTCTCCAAGCCCTGGCCATACTGGCTCCCTCCAGCCTCTCAAATGCATGACCTTGGCTAGTTCCAGTCCAGGGCTTGTCCAGGTCATCCACTCTGCTCCCTCTTCACACTTTCTTAGCAGGGTAAGACAGAGTGGGAGATTTTATTGTAAAGATAAAGTAGGCAATTTCATGGTCACAGGAGCCAAACTGCAGCTAGACCTCCTGGGAAATGGGCTCCAGAAGCTCCTGGGAACCAAAGCTTCATTCCCATGTCTGAGGGGTGCCATGGTCTGGTTCATCTCTGCCTCACTGTGTTTCTCTCTGCATCCTTCTTTTAACCAACTTCCTTTGTTTGTAAGGGCTCAATGTGGCCACCAGCCCTCAAATATACACAATGAATCAGTTCAAATCCTTACCATGAGACTGACCATGGTATCTGTGTTTCTTGATTAAAATTCTCTAGAGAAAGAATCCAGGTCCCCTGGCCAGCCTCACTAGTGGGTACCATTGCCCTGTACATTCAAATGAGGTCTGGGTCATGTGATATAAACATGGCTGCCTAGGTCTGCTGTGATTTAGATATTTTTCATAGGGACAGTTTTAAGAGAAGTAGACCATGTCTGAGGGTAGCAGTACAAAATCATGTCTATTATACAGTTGCCGTAAGAGTCCGCGTCCTTGCCGTATCACACACCTGTGAAGAGATGGCCAAGGCTCGTCATAAAGCTATCGAATGCTTTATTCTCTAATTCCCAGTAATGGGTGGGTCACCATATCCAAGAGGTCAGAAATGGGTGCTCAGTAATCAAGGTTGCCCCACCTTCTTGGCCACTGTTCACTGGAACGAGGAGGCTACCTGACTCTAGTTGGGTTATTCTGAGACCCTTTTGAGGGAATTTGACATTGGAACTCTGAAGGACTGGTTGTTCTAAAGGGCTGGACCTGTCGTATGTGTGATTGGGAGCTGTGATTGGCTGTATTCTGCCATGTGGACCGAGTTGTGAAGGAAAGAATTCTTCTGGGGTAGAGAAATAGGAAGTTGATGTGCAGAGAGAAGCAGCAATGTGAGATGGAGAAGAAACACAGCCTGGTTCCTGATAGCTCTCTTTTCCCTGAGTTTGGCTGTATCCTTGCCAATGGGTTCTATGAGAATACCCTCTGTCCTTAAAATCAATCTTTTAAAAACTGCCTCAATTCACCTGAGTTGGCTTCTCATTCTTGCATCCAAATATCCTAACTAATACAAAAAAGCAGGAGAATCAGGAGTAACATGTGCAAAACCAGACTTTCAGAAAAAATGTGGTGGTGTCATCTGAGTCAATGAAGGGAGCAATAGGGACTTCTCCAACCCAGGAAGAGAAACAGACATGCCTTGGTATGTGCTGGCAAAGCAACTGGTGGGTTATCACCTGTTATCACCTGTTATCACCTGTTATCAGACCATGTGCCCACAGAAATGGAGGAGTCTTGTTGGCTACACATCAGGATATTAGAGTATTGGTAGCTCCTTGCAGCTTTTGGTAGAGAACAATAAAAATAGAAGAAAATACTGGTCCAGACAGCCCACATGAGAAAATACAGACTCTGCATAGCTGATATTACAGAAGTTCAGATCAAAAACTTCATCGTTAGATGAAGCCTGGAGGAACTGAGAAACCTTCAACAGATCTCATTCTCCCCACCTAAACCTGTAATAAATTCTCTTATTGTAGGCAGCCGGCTGGGAGTCAATTCATAAAGATCCTCACGGACTTTGAATTCCTACGTGGAACTTTCAATTCCTACATGGAACCCCTTGATTTATATCCTGGAGAAACAAGAAAAAAAGAGTCCTTGAGGAAAGCTCCTAACAGCTATTTTAACCCTCTCTGTAACCGTGTAACATGCTAACATGCCATTATGGTCATCAACTACCAGTAGTAAGAAGTAAAGATAAAAATGTAAGAAGTAAAAATGTCCTAAGAAGTAAGGACAAGAAGTAACAAGTAAAAATGTCCTAACCTTTCTGAAAAAATCACCTTTCATCTTTTAGAAATATGATATTTTGTTTGAATGTGTTTTATGTAATGAATGACAGACAAAGAGTGTCATTCTAATATTGGGTTGTCAGGGTGGTAAAAAGGCTAACTTGCAACTGTAGTAAGGATGTGGTTAGTGAAGACACGCTTTTAAAGTTGTTTCAGGTGTAAGGAACAAGCGGAAACCTCGCATTAGGGAAGCTCTCTATGCCAGCCTCTGGTCGTTGGAAAAAGACCGTCCTGGGACTTTGTGAAAGCTACGGCACTAAAATGAAGGGTGGTTGTACTTTCTGGCCCTGTAAGGGAGGCAGGAAAGGCAAAGGAGTCAGAAAAGTATCCACAGTGCCAGCTGGTAGTACTAAGAAGGTAATTTAATACCTTTTATTTTTTCTGAAGCATATAATACAAGAAAAATTAAATAATAATTTCTGTTCTTTGAGTGCTTCCTACACACCAGGAGAGATTTAGTGACATCTCTATAAGGTGGGTGGGCTTTAGGCAAATGACTGTGTGTAACTTTGCATCCTCCCCACCCCACCTTCTGCTTGTGTTATTGCTTCAGCAGAATGGGGACAGTCACATAATCTCTGTGCTTTATGGAGCCCTTCTGAGCATAAAATGGATGGGACATTGCTCTGAAAGGTACTCAGCAAATACTAAAGCCTACCAATTTTTCTTTCTTTGCTTTTTTCTCTACTAGGAGGGATGTGAAAGAAAGTGAAAGAAGAAAGAAAGTGAAGGAGCAGCTTTGGGCAGAGTGTAGTGGGGTGAGGGGGATAGATAATAAATATAATAAGTAAATTTCATGTTATTGGGCTTCCCTGGTGGTGCAGTGGTTGAGAGTCCGCCTGCCGATGCAGGGGACGCGGGTTCGTGCCCCGGTCCGGGAAGATCCCACATGCCGCGGAGCGGCTGGGCCCGTGAGCCATGGCCGCTGAGCCTGCGCGTCCGGAGCCTGTGCTCCGCAACGGGAGAGGCCACAGCAGTGAGAGGCCCGCGTACCGCAAAAAAAAAAAATAAAAAATTTCATGTTATTTTAGAAGGTCATAATTCCTCTGGAGAAAAATAAGACAGGGCAAGGAGAATGACGAGTTTACAATCTGAAGTGTCAAAGTTCAGTTCAAATGTCACTTCCTTGAAAATTATCTCCCCAGAATTTCTATCCTGGTGTGGAGATGATTGATTACAGATATGACCTACCTCTCACGGTAACCTATACAATTCTTGAAGGCAGGAAATACGTGTGTGTATGTATGTATATGTGGATATGTGTATGCATCTATGCGTGTATGTGTGTGTGTGTATGTGTGATTGTGCTGGCACGTGGGTGTGTAAGTTTCAGCCCTGGTCTCTGGAGCGCCTTCCACGGTGAAAAATGACAAAAAGGTTCAATGCATAGGAGGTCGCTTCCTGTCCCCTTCCTGGTCCCACCTTTATCAAAGGAGCTTCTTGCTGACCTTGCTCCTTTCTTTTCTTGCCTGGACATTTGGAGACTCATAAAAAATGCTTGTGCATCAGATGCTAAGAATAATTGCCACAATTCCTCAGCTGCAGAGAACTGGCAAAAGTCATGCCAACCTGCAGACTGTGCCAATCAATGGCTTCTTTGGGCAACGCTACTGTCCTAGTTCTTTTTCCCATAAGGTTTCTCTTGTGTTAAAGAGTAAAGGAAGAAACTTGATGAAGCACCTGACCCCTGGAGGGCAAAGTGTGGCCACAATGGGACTTGTCTTTCCCTAGGTGAATAGGTTCCCTTACACCATCTCTGGGTTAAGTGTATGGGGGGAGCCCTGTATCTACAAAACTTCTTTCTCCCAGGTCACAGCCAGGGAGGGTGGCAGAGCCTATGATTCATGACATTATCCCCACTGAGGAAACTGGATCCTGGAAGACTGGTGACTCCTCAAGACACAAGTCAGAACTAGAATTTAGGCTCCTTCAGCCATTGTTAGTGATGACCCAACAGGGCAAATGCTTTTAGAAATGAGGATAGAAGAGAGACCTTTTCGATTCTTACATTAAAGGTGCCATTATCATGTAAGGAGCCTCAGTATGAGCAATAACCTCTCCTTGGGGACCCAGGTCAGCCGTTGATTGGATACAACTGTGATGGGGCAGAACTTTCTAGCAGAGTCTTGTGCTAGAGCGAGAAGCCCACAGACAGAAAACATTCCCCCACCCTGCCTGGGCTTGTGTGTGGGATGGACATACAGTAACCACATGTAGGAATTTGTGGAAAGGGAAGGAGGAAGAAAAGATAATCGTGAAATTAGAGTCTCTCCAGCTTCTTGTCTTCAGGTGGCTAAGTCATGATTATCTGCATCTATCGATCGATCTATCAGTCTATCTATAGATCTATCTATCTATATTTTTTGGTGGGAGGGGTATAGAAAAACAGCTGAGGAAGTGGAAACTCAGAGAGGTTAAGAGAATTACCCAGGATCACACAGCTAGTCAAGGATGATGGTGGGGATGGGACAGGGGACGGGGGAAAAGGACCCAGGCGTCTGGTTGCCCTGTTTTTCTACACCCTCAGCCTGAGATTGCAATCAGTGAAAGAGCAGAAGGTCATGAGCAAACAAAGAACAATGAACAAGGAGGAAAAGAGACTCTTCATGGAAAGGTGAAGTGGGTTTCAGGTGACGAAACGGATTAGGTTGGTCTGGTCCACACCCAGTGCCGCTGAATCAAATTTTTTTCACTTGTCATGTGCATAATGGTTCCATTTAACATTAATCTTGCTTCCCAGCTGCTTCCAGCAATATCAAACTTTCCCTCTGTGGCCCAGCACCAGAAGTCTGCCACGGCTCTCCTTAATTCATTAGCAAAAATACCCAGCCTCATCCCTTGTCACTCTGAATTATAAAATAGTTCCTTTTTTGTAAGCTTGTTTCTTCTGCTAAACTCTGAACTTATTGCTGACCCCAGAACACACCGGGGATGATTTTACCTCAGGACCTTTGCACTTTCTGTTCCCTCTGCTAGAATGCTATTCCTCCGGATATCTGTATAACTTGCCCCCGTGATTCCTTCAAATCTTTGCTCACATATCACCTTCTGATGAGCCCTTCCCTGCTCACAGTATTTAAAATTACAAACAGCCTCCGTAACATCCTTTTCTGCTGTATTTTTCTGCATCACACTCATCACCATCTGACGTAATATGTTTTCCCTCACTCCACAGTTGTGTCAGTTCACGAGGGCAGGGTTCTCTCCTGTGTCCTCAGTGCCTAAAACAGTCCCTGGCATATTGTAAGTACCCAGTAAATATTTGTAGACTAAATGACCAGTGGATTTGTCACAGTTCCGGGCATCTAACAGAAGCTCAATGTCTACGGAATGAAAGACAACAAACTTTGTTTCTGCCAAGGGTTCTGTTTAAAAGCATCCTGATCATTTCCTACTACCTCCTGTGGTTTCATGACTCCACGATCCCTTTTGTGAAAGGTCTGCTTGGGCTGGTTATTTGCTCCTGCGACGCCCTCTCAGCTCTCTTTTGAAATATGCTAACTGCTTATTAATGTCTGTTTTTTTTTCCCAACAGACCTTAACTGTTTCAATAGGGCAGAACCCGTGTGAGCCTTGCTCATACTGCTGTTTCCTGCGCTTCCCATGCACTGCTAACTCTTGGTAGACAGTAAATGAGTATTTGTTGACTGAAGGGGCCAGGTATTGTTAGCAGTGCCAAGGAGAGATTAAAATATGTTCCTTGACCTCAGGCAGCTGAGTGAGTCATGCTTTAGGGAATTCCCCTCCCCTCAAGTGCCTCAGTACATAGATCTTTAAGGACATTCCTTCATCTGAAGATTCAACATTTACAAAATTAGACCCCTCCTCGGGTTCCAGGGTTGCACATGGAGATTCTGCAGTTTATTCAGCACAGGAAAATTACAAAACGTTACCCAGATTTCTCTATACTTAAGAATCCTTCTCTTCAAGTCTCTCAACTTGCAGGAAAGAGGCAGTGATGGTGAGTTACCAAAAGGCCTGCTTGGGTTAACCAAATAACAATAAAAATAATAGTAATAATAATAATAGTTAATACTAAAATATGAAATTCATTAGTATTCATTAGTTAATAATAAAAATACTAAATTTATTTATCCAAATAGATGAGATCTGATTCAATGTATTAGGTACAGAGTCTAAGATTCTCAAATATTTTTGTTAGCATTTTATTGATTCCCATGATTTTTGTTTTAAGTTACTCTCTTTTTTTTTTTTAACATCTTTATTGGAGTATAATTGCTTTACAATGGTGTGTTAGTTTCTGCTGTATAACAAAGTGAATCAGCTATACATACACATATATCCCCATATCTCTTCCCTCTTGCATCTCCCTCCCTCCCACCCTCCCTATCCCACACCTCTAGGTGGTCACAAAGCACCCAGCTGATCTCCCTGTGCTATGCAGCTGCTTCCCACTAGCTTTCTATTTTACATTTTGTAATGTATATATGTCAATGTCATTCTCTCACTTTGTCTCAGCTTACCCTTCCCCCTCCCGGTGTCCTCAGGTCCATTCTCTATGCCTGCATCTTTATTCCTGTCTTGCCCCTAGGTTCTTCAGAACCATTTTTTTTTTTAAATTCCATATATATGTGTTAGCATATTGTATGTGTTTTTCTCTTTCTGACTTACTACACTCTGTATGACAAACTCTAAGTCCAGCCACCTCACTACAAATAACTCAATTTGGTTTCTTTTTATGGCTGCGTAATATTCCATTGTATATATGTGCCACATCTTCTTTATCCATTCATCTGTCGATGGACACTTAGGCTGCTTCCATGTCCTGGCTATTATAAATAGAGCTGCAATGAACATTATGGTATATGAATCTTTTTGAATTATGGTTTTCTCAGGGTATATGCCCAGTAGTGGGATTGCTGGGTCGTGTGGTAGATCTATTTTTAGATTTTTAAGGAACCTCCATACTGTTCTCCATAGTGGCTGTATCAATTTACATTCCCACCAACAGTGTAGGAGGGTTCCCTTTTCTCTACACTCTCTCCAGCATATATTGTTTGTAGATTTTTTAATGATCGACATTCTGACTGGTGTGAGGTGATATAAGGTACTGTCTTTCTTTTAAGGACTTTACTGGGTTGCTTATTACAAAAAATATATTTTGTTGTAATAAAATGAAAAGATACATAAATATATGAAGTAAAAAGGGGAGAGTGGTTTCCTCTTTTCCCTCTGCCTCCCAAACTCATCACCCAGAGGTAACTTGTTACTTTTGTATGAATCTTTTTATGCTCATTAAAAATTTACTTACTTATTTTAAATGATATTTCATATCATTTTCTGTAACTTACTAGTTGGCTTTATGTTATGAAAATCCTTGTAACTTGTTAATTGCAGTGTGCTTTCTTCTCATTCAAAAGCTGTATAGGGAGACAAGCAAAAGCTAAGAGAATTCAGCACCACCAGATCAACTTTACAACAAATGCTGAAGGAAATTCTCTAGGCATGAAACAAAAGAGAAGGAAAAGACCTACCATAACAAACCCAAAACAGTTAAGAAAATAGTAATAGGAACATAGATATCGATAACTACTTTAAATGTAAATGAATTAAATGCTCCCACCAAAAGACATAGACTGGCTGAATGGATACAAAAACAAGACCTGTATATATGCTGCCTACAAGAGACCCACGTCAGACCTAGGGACACATACAGACTGAAAGTGAGGGGATGGAAAAAGATATTCCATGTAAATGGAAATCAAAAGAAAGCTGGAGTAGCAATACCCATATCAGATAAAATAGACTTTAAAATAAAGAATGTTACAAGAGACAAGGAAGGACATAACATAATGATCGAGGGATCGATCCAAGAAGAAGATATAACAATTGTAAATATTTCTGTACCCAACATAGGAGCACCTCAATACATAAGGCAAATGCTAACAGCCATAAAAGGGGAAACTGACAGTAGCACAGTCATAGTAGGGGATTTTAACACTTCACTTTCACCAATGGACAAATAATCCAAAATGAAAATAAATAAGGAAACACAAGCTTTAAATGATACATTAAACAAGATGGACTTAGTTGAAATTTATAGGATGTTCCATCCAAAAACAACAGAATACACTTTCTTCTCAAGTGCTCATGGAACATTCTCCAGGATAGATCATATCTTGGGTCAAAAACCAAGCCTTGGTAAATTTAAGAAAATTGAAATCATATCAAGTATCTTTTCTGACCACAACGCTATGAGACTAGATATCAATTACAGGAAAAAATCTGTAAAAAATACAAACACACGGAGGCTAAACAATACACTACTAAATAACCAAGAGATCACTGAAGAAATCAAAGAGGAAATAAAAAATACCTAGAAACAAATGACAACGAAAACACAACCAGCCAAAACCTATAGGATACAGCAAAAGCAGTTCTAAGAGGGAAGTCTATAGCAATGCAACCCTACCTCAAGAAAAAAGAAACATCTCAAACCTAACCTTACACCTAAAGCAACTAGAGAAAGAAGAACAAAAAAACCCCAAAGTTAGCAGAAGGAAAGAAATCATAAAGATCAGATCAGAAATAAATGAAAAAGACATGAAGGAAACAATAGCAAAGATCAATAAAACTGAAAGCTGGTTCTTTGAGAAGACAAACAAAATTGATAAACCACTAGCTAGACTCATAAAGAAAAAAAGGGAGAAGATGAAAATCAATAGAATTAGAAGTGAAAAAGAAGTAACAACTGACACTGCAGAAATGTAAAGGATAATGAGAGACTACTACAAGCAACTGTATGCCAATAAAATGGAAAACCTGAAAGAAATGGACAAATTCTTAGAAAAGCACAACCTTCCATGACTGATCCAGGAAGAACAGAAAATATAAACAGACTAATCACAAGCACTGAAATTGAAACTGTGATTAAAAATCTTCCAACAAACAAAAGCCAAACAAAAGCTTGTGATGGCTTCACAAGCAAATTCTATCAAACATTTAGAGAAGAGCTAACACCTATCCTTCTCAAACTCTTCCAAATATAGCACAGGGAGGAATACTCCCAGACTCATTTACGAGACCACCATCACTCTGATACCAAAACCAGACAAAGATGTCACAAAAAGAAGAAAACTACAGGCCAATATCACTGATGAACATAGATGCAAAAATCCTCAACGAAATTCTAGCAAACAGAATCCAACAGCACATTAAAAGGATCATACACCCTGATCAAGTGGGGTTTATCCTAGGAATAGAAGGGTTCTGCAATATACACAAATCATCAATGTGATACACCATATTAACAAATTGAAGGAAAAAAACCCATATGATCATCTCAATACATGCAGAAAAAGCTTTCAACAAAATTCAACACTGATTTATGATAAAAACTGTCCAGAAAGTACACGTAGAGGGAACTTACCTCAACATAATAAAGGCCATATATGACAAACTCACAGCCAACATCATCCTCAATGGTGAAAAACTGAAACCATTTCCACTAAGATCAAGAGCAAGACAAGTTTTCCCACTCTCACCACTCTTATTCAACATAGTTTTGGAAGTTTTAGCCACAGCAATCAGAGAAGAAAAAGAAATAAAAGGAATCCAAACTGGAAAAGAAGTAAAACTGTCACTGTTTGCAGATGACATGATACTATACATAGAGAATCCTAAAGATGCTACCAGAAAACTACTAAAGCTAATCAATGAATTTGGTAAAGTAGCAAGATACAAAATTAATGCACAGAAATCTCTTGCATTCCTATACACTAATGATGAAAAACCTGAAAGAGAAATTAAGGAAACACTCCCATTTGCCTTTGCAACCAAAAGAATAAAATACCTTGGAATAAACCAACCAAAGAAGACAAAAGACCTGTATGCAGAAAACTATAAGACACTGATGAAAGAAATTAAAGATGATACAAATAGATGGAGAGATATACCATGTTCTTGGATTGGAAGAATCAACATTGTGAAAGTGACTATACTCCCCAAAGCAATCTACAGATTCAATGCAATCCATAGCAAACTACCAATGACATTTTTCACAGAAGTAGAATAAAAAATTTCACAATTTGTATGGAAACACAAAAGACCCTGAATAGCCAAAGCAATATTGAGAAAGAAAACTGGATCTGGAGGAGTCAGGCTCCCTCACTTCAGACAATATTACAAAGCTACAGTAATCAAGACAGTATGGTACTGGCACAAAAACAGAAATATAGATCAGTGGAAGAGGATAGAAAGCCCAGAGATAAACCCACACACAATGGTCACCTTATCTTTTTTTAAAATTAATTTATTTTATATTATTATTTGTTTTTGGCTGCACTGGGTCTTTGTTACTTTCGCTAGTTGCGGTGAGCAGGGGCTACTCTTCATTGCGGTGTGCAGGCTTCTCATTGCAGTGGCTTCTCTTGTTGCGGAGCATGGGCTCTAGGCACGTGGGCTTCAGTAGTCGTGGCACATGGGCTCAGTAGTTGTGGTGTATGGGCTTAGTTGCTCCATGACAGGCGGGATCATCCTGGGCCATGGCTCAAACCTGTTTCCCCTGCGTTTGCAGGCAGATTCTTAACCTCTGCGCCACCAGGGAAGCTCTGGTCACCTTATCTTTGATAAAGGAGGCAAGAATATACAATGGAGAAAAGACAGTCTCTTCAATAAGTGTTGCTGGGAAAACTGCACAGCTACAGGTAAAAGAATGAAATTAGAACACTCCCTAACACCATACACAAAAAAACCCTCAAAATGGATTAAAGACCTAAATGTAAGGACAGACACTATAAAACTCTTAAAGGAAAACATAGGCAGAACACTCTATGACATAAATCACAGCAAGATCCTTTTTGACCCACTTCCTAGAGAAATAGAAATAAAAACAAAAATAAACAAATGGGACTTAATGAAACATAAAATCTTTTGCACAGCAAAGGAAATCATAAACAAGAAGAAAAGACAACCCTCAGAATGGGAGAAAATATTTGCAAATGAAGCAATTGACAAAGAATTAATCTCCAAAATATACCAGCAGCTCATGCAGCTCATTATCAAAAAAACAAACAACCTAATCCAAAAATGGGCAGAAGACCTAAATAGACATTTCTCCAAGGAAGACATACAGATTGCCAAGAAACACATGAAAGGATGCTCAACATCACTAAACATTAGAGAAATGCAAATCAAAACTACAATGAGGTATCACCTCACACATTAGTCAGAATGGCCATCATCAAAAAATCTAGAAACAATAAATGCTGGAGAGGGTGTGGAGAAAAGGGAACCCTCTTGCATTGTTGGTGGGAATGTAAATTGGTACAGCTACTATGGAGAACAGTATGGAAGTTCCTTAAAAATCTAAAAATAGAACTACCATATGACCCTGCAATCCCACTACTGGACATATACCGAGAAACCATAATTCAAAAAGAGTCATGTACCACAATGTTCATTGCAGCTCTATTTACAATAGCCAGGACATTGAAGCAACCTAAGTGTCCATCGACAGATGAATGGATAAAGAAGATGTGGTACATATATACAATGGAATATTACTCAGTCATAAAAGGAAACCAAATTGAGTTATTTGTAGTGAGGTGGATGGACCTAGAAACTGTCATACAGAGTGAAGTAAGAAAGAGGAAAACAAATACCATATGCTAACATATATATATGGAAGTTACCAGGGGTAACTATTATCTTGCATTTGTTGTTAACATTCCCATACCTGCTTTTCTATTTTTACTACATATTTATGTCTTTATAATAACCCACACTTCCTTTGTATTTATTTTAAATCTTCACATCTAAGCTGCCCTAATGTTCATAATGTTCACATCTCTAACAATTTGTTCAATATAATGGTTTTGAGATTTAGCCATATTGATATACATAACTCCTGGCCATATTTAATTTTTTGTCAGTGTGATACGTATGAAGTGTTCTTTCTCATAATTTAAAATTACCTCTACAAACTGTGTTTTTCTCATTTCTCAGTCCTAATGGCATTTATTTGTTTTGTTTTCTGTCTGTTTTTTATTCGAAAGCCTGGCAGTGTTTTCTGTTGTACTGATCATTTTAAAGAGCCAGCTCCTGGTTTTATTTATCGGGTCCATTAAAAAATTTGTCTTACATATTAATACTCTCTACTTTTGCTGTATTTATTTATTTATTTATTTTTAACTTTCTTCTAGATTCTTTTGGCTGTGTGTGCATATGTATGTGTGTGTGTGTGTGTGTGTGTGTGTGTTAGTATTTGCTTGCAACATGCTTCATTTATTTTAATTGCCTACATAGTCTAATAAATGTATTTATAAATAGAGTTTCTCCCTTTTACCATTGTTGGTACAATTCACAGGTTTTAGTATATACTTATCAGTGTCAGTTATTTTTAAATAGCTTGAAGATGAGTCCCACTTTATCTTGAGTGTAAATAAACAGGCTATTTCAATGTGTCAGAATGGTTGATATTCTTTTCGGCTGGACTTTTGTTAATTTCTGTGGTCCTTACCTTGTGGTCAGAGAATGTGTCTTGTATGATTAATTCATATTTGAATGACAGTTTGGTTGGGAATTGAGTTCTAGACTCAAAATGATTTTATGTGAAATTTGTAGACATTTTTCTTTTCTTTGACTTCTGGTATTCATTAGAGTAGATGCAAAATTTGATGACGGTCTACTTCTTGGTCCCATATAGATCACTTGTCTTTTTTTTTTTATCCTCCATTAGTGTGTAATGTATTCATTTTATCCTTGCATCTAGAAGCATATTTAATTTTCAATGTTGGTGTCAAGATCTTGGTGAGCTCTTCGGATCTGAAAGCTTAAGATACTTTTTCAAGCAAAAGGAAATTTCCTTCTGTTATTCTTTAAATTTTATCATTCTCTTTGTTTATTTGTCTTGAGCTTTTATTAAACAGATATTTATTTTTTGTGTGTGTCTCTTAACTTGGGTTTATGATTCTTGTCCCTGCTGCTGGCATTTCTAATAGTTTTATAATTTACAGTTTCAATACCAGGGTGCAACAAAAATAACTTCTTAATATTTCGTTATAACTGAACTCATTTTTTCCACCGAAGGCAAAAGAAAGATGAATTCTTTCCAATCGAAGGCAACTCAGTCACTTTCAGCTGTAAACATGGCCCATTCAGGATTTAAACTCAGTCAATTCAAAATTCTCTCTCCTCTTTATTACCTTCTTCCCACCTGACAGGGATCCAAGTTCCCAGGGCTTTTATGTATCATCCTGGCACTGTGGGTAGGATATTTAGTACAATGAATTCCTCTGTTCTCACTTTCTTCTGTGCAGAGGGAGCTGGTGCTTCCTGGTTCTTATTGTCATGTGATTGTATCCACTGCTGCCCGTGGCCCAGCCTTGGCTTCTCTCTTAAGAGATGTATATTTCGTATTCTCTTTGTATGGTTCTAAAGTGCCTTTGGTTTTCTAACAGTTGTTTCATAATTGATGAATACATCATCAGTTTTTTTATACTGAAGTGTCAGGATTCTGTGAAGTCACTCTTGATCCCTCTGCCTCCGTCAACCATTGACCATTGCTGACATGTTTTTCTGCTGCGATGTTGGATATAGAAAAATCCCTAGAAGCCTTGCCATTACCCTAGGAAGTGAGGCACAGGTATCTTCTCTTCCAGATTCTTCTACAAAATGAGGTGGTGGCTTTTATCACCTATAGTGACCCTCTCTGGGACTCATCTGGGGTTGGAGGGTATTGGGGCCTGGGGCCCTTCTTAAGATCCAGACAACATCTATAATCTAATCAGGATATACTCTGAGTTTATTCTCCTTTGCTTACTGATAATATCTTTGTTTTGTGCTGGTCTCAGCCTATTGATAGTAATGCTATCCCGAGAAATGCCTGGGGGCCCAGTGAACTATAATAGTGGGAATTTGAAACATAATAGTGGGAATTTAAAGCATGGGAAGATAGAAAAAAGAGAGGAAAAAACATTGGCCCAAATGGCCACATCAACATTTAGGATCTCTAAAACAAAGGAGGCCCATGAGGTGGGGGGCAATGTATTTATTCCAGATAGCCTTCATTGAAGCTGATGCATCTTTGAAGTGGATGCCTCAGCAATCAAAGCTTAAAGTCAGATACTTGCATTACAAAAAGAAAAGCCAACTGTCAGAGCTTACATTACAGTCTTTTTCCCCTTTTAAGTAAGAAAATGACTATCATAATGTGAATTTTAGGCACATGGTATAAACTCTCTC
Source organism: Aethalodelphis obliquidens (assembly GCF_003676395.1). NCBI lineage: Eukaryota > Metazoa > Chordata > Mammalia > Artiodactyla > Delphinidae > Aethalodelphis > Aethalodelphis obliquidens. The sequence continues at coordinate 1,301,479 of NW_020837958.1, read as the reverse complement.
CTTCCTGACTTCCAGGATTGCTCTTTACATTAAAAGATTCATCTTGAGAAACTCCAAGGAAAACATCTTATTTTCAACAGAGTCTTTCTTACAATTAAAAGCTTTAATGTCAAGACTATTTTTTCTTTAATGTATTAAAAAAAATCTATTTTTAGACATTCAATTGGTTCCTTTAGTTCAGGATGTATCAGGCCCACTCTTGAAGGGAAAGTGCATGACAAGTAATCACTGCTTCCTGAATCATGGAGGTAAAACAGGGCTATAAGGAAAACAAGGTATTGGATGGTGGTGCTAACCTGAAAAAAATAGACTGCCAGATATTTCTCCAGCAAAGGTGGATTTATTTGGGATCAGCAGAGAATTGCAATTCGGGGTCTGCAACCATGGTGAGTGTGTGCAAGTTCCCACATGATGAAGAGAATGCTTTTATAGAGGGGAAGAGGGAGATGGGAGGGTTATAGTAAACAAAAAGTCCATGATTTTTCATTGGCTGAGTCCTTGTTAGGAAAGAAGAGGGGTCTTTATTCTTCCTGTTGGGCTCTGCTATTGTTACAGGATGTGAGGGCTCCCCCTTCTGGTCTCCCAACTCTATTTAATTGAAGTTTCTGTTTGTTAATTTTTCTCCTTTCCCCCTTTTGATCAAGGTCTTTCTCTGAAAATATCACTGATCAAGAGTAAGGTTTTCTAGTTTCAGAGGCTTCCTCCCCCTTGCCCCCCCAATGTCAAGAAAGATCTTTCCTGGGTGTAGTATCTCATGTTGGAGGGAAAATGCACAAATTGGAAATCTATTAAGGTCACATTTGAGTAACAGGAAGGGGTAGGAGGGAGAACTCTCAGGTACTTTTTTTTTGATAAACTTATTTATTTATATTTTTGGCTGCATTCGGTCTTCGTTGTTGTGAGTGGGCTTTCTCTAGTTGTGGTGAGTGAGAGCTACTCTTCGTTGCAGTGCGAGGGCTTCTCATTGCTGTGGCTTCTTTTGTTGTGGATCACGGGCTCTAGCCAGGTGGGCTTCAGTAGTTGTGGCTCATGGGCTCTAGAGCGCAGGCTCAGTAGTTGTGGCACACAGTCTTAGTTGCTCGGCGGTATGTGGGATTTTCCCGGACCAGGGCTCGAACCCGTGTCCCCTGCATTGGCAGGCAGATTCTTAACCACTACGCCACCAGGGAAGCCCTCTCAGGTACTTTTTATCTGAAGTTTATGTGTTATCAAGATCATAGACATGGGAGATCATCTGAAGCATTATGTCATCATCAAAATTTTGGCGAGAAACTTCCAACAGTCCTGGTCTAGATATCATGGGAAAGCTGTCTCATCAGATGTTGTCTGCTTCAATTCCAGGAAATCTTTACTTTTAGGTCACCAGATGATATGCAGATCCAGTCAGTGTTTGGTGCTTTCTTTAGGTATGTCACATGAATCCCAGGGTCAGTTCCTTGGAGCTTAGTGACACAAGAGTTGGTTAGCAGTGTCTGATAGGGGTCTTTCCAATGAGGTTGAAGAGAATTCTTCTGGAGGTGTCTTCTACAGTAGGCAAAATCTCCAGGTTGCAAGGTACGATGCTTAAGGTCTTTTTCTCCCAAGGTCGCATTGTAAAAAATTGCTCTACCAAAACGTAGTTATCTTTAATAGAAGCAATTAGGCCTTTGCCCTAATAGACTATCTCTCCATCTATCTGTTGTGGGTAAGTACATTGGGCATCCCATGGCTATCTCAAAGGGTGAGAGTTTATGAGTTCCTAAAGAGGTAGATATAAGATTTAGAAGGACCAACAGCAACGCTTTGGGCCAAGGAATTTGGAGGGCCTCTACAAATTTTGCCAACTGAGTCTTAATAATGTCATTTGTGTGTTCACCTAAACCGGAGGATTGAGAGTGGTGAAGTGAAAATGTTGTAAAACTGGCCAAACAGCACAGACTTTTAAGGCACTTGGCTACTATCGTGGGTTCCTCAATCACTGTGAAATTCAAGAGGAGTTCACCATGTAGAGATGATCTTTTCCAAAAAGAACTTTAGCCACAGAAGAGACAGTAGCTTGTCTGCAATGAAAAGCTTCTGTTCAGCGTGAAAACATGCAGACCATGTCTAAAACATATTTATATCTATTACTCAGAGGAAGTTGTGTGAAATCCATTTGCCAGAGCTTGAATGCTCTGTTAGGAGGTTTAAAAAGTCCAGGAGCAGTATGAACAGGCTTCCTGTGTTGTACTTTGGACAAGTGAGACAAGTGAGGTAAGCACTATGGGGGCTTTGCTAATATTTCCCCACTGATACTGATTCATGAAGACTATCATTTTGTCAGTAGGCCAGTGGTTTAATACGTGTACAGTGGTGAGGACTGGGGACTTTAGAGTGTCTGGTAGGACTTGGTTGTTATTTGGTTTAAACCACAGCTTTCTCTTTTTATCAAACCAACAATTGTTAAATTTCCAGTTTTGTTTTTCCTTTTCTGAGGCCAATTTTTGAGCATCTCTAGCCAGTTTTTCTAAGTTATCATTCGGGACAATAACTCTTTGGACCATGATGGAGTTTGGCCCCTATTGGTCGCTTTAAGGGCAGCATTCCTTGCTGAAATAGCAGCTCACTTCCAGAGAGTCGAGTTTAGAATGCCCCAGAATCTTATGATAGCTAAAGTGGCAGGTAAAAACATTACATTCAATAATTCCTGAACATAGGGGCCAATTTTAATTTTATTTCCACTGGAAGTAAGGAAGCCGTGTTGCTTCCACAACATTCCAAAATCATGAGCTACTCCGAAAGTATATTTACTGTCAATAAAAATATTGGCAGTTTTGTCCTTGGCTAAAGTACAGGTCTGTATAAGAGCATATAGTTTGGTGTGCTGGGCTGAAGTAGCCATAGATAAAGATGCTGCTTCAACAATATCAAAAGGAGTTGTAACAGCATATCCAGCACAATATTTGCTGTTGTCACCTTTGAAATAAGAACCATCAGTGAACCATGGGAAGTCAGTGTTACTCCATGGAATTTCCTGTAACTCATCATGAGGAGGTGGTCCGTCAGTGTTAGGCCATCACAGATATTGTACTCTGTCAGTGTCAAAGGGGAGGAGAGTAGTCAGGTTAAGATTATGAAACATAAAGGAATTATGTGAGGGGCAGTTAATGAAAGGACTTCATAGGAGGTGAGATGGATGGCTGAAAATTGTTGGGTGTGGTGAGAATTCAGGAAAGATTCTACTGCATGAGGTGCAAAAATGGTTAACAGAGAACCCACATGATTTTCTCAGTGGCCTCAACCGGAAGGGCAGTGGCCTTAGTGGCTCTAAGGGAAGGGTCATATCCCTGGCCCCTGGGTCCAGTTGCTGGCTATAATGCCCTAGGGGTCAAGGATGGTCCCTGTTTTCTTGGGTGAGTACTCCAAGGGCATTTCCTTCCTTTTCATATTAAGAAAAAGGAAAAAGGAAATCTGAAAATTGGGATGCCCAAGGGCAGGTGGGTTCATCAAACTCTCCTTTAAGGCCTTAAGACCTTGAAGCCTATATCATTCAGTTCTTCTCATAAAATTGAGTCAGGGTTGTTTTTATTGAATAAAACACATAGAGGTTTGGCCATAAAAGAGAAATTGTAATCCAATTTCAGCAATAACAAACCAGCTGAGAAAACTTCAGAGTTAGTGTTTAGTTTTGGGTTTTGGGAAACTTGGGACACCATGAAGTCTATCTGGATCTAGATGTTAGCCCTTGTTCTGATATCAGATGCCCTAAATGTTGAACTTGGGTTCGGGCAAACTGCAATTTTTCTTTGGCGACCTTCTATCCCCTTAAAACTAAGTGCATACTGACTTCCTGTGAGGATGCCTGGTAAGGAGAGCAGGGAAGCAAATCATCCACATATTGTAACAAAGTAGAACCTCTAGGGACATTTACATCATCCAAATCAGCCTTCAGGATTTGCAAAAATAAGAAGGACTCTCAGTATAACCCCGAGGCATTACTGTCCAGGTGAATTGGTTTTCTCCTCAAGTGAAGGCAGAAAGGTATTTTCTAGCTTCATGAACTGGAGTACTGAAGAATACACTGCATAAAACAATTACAGTAAAGAATTTACTTCCAGTGGGAATGGATGTTTGTAACATATGAGGGTAGGAAAAACAAGGTGTTGAGGGATAGCAATGTTTTTTTTTAACTTCTCAGCTCTTTTTAAAAAAAATTTTATTGGAGTATAGTTGCTTTACAATATTGTGTTAGTTTCTACTGTACAGCAAAGCGAATCAGCTATACATATACATACATTTCCTCTTTTTTGGATTTCCTTCCCATTTAGGTCACCACAGAACACTGAGTAGAGTTCCCTGAGCTATACAGTAGGTTCTCATTAGTTATCTATTTTATACACAGTATCAATAGTGTATATATGTCAATCCCCATCTCCCAATTCATCCCACCCACCCCGTTCCCCCTTGGCATCCATACGTTTGTTCTCTATGTCTGTGTCTCTATTTCTGTTTTGTAAATAAGATCGTCTATACCAATTTTTTCAGATTCCACATATTTACATTAATATATGATATATTTTTTTTCTCTTTCTGACTTACTTCACTCTGTATAACTGTCTCTAGGTCCATCCAAGTCTCTGCAAATGACCCAATTCCATTCCTTTTTATGACTGAGTAATATTCCATTGACAATGTTGTTTATTGCTTTAAGGTCCTGGACAAACCTGGAGGTTTGTCCAGGACCAAAACTCAGCCCTTAGGCTTTCTCACCAGTAAAATGCAAGTGTTAACAGGGACTAGTACAAGGGATAAAGAGGCTTCAAGCCTTGGGATCTTCTATTATGGGATTTATGCCTTGAAGCGCTCCTTTACTTGTAGGGTGTGGTTAATTCTGGGAAGACTGAGGGGTCTGTTTGAATTTTGATGGGAGGCGTGCTATGAATTTTGCCAACATCAGTTGGAGATTTTGCTCTTAAGGAAAGCGGTAGCTGATTTAATAGGGACAAATGATCAGTGTTTACAGAATCAGCTCTAGTGTTGTCAGAAACACAACAAATAAAAGATGTCAAAGTATCATTTAATTCACCTGGTTGGTTACTTTGATGACTACTGTCAAATTCTAGAATTATTTTCCCCCTTTGGGAGAACGGAATTCTGGCATGATACTTCTTTAAGAAGTCTCGGCCTAATAAATGGACAGAGGTGGAGGAACTAAGGGGAAGATGGTGGGTATCACTCAAAGGGCCTAAACAAAAGTGGATAGGTTCAGAGACAGGAACGTTTTGAGGTTCATTGAAGATCTCCACTATTCGAGGCAGGGGCTGCTTTACAACAGCTGGCTTGAGCACTGAGAGTGTGCCTTTGGTGTCAGTTAGGATCAGAAGAGATTCATCTCCAATCTGGAGAAATGTTTCTCCAAGACACTTAAGAGGGAGGATTGGGAAGAGGCCCTGTAGTCCCTGGAGCCTCATCGTGGAGATCTGGGAGAACATCAGAAAGGCTGGTGAGAGGACTGAAGGTGCCTAAGACTTACATTTGTACCATTCTTTTTCCAGTGTCCTGACTCTATGCAATAGCAGAAGCTAAGAGAGTTTTGGTTTCATTTAGGAGCCTTCATTCACTGGAGTTGAAGATTAAGAATTTTATTGGTCTTCTATTGAGATGACTCATCTAGAGTATGAGAGAGCTGGTTTGCCAGATTAACTAAATCTGGAGTGGATATAGTTTCCCATTCCATCCTGGTCCTTTTGACTAGAAGGGGAAGGTCCTGGTTCAGCCCATTAATAGACATAGAGTTAAACGCTACTTAGGTGGAATCAACATCTGAAGGAAGACCAGAACTTTCTTTAAATATAATCTGAAGTTAATTGTAATAACCGTGAAAAGGTTCATCAGATTTCTTGTGAACGCAAGCCTGAATTTTGTTCCAATCCACAGGCTTCGGAAAAGCCCAGGAATTGCTTGACAAAGTCCCCTAGCGATTGACTAAGCCTGTTCATATAATAAGTTAGTGGGCTGGTCTCCCAGGTGAAATTCTAGAGACTTTTTAGGATTTTCCTTATTAGCAGTTTTCATCCAAAGTTGAGGCTGGCCTTTACCGACAAGCATATGAACTAGCAGATATGAGTCAGAGAAATGAGGTTGATTCGTCTGAATGACTATATTAAGTTCCAGGAAAGAGGCATCATTCTTCTTCCTGCTGGGCTCTGCTGTCATCACAGGGCATGAGAGCTCCCCTTTCTGGTCTCTCAACTCTATTTAACTGAGGTTTCTGTTTATTCAATTTTTACAGTGGGAATTGATGTAAAATCCAGTGCTTAAAATCCCAAAATATTACTTGAGTGAACCTAGGACCTCATCTTTGGAAACATTAGTTAGATTTTCAGATGTGTTTTCGATTATTTTGTGGCCACTGTTGACCTCTGCTTTTCGCCACCATCACGACTCTCAGGAGGTTTAGCAGAAGCTGGTGATGGCGGATTTTAGAGGGTTTGACAAATGCAATTCTATCTATGCATTTCACCTTCTTCATCTCCCTCAATTATAAATTGATTTTATTTTCTGTGACCTCCCATTGCTATTGGCACAGACCTGGGAGATAGCTTCCTCTAGCAGCTGCTGCTATATAAAATTTTTCTCTATATGATTTCTGTTACTATATATGATTTGCTTTCTATATGATTCTGGCCAGACTAGCTGTGATCCTGTTCACTTAGCTGTTCATTGACAAGTCCATCTAAACATCTGCAAATCAGGTCACCAGGCAAAGACCTGCTCTACCTTTGCCTCTTACGTAACTACAGTAGGGCTGAGCTTTGCGACTTGAGCTTTATTTTATGTACGCAATGATTTAGGAAAGTCTCTGGAAGGGGAAAAGGCTGGGACCAAGTTCTACACAATTGTAAGCTCCGGGCTGCACTTTCTGATTTTGTAGCCTGGGGAACAAGGACATGAAGGAGGCCCTGAGGAAACCTCTTAATAAAGCCAAGTTGTACTAATTATCTTCATAGTTCTGCAAAATGCTCATCAAACACCTCCTCTGTTGTACGAATCATCTGGGCTATCGTTATCATTTGCAAGTGGTTGCAGCACAGAAGGCATGGAACCAGCCCCCCAGAGGTAGAGTATCTTCCAGTAAGGAGTTTCCCATAAAGCCTGCCTCCAGGGAAAGCAATGAAAGACAGAGGCAGAATGTCAACAAAGAAATTCCGTATTTTAATGGGAAGAAATACTGATAAAGATTTTAAATTAAATTGTGTAATGTTAACAACAGGGAAGACTGACATCAGCAGTAACATTAACACTGAGCTAGCATAGAGAGAGCAAAATGGGATAGGGAGATGATGAGATGACAATTGCATAATGAATTTACGAGAACTACCAACCAAAGATTGCTTTATCGTCTATGAGGATATTTCCTTATATGATTAGAAATGTTACATTTTGTCTGAGTGCTTTATAATTTTGTTTTTAAGTGAGAAGTTACATGTAAAGTGCTTTGCATGGTACTTCATGGTCCCTCAGGGATGTTGGCTATTTCTGTGGCTTCACAATTATTATTAGTGAGATTTACCCTCATTAAAACCCAGATGGAAAGTTTACTACTAGCTTAAAGTAACCAGTTCGTGGGAACTCTGCAATGTCATTGAATGTGTAAAGATTCAGACAGGAAGTAGGAAGAAAGGTTGAATTTGGGAAGAGGTCTGGGAAACACTCTTCTGATAGTGAATATCAGATACCTCACTGAAGAGTGGCTTTATTTCTCTCACTCATGTCACTTTCATTTGATTTGCTCCATAACTTTATGAAGTTGGTACTATTATTCCCAATTTACAGATGAGGTAGTTGAATCACACTGAGATTATGCATATTTCCCAAGATCACACAGGTAGAACGTGAAGGAGCCAGGATTCCAACCCGGACGGTCTGATACCACGATCCATATTTTTAACCAAAATTTACCATGTCCTCTCTCTGGTAAACTCTAAGTGGTTAGAGAATACAAAATGACAGAGAAAAGGCTAAAATAGAAGCTATCTATATTTAGGATTAAAGTACTTTGGGGTATGAGGAAGATCTAATGGTCATGATATTTTCTAAGAGCCCTGAGGGACACCCACCTGGGGTGCCCTATCTCCACCAAGGAGAAGGTTCATGGCCTAACAAGGCACATTTCATACCCCAGGGTAGGGGGACATGGCAATATTTGCCCAGTAGGATCTCAGAATTCCTAGGGACCAGTGCCTGCCATGTGCCTACCATCCTTCCTTTTTCCTAATGGGTGTGTTTACCGTGGTTATCCTGCACGGTTCACCAATGTATATTGGGTGTCTGTAGGGCAGGCAGATAACTTGTCTTTTTAGTTCATAATTCTTTAGACCAAGGGGAGCTGCATCTGGGCTGATAGAGATCACAAGATCCTAAACTTTGATCCCAACGATGTACAGCTGACCCTTGAACAACACAGGTTTGAATTGCAGGGGTCCACTTATACGTAACTATTTTTCAGTACATACTACAGTACTACAGGATCCACGTTTGGCTGAATTCATGACTGTGGGACCATGAGTATGGAATCACTAATACAGAGAGCCAACTATGGGACTTGAGTGTTTGCGGATTTTGGTATTCGGGGCAGGTCCTCGAAGCAACCCCCCACGGATACCAAGGCATGACTTGTACTTTGTAGAGGCTTGTGTGGGTGGGTGATCTCAGGTGGTGATGAATGTATTTTGCATGTGGTTCGGTGGTAGGACTTGAGTATTTATGGATGATAGGGAAAAGTGTTCTGAAAACTCCTCTTCCACTGTGAATAGAATATACTCTCCTGCTCGAGATTGTTGAGCTTGACCATGTGACTTTCTTTGGCTGACAGACATGCAGACCAGATGTAAGCAAAGACTTGAATGTATTTTGATAATGGAACTTTGCTCACTTAGGCCTCTGCCACTGTTAGAAGAACATGTCTTCAGTAGCTTGCTGACCCAAAGATGGTGAGAGACATGTGAAACAAATCAGGAACCAAGCTGCAGCTTGGCTAAGCTAGCCCAGCCCAGCCTTGATAAACCAAATCCTGGAACCTATGAATGTGAGAGCAAATGCTTATTCTTGTGTGTCACTGAATTTGTGGGTGTTTGTACACAAGAGTAGCCTAGTAAACATTCCATTGTCAAATACTTTTGAGAATTGCTGCACAATACGTACTTCATTTTGGAGATTTATAAAGTATATTATCACACGAAAGCCTCCAAGAAATTATTTAGTAAAGACAGTTTTCATTATTTAACCCAGTTTCTAAGGCATCTTTGAGCACTAAATCATTATTTTGTATGTTAAAAGTAAAAAAAAAAAAAAGTTAAATGCTAGCTGTAGTTTGACCTAATTTTTTTCTATTGAAGAGAGACATTTCCTTTTGTTGAGGAAAACATCTTAAAGGGCATCTGGATTATGGAATTTAAGAAACTCTAATGTACAGTCTAAATGGAAGGTATTTGGGTATTAAAGATTCAGATTATCATGCATAACAATATACAAAGAATTTTGAGCCTTCTCCCAGTAGATTGGACTAGATAGGGATTTGGAAGATTGGGGAATTGGGAGAAGAGAAATACAAATGAAAGATGATCTCAGCACAGAAAGATACGGGTCCTATAGCAGCAGGCAGGCTTAAGGTGGAGGCCAGGAACAGCCAGAGACAAATTCCTTGTGATGGAAATGGCTGGGGAATTTGTAGCACAATGACATCAATTATTCAATTCTAATTTTCTCCCCAATCTGTGAAGTATTATGAACCTCTTAAGTTCTCTACAATATTTTTATTAAAAGTCAGCTACCCAAACAAACGCACTGTGTTAATTTTGCTTTAGAGAGTGAAGGATAAAGACAAAAGGCCATGCTTCATGCTTGGCATGTTGTGGTACTGGAAAGGGTGAGAAGTAATGGGAAGTGGGCACGAGTGTAAATAACACTTTAGCGGAAACAGGAAAACAGAGCCACGCACACGCAGGAGTGAGCCCTTGACTGTCCTTGGAAATTCTGGGGTGGGTTCTAGACTTTCTCCTGCACAAAGGATGCACAGAAGGTGAGGGGCGTGGCAGAGATTTCAGCCCAAATATTTGTTTGCACAAATATCTGTGCACTTCCCTACATCCTCTAGGTTATGTAGGCAGTAATGTTGAACCCCTGTGACTGGGTTCAGGTCACTGTGATGTAGGTGGGAGGGAGGCAGACCAGGCCTGGTCCTTAGTGGCATCCTGCTTGATCTTTCCCTGTCCTCCCCTGCACTAGCAGTCTTGAAGTTCAGCTGTACAAAATGGCTTAGCCGCAAGACAGAGGAGGACTACCTATCCCACACTGGCATTTCCATGGGTAAATTTAAATGTATTGTGTTAAGTCACTGTGGTTTTAAGGTCATTTGTTAATACAGCATAGCCCAGAGGACTCACCTCGTCCTCGTCCAGTGAGCGCTGGGCGTGGATGTGGATGTACGTGTGGTCATAAAAATATGTCCTCTTGGGCTGTAGGGCCTGTGGCATAGGCAGAGTCCATTAGCAACCAGGACCGACACAATTTCTAGTCCGCTCACCAGGTAACTACGTGACCTTGGGCCTTTCTTTGCCGTGTTTCCTCATCAGTACAGAGGAGGAATTTGTTATCTCTCTCAATCCCACAGGGGTCTTGTGAAGATGAAGAGAGTACTTGGAAATAGTTAAAGTTACTCTGCAAGTATTAGATCTTATTAGGTTGACTTTCCTACATTTTCTTTTCCTAACTGGAGGGTAGAGAGGAAAGAAATGGAATGTCCATTAAAAGGCACTTGTTAAGCCTGTGCCCTGGAAGCTGTGGGTCTCACCCTCCTTTTCAAGCGTAGGGTACCAGCGCTATGCTGTACTGTAACGGAGACTGAGGCAAAAGGAGAATCAGTAATACTGGTGCTCTTTATTTAAAATTTTGATATATATATATATATTTTTATTCTGTACCTGTATTTTCATTCAATTTGTTTTATTTTATTATTATTATTTTAACATCTTTATTGGGGTATAATTGCTTTACAATGGTGTGTTAGTTTCTGCTGTATAACAAAGTGAATCAGCTATACATATACATATATCCCCATATCCCCTGCCTCTTGCGTCTCCCTCCCACCCTCCCTATCCCACCCCTCTAGGTGGACACAAAGCACTGAGCTGATCTCCCTGAGGCTGCTTCCCACCAGCCATCTATTTTACGTTTGGTAGTGTATATACGTCCATGCCACTCTCTCAATTCATCCCAGCTTACCCTTTCCCGTCCTTGTGTCCTCAAGTCCATTCTCTACGTCTGCGTCTTTATTCTTGTCCTGCCCCTAGGTAAGTCAGAAAGAGAAAAACAAATACCGTATGCTAACACATATATATGGAATCTAAAAAAAAAAAAAATTGTTCTGAAAATTTTGATATTTTATTCATCATAGAGATTTTTGCGTTGATTTTTATTTTTGATAATATTATATGGTTATTTACCTTGTTTACTAAAGGTTTTGGTGCCACCTTAACTTTTGAATCCGAGGTGAGTGCCTCACTCACCTCACCCTAGTCCTGGACTTGCCTAATACCATCCTGTACTGTGACCGAAGCCCCACTCATTGCCCCAGGAGTAGTCCCTGGGCTTTCCTGTCCCTGTGAATTCGCTCACGCTGCTCCCCCTTCCTGAAGAGCTTTGCCCATCATTCTCCCACCCCTCACTTCCATCCAAACTGCCTGCCAAAGTCCATGTCTGCTGGGAAGCCTTCCCTGATCTACCCCATCTATAAGTAATCTTGCCTTACTCTGACTCCCCATGGCACCTGGACTACACCTCACTTATGAGCTTAGTACCTGTTATCTGTAGATGAATTATTATGTGACCTGCTAGTTTGCATAGTCCTTGTAGACTGGCATTGTGTTTTCTCTTTTACAGGGATTTGTTTCGTTTTGTGTCTCCTGCTCTTCATTTAGAATGCTTAGCACCGTGATGAATCAGTGACCGATATGGTCTCATTTTCTCTTGGTTTGCATAATTGTCCAAGAAAACAATTATTCTATAATTATTCTGTTCTTCCCCATCTTCCTTATTTCCTTTTCTGAATTGAGCCATCTTGACATTCAATGGCTTAACAAAATGCTTCTGAATTTGGGGCTAAAGCAATACTGCTGTGTTAAAGATGCAGAGAGATGGCAAAGGCCATGCCAACAAAAAGGATATGCCAGCTTCTCCTCTGAGCAACATCTCAGGCTTTTGTTTTCCCTGTGATTTCATTTGCTTTTAAAGCGGGGGGAGAAGGGTGGGGAGGGGAGAGGAGACAGTGAAACACCTGACTTCCAGAGAGGGCAAACTTAGAAGACATGATGTGTCTTGTTGAGGTCTCTGTGTAGCGTCTCCTTTGTGTCCTTCTGAGCAATGTGATCCAAGCCTTGCGTTCACAAAGCACCTTATTCCTTCCAGGATGTGGCCACACTGAGGAAGGCACAGTTTCTGACATTGTTCTGACAGAGAAGTTAAAGCCAGAAACATCTCACTCATCGAGGGACTGTGTAGAACTGGGATTTAGGCTTTTTAGACCCCACTTAGTGGGTGTGTTGAAAGGCTTTGGGAGCTGGGACTGAGACCAGGAGTCTTGTTAAGAATCCGAGTAACAGTTGCCTTTCCTTAGAGACCAATCAGCCATTGATTGGGGACTTCAGACTTTCAGAGACTATTGGTATCTTCACCAAAAGGGGTTTGCACTAGAGTCGGGAGCCCATACGATGAGGCTTTTCTCCAATCTCTGCTCTCCTAGCCTGGAACTGAACAAAAACCAGAGTGAGGAATGCATGTGAACCAGGTTTAGCAAGTCATGGAAACAGAAAGATTAAGGGAAGAGAGAGAAGAAAGTGTTTCACTGACCAGAACTGGCAAGGGACTTGAGGGTGATATAGGCAGGGACTGGCATTCAGGCAGCTGTGACATTACTGTCCCCAAGTTGATTCACTAATGTGTGTGTGTGTAGATTGTAGGGGGAGGGAGAAGGACACCAATGCCTGGAGAGATTAAGTAACTTGCTCAGTGTCGTAACTGAGCAGATTTGGGAGGACAATATCCACCCAGACCTCCTGCTACCCAGCCCAGTTTTCTCTCCCCAGACCCTTAGGATACTTCTCCAAGCAGTGGAAAGGAAACGATTTTTTAGAGACAAGGGAAAAATAGTGGACAAAGGGCGAAGAGGACTGGCCAGGTAAAGGTAACGTGGAATTCAGGTGAGAAAACTGTCCTGGTCCTCTTGGTTCATGCTCAGTTCAGGTCACCAGATCCAATGTCTTCTATTTACCATTTTCTCCAACATGTCAGTGCAACACTGGCCTAGCTGTCAAAGTCTAATGCTTTAAAGATGATCAAATATCTTCTCTACCCCCCTGCACTGCAACTCTGCCAAAGGACTTTCTATCCATTAGCACAAGAGTCCCCATCCGCCTTCGGATATGAATAGACTGCAGTGCTGGTATTCATGCGTCTACTTAAAGGCAGACATTTTCTGGGTCCTCTTAGACTATTGGAATAGACATGGGATGTATGTAAAATCCTGTTTTAAGGTAAATAGTGCTTCTGTGTACAGTTTTGTTCTTCATGGCAGTTCCACCATTTACTAGCTGTGCAATCTTGGACACAAGATTGAGCTACTTAAAGTCTGTCTCAGTTGCCTCATCTGTGAAATGGGGGAAAATAGTTCCTACCTCAAGAAGTGAATGTGGGAATTAAATGACTTAATATATAAATCATTAGAATAGTGTCTGTATATATGTTCTCTGTTATTAAAGAAAATATCTGTTCTTTTAAAATGGATTTGTGGTAAACTAAGAGGATCTAATTAAGACAACAGCTTTCTGTCAAGTAAGCGCACTGTTACGTTGAGAATTGGAGGGTAAGTCCAAGGATGGCTTATGGTCTCTGTGAATATTCATCAATTTTATTGGGTTTTTAAGACTTCAGACAGCTTCTGTTTTTAAATATTTTCATAAAAATAAGCATAATCCGGGGCTTCCCTGGTGGCGCAGTGGTTGAGAGTCCACCTGCCGATGCAGGGGACGCGGGTTCGTGCCCTGGTCCAGGAAGATCCCACATGCCGCGGAGCGGCTGGGCCCGTGAGCCATCGCCGCTGAGCCTGCGCATCCGGAGCCCGTGCTCCGCAACGGGAGAGGCCACAACAGTGAGCGGCCTGCGTACCGCAAAAAAACAAAACAAACATAATCCCTTGAAGATTTGCACAATGCCTTTCTCTTTGCAATATGCTTTATATCTCATTTGATAACTTTATTCCCCCAAAACATATTGAGGCTTTACAGTGTGCTGAGCTCCAGAGGCACATACCCTGACCAGGGAAGACAGACTCAAGGGAGACTTCTTGTGGGACGTAGGATCTGAGCTGAGGTCTGAAGGTGGTATAGGAGTTGGGCAGGACCCTGAGGATGGGAAAGACAAGGTGTTTCAGCAGAAGGGGTGGCCTGCGGAAAGCACAGAGATGTGAATGAATGTGGGGCATTAGAAAAGCTGTAAACAATTCAGGTGGCTGGAGAGAAGCGTGGCTGAAGGTGCAAGCAGTGAGGTATAAGAAAGGGACACGAGGAAGTAAGTGGGGGAGACCCCCCCGGAGGCCTTTCCCCAACACACTGAGGAGTCTAAAGAATATCCCATCCTTGATGGGGCGCCATGACTGGATTTTTAACAGGGGGATGAGAAAGTCTTAGAAATCTCTCTCTGGTCACAGTGAGGAGAACAAACGTATGGACACCAAGGGGCAAAGCAGGGGCGGGGCGGGGGCGGGGTTGGCGATGGGATGAATTGGGAGATTGGGATTGACGTATATATCCTAATACGTATAAAACAGGTAACTAATAAGAACCTGCTGTATAAAAAAATAAATAAAATTTTAAAAACTCACAATAAAAAGCACATATAAACAACAACAACAAAAATAAAATGTTAAAAAAAAAGTTGGCAAGAAGCGAGTCTGAGGACAGCGGGAGCTGTTAGCTATATGGCTCTTGTTTTGATCCAGGCAAGAGATGAAGAGGGTTTGAAATAAGGGAGGAGGTATGGTCATAGAGAAAAAGGGACAGAGTCCTGAGATGGATATTTCCATGGTAGACAGGACCCCATGTATCAGCCCCTATTGGAGCGATAGGGAAAGTTTGGTTCTGTGGTTATCTGACTGCAGGGGCTCACACAGCTAGTTAGCCATAAAAAGTGGGAGAAAAAGCACTCCTATTCTGAAAATGTTTCCCCACATCAGTTTTCTTGACATGTCACAGAAGTCCCTTAGAAGCAGGAGTTAAGACCAGGCATCTCTGAAGCCCCACGTAGCCCCTGGCATGTTTTGTCCATAGCACTTGTTCAGTACATGTAACCTAGAAATACAGTTAATTCCTACTTATAGTTCCCTAACTTGCTCTCATCCTAGCCTTCTCAGGTGCCTCTGGCTTCATGGCAGAGAAGAACCTCACGTTGGTGACCAAATTCCTCCTCATGGCATTCATTGACTGTCCTGAATGGGCACTACCTCTCTTCCTCCTGTTTCTATTTATGTATCTCATCACCCCTTTGGGCATGATTATCCTGATCCGCGTGGATCTCCGACTCCACAGCCCCACGTACTTCCTTCTGAGTCACCTCTCGTTCATGGACATCTGCTACTCGTTTGTCACTGTGCCTCTGATGATGGCTGTGTTGCTGGAGCACAGGGCCACTTTATCCTACACACTCTGTGCTGTCCAGTTCTTTCTCTTCACCTTCTTTGGCTCCATTGACTGCTACCTCCTGGCCCTCATGGCCTATGACCGCTATGTGGCCGTGTGCTGACCCCTGCTTTATGTCACTATCATGAGGAGGAAGGCCCGTTTGGGTTGTGTGTGTGTGTGTGTGTTGGGGGGGGGGCTTACGTTGCTGGTGTCTTCAGCGCCTTGGTGTGGAAGGTCTCAGCTTTCACACTCTCCTTTTGTGGAACCAATGAGATTGACTTCATTTTATGTGACCTCCCTCCTCTCTTAAAGATAACCTGTGGGGACAGCTACACTCAGGAACTGGTAATTATTGTGCTTGCCATTTTTGTCATCCCTGTCTGCATGGTGGTGATTTTGGTGTCCTACCTGCTCATCATCTTGGCCGTCATGAGGATTCCCTCTGCAGGAGGCCGGGCCAAGACTTTCTGGACGTGTGCGTCTCACCTCACTGCAGTGTCACTCTTCTTTGGGACCCTCATCTTCATGTATCTGAGACATAACTCTGGCCAGTCCTCGGAGGAGGACTGGGTGGTGTCTGTGTTTTACATAACAGTGATCCGCATGTTGAACCTTCTCATCTACAGCCTGAGGAGCAAGGAAGTGAAGGAGGCTCTGAGGAAAATTCTCAACAGAGCCAGGTTGTCTTAGCCATCCAACCTTGTTCAACCTTGGAAATTCCTGAGAACCATCTCCTCTGCAGTGCCAGCATTCTGGGAACTCATTATTTATAGCACGCTCAATGTTCAGATGAATACATCATGGCATAAGGCATTAAAAAAGGACCAGAACTTTTAGTTCCAGGGACAGAAAGCAAGGAGAGAAAGAGGCAGCCTGAGAAGACATTGGAGTGAGATTTCTAGCTCTCAGGACAAGTGACAAAAGAATCTGAAGTTAATCCTGTGTAATTCAGATGTGGCACGCCTTACTACAAGACAACATTTTTTTTTTGCAAATTTTCTATGAAAGATTTCCATCATACAGAAATGTTGAAAATAATGCATAATGAACTCCCGATACCCAATACTTAGATGTTTTTGTTTTATCACATATTTATAATCAATCTATTCATTTATACATCCATCAGTTCATCCACAAATCCACCTTATTTTTTGACGCATTTCAAAGTAAGTTGCAGACATCAGTATTAGTACTCTTCTACACTACATAATGTAGAATGATGTCATCAATTAGGATTCAGTATTTAGATTATGTTTATTTTTTCAAATGTTTAAAAATTGAACTATAGTTGATTTGCAATATTGTGTTAGTGTCAGGTGTACAGCATAGTGATTCAGTATTTTTGTAGATTATACTCCAGTATAGTTTATTACAAGATTAATGGCTGTAATTCTCTGTACTATACAGTATATCCTTGGTGCTTACTGTTTTATACATAGTAGTTTTTTGTTTTCTTTTTTTTTAAAACATCTTTATTGGAGTATAATTGGTTTACAATGGTGTG
This sequence comes from Aethalodelphis obliquidens, assembly GCF_003676395.1. Lineage (NCBI taxonomy): Eukaryota > Metazoa > Chordata > Mammalia > Artiodactyla > Delphinidae > Aethalodelphis > Aethalodelphis obliquidens. The sequence goes on along the minus strand of NW_020837958.1, from coordinate 1,284,286 downwards.
TTAGTTTCTGCTTTATAACAGAGTGAATCAGCTATACATATACATATATCCCCACATCTCCTCCCTCTTGTGTCTCCCTCCCACCCTCCCTATCCCACCCCTCTAGTTGGTCACAAAGCACCAAACTGATCTCCCTGAACTATATTCATAGTAATTTGAATATGTTAATCCCATACTCCTAATTTGTCCCTCCCCCTTTGGTAAACATAGGTTTGTTTTCTATGTCTGTGAGTCTGCTTCTGTTTTGCATATACATTCATTTATATTGTTTTTTTAGATTCCACATATAAGTGATATCACACTGTATTTGTCTTTCTCTGTCTGACTTATTTCACTAAGCATAATAGGTCCATCCATATTGCTGCAAATGGCAGTATTTCTTTTTTATGACTAAGTAATATTCCATTATATATAATTATGTGCCTATATATATATATATATATATATATATATATATATATATGAATATCTTCTTAATCCAACTATCTTTTTATGGGCACTTGGTTTACTTCCATGTCTTGGCTATTATAAACAGTGCTGCTATGAACACTGTGGTGCATGCTTCTTTCTGAGAGTTTCTGTTTTTTCTGGATACATATACCCAGGAGTGGAATTGCTGGATCATATGTTGGCTGTATTTTTAGTTTTTTGAGGAACCTCCATATTGTTTTCCATAATGGCTGCACCAACTGTGTACAAGGGTTCCCTTTTCTCCACATCCTCTCCAACATTTGTTATTTGTAGACTTTTTAATGACAGTCATTCTGACAGATGTGAGGTGATAGCTCATTGTTGAAGTAAACTCAAAATGATTTAAAGACCTAAGTGTAAGAACGGAAACCATAAAACTCCAAGAAGAGAACATAGACAGAACACTCTTTGATATAAAGCACAGAAGTATCTTCTTGGATCATCTCCTAAGGCAAAAGAAATAAAAGCAAATATAAACAAATGGGACTTAATTACACTGAAAAACTTTTGCACAGCAAAGGAAACCATTGACAAAAATGAAAAGACAACCTATAGAATGGAAGAAAATAGTTGCAAATGATATTATGGATAAGGGGTTAATATCCAAAATATACAAAGCTCATATAACTCCATGTCAAAAAAACAACCCAATCAAAAAATGGGCAAAAAATCTGAATAGGCATTTTTTCAAAGAAGATATACAGATGGCTAACAGGCACAAGAAAAGATGCACAATATCACTAATTATTAGAGAAATGCAGGTTATGTTTATTTTTAATAATTAAATTAAGGTAGTAGTTTGATAGTCCGGTTATAAAGCTGACCCTGCTCAAAGTATTCTTCAAACTCCTGTAGTAGTTTCCAGGGACGCCTCACATGAATCTCTACGTGCTCACAATAATATGTCTGTCAGTTGCTGTCACCACCGGAAATATGTCCTGTTCTTTCTTCTTCCCCACATGTTCCATCTGTCACATCCTTTGCCTCAGAATCCACTTAGTGATTTCTACCATTTCCTCTGCCCATAATGGTATTTGCAGAATCTGTATCATAGACGTCAACTCTTTATGTTCTTAAAGCTTTTGACCTTGGGGAGGCAGAGCATTGCTGTGTTCCATGCAGGAGTGGGCAGGAGGGAATCCTAGTCTGCACTGGGTCCCTGGGCTCTGCAACAGCTCAGCCTGCATCCAAAGCTTCCCAGGAGTCCACTGGGTCTTGCTCTTCACTTCTCTGACTGTAGGTACCTCAATCAAATCCAAGGTACTGGGAGGGAACAGGCCCCACCTACTCGTCATTTTCAGTTTTCCCTCTGATCGCTATTCTTAGAACTCAAACTCCTTTTCTACCTGTCCCTTGGATTACCAGAAAAACAAGATCCCAGGAGTATGAATGATATAAACCATCATGGGAGGGCATAAAGGTGGTGACAGTATCTCACAAACAGAGGATGATTCCAAACTCAGCCAGCCAAAAATGATGTGTCACACCTGGAATTCCAGTAACAGAATTTTAAATCAGAAGAAGCAGATAAGCGAAACATGGAAATTCAGGGTGAAGGCAGCCAAAGAATATTAAGTTTAAGATCACTTATAATAAAGTAAAACATTTAGACCTTCGAAGACATGATATTTATTCTAGAAGACAGGATGCTTTAACATGCATATTATAATTTTCATAAGAAATGTTTGATCCCTTTAATGATGGTTGGTCTGTTTATTAAAATCCCAGCTGAAAATGTATAGATCCTCTAAAAGGGGGATGGTTAATAAATAGTTCCTGTGTCAATTGTGTTACGGGAAAAATGTGGTGGGAAAAATTAAGCTAGTAGTTAGAAAGCTTGGGATTAGTTTAAAAGTTTCCTACTGATTGAAAAAGACAATATAGGGTCTGTTTGAATAAGAGTAGTATACTGCAGAGTTATTTGTTCTCTTGGAATCTGCCAGAAGGTGGAGAGAACACAACGAATTGACAGGGACTACTGAGAGAACGGGCTGTCAGGTCTAAGGAGACAGTTTAATGCCTCTTTCTGATTAAATGCTAAGCAGACAGTTAAAGACTTTTATTTAAGACGGAAGGGCTAATTGAAAAGCCTCTAGGTACTGTGGCCACGAAGCCCCAACATTGCATATGAGACTCGATATACTTTTTACCCTATAGGAAGAACTTAGGAAATCTTCCAAGGAATATATTCCTTTTGGTACAAAATAGAAATGAGGCAAGACTAGGAACCAGCCTCATCAGACCCTGGTGGCAGGATGTAGGATGGGGCTTTGAGAGTTTGAAATTAAAGAGAAATCTTCAAAGATATTAGACACCTTGTTAGGAAGATAAATTGTCTTTCCCTGGAGACTTAACTCAGGAACCAATTATGGCATGATGCTGGGACAGAGAATACAAAAAGCACCACCAGGAAGGTCTAGTGCAGGATCAGAAACTCAGGGAGAGAGACTGGTCCACAAGCCCTGCTCTCTTGGGCTGAGTCTGCAAAAAGTCCTGGGCAATTCTAACATCAGGGATGTATTGTTCTGTCAAGGGTGAGAGGAACTCCATGAAGTGAGAATAAGACATAGTGGTTCTGGAAGCAACCCCCTATCAACCAAGTTGCTATGATTATGGACTCACACTGCATTGTTGTTTATTTAAAGGGAGCAAAGACAACGTAATTGAAGTTCAGAGAAGAAAAGTGACTTGCCCAGGGTCACACATCTACTGTGAGTGAGCTACGGCCTAGGTCTCCTCTGGATCGGCAGGTCACTGGCAGAGGAAACACTAAACAAGGGAAGAAGACACTAGTGAAGTGGAATTCAGGTGAGGATGGTTCGTGTCCCGCTAATGCTTCTGAATCTAATTTCTCTTCTTTGTTATTATTTCTAATGGGTCAGTTTAGTATTGGCCTGGCTGCTGGTGTATCAGGTAATCAAATATGACCAAAGCCCTCCTCTACAGCTCTTTTCTAGAACTCTGTTAAGAACCTTCAACTCCATTAACCCAGATTCCTCCAACAGTGCTTAGACAACACCAGACTGCAGAAATACTTCTGCTTTCAAATTTGGGTGTTGTTTATTATCAAACTGCTGCTTTTATTAAGGACTATGAGAACAGCCAAACAATGCTTACGGAGCTCTGTGAGGGGCTAAAAGGAGCTTATGTTCGCTCTCTTGATTCCAAGGTTAATGCGAGTACTTACAAAAACCAAAAAACAAACAGAAAACCCTTCATAAGCCAGCCAACTCTAACTAGGATAACAGCTTTTTGTTAAAAATGCATGTTGTTAGACTGAAAATAGAAATATTCCTGTAAGCAGAGCCCATTGCTGATTGCTAATGGATTTTTTTTTTTTTGGTTTGTGCTTTTTTTGTTCATAGAATATAAATTACCCTTCCTTAAAATGTTCATTTAAAACTTAAATAGCCACCATATATACATAGAGTGCTTTTAGCTTTCCAATGCACTTTTGCATCTGTTTTAATCTATGCATTAACCTTATCTTATAAGCAGGACAGATATTATGATCCCCTTTTGGCAGAAGAGGAAATTGAGGTTCAGAGAGGTTAAGTGCCTTGTGGAAGATCAAACAGCTAATTGGGGACAGAGTTGCAAATACAAGAGCTGACATAAGTTAGAGAATCACTTGCTCTCCATTCTTAGTATAATGGAAGCATTCATCACTTTTTATCTTATATTGTGTTGAGCTCTATATTCGTCCATTTCCACATTAGGCTGCGAAGTTTGTTGAAGTCGAATGCCTACCTATCAGACACTCAGTTTAAAGTCTTTTATTTTAAAATGACTCAATCTTTTGTTTTCTATTTTGTTTTAAAATTTTTATTGTAGTATAATTGCTTTACAATGTTGTGTTGGTTTCTAAATAAGTAAATAAGAGAAAACAAAAGAACAGAAAACCTAAGAGCCTTAAGTTCCTGAGGAGGATGAATACCACAAAATAAGAACAAGGGGAGAGTAGGCAAAAACAAGATATTGAGGGAGACTAGATACACTTTGGCCTAAGGGTACCCTGACTAAATTGTGGGAGAAATTGTGTTCGGTTTCCATGGTAAAACAAGTTAAGTATCCTTATTAAATTGTCATAATGAAATTATTGGTTAAAAATATAAAATGAATTGAACTTGTCTTCAGGGATCCGGTTATCGGGTGCTTTCGTCTCAGCTTTCACAGGTCAACCGCTGAATGGAAGGCTGGGAGGAATTACACCGTAGTGACAGAGTTCTTCCTTACTGTGTTCGCTGAACATCCCGAGGGATGTTTTGTTATTATTCCTGACTTATAGGTAGATGAGTCATCTGAGACTTCGAGTTAATTGTGCCAAGGTCATCAAGCAAATGCTACAGTGGGGCTCCCACCCCAGCCAAGCCTGAGCTTTTCATTACCATGCACACAGTCTACAGCTATGATCTACTGCCCACCCTATATAATCACTCAATCTGGAATTTATTCTTATTGCACTGTTCTTTTTTTGCACTGTTCTCCTCTCTTTCTGTCTTTTTGGGTTTCTATATACTCACTCTTCTGGGGAACTCAGGAACGATCTTCCTGACTTGCAAAGATTGCCGTCTCCACACCCCCATACTTCTTCCTCAGCCACCTTTCCTTCGTGGACATCAGCTAGTCCTCCGCCATCATCCCCCAGATGCTGACAGTGCTGCTGGAACGCGGCAGAGTCATCTCCAAAGTGCGTTGTGCCGCCCAGCTCTTCTTCTTCACCTTCTTTTCTTCCATTGACTGCTACCTCTTGGCGGTCATGGCCTGTGACCGCTATGTGGCCGTGTGCCAACCGCTGCTTTATGTCACCACCATGACCGAGAAGGCCCGCTTGGGTTTGGTAGCTGGGGCTTATGTTGCTGGTTTTTCCAGCGCCTTTATTTGAACGGTAACTGCCTTCACTCTCTTCTTTTGTGGAAACAATGAGATCAACTTTATTTTCTGTGACCAACCCCCTCTGTTAAAACTCGCTTGTGGGGAAAGCTACACCCAGGAGGTGGGGATTATTGTGTTTGCAGTTTTTGTCATGCCTGCTTGTGTATTGGTCATCTTGGTTTCCTACCTGTTTGTCATCATGGCCATCATGCAGGTCTGCTCTGCCTGGGGCCAGGCCAAGACCTTCTCTACCTGTGCCTCCCACCTCAATGCTGTTGCTCTCTTCTTTGGGACCCTCATCTTTATGTACCTGTGAGATAATTCAGGCCAGTCATCGGAGGCAGACCAAGTGGTGTCCGTGCTCTACACAGTGGTGACCCCAATATTGAACCCTGTCATCTACAGCCTGAGGAATAAGGAGGTCAAGGAGTCTGTTGTGAAAGCCCTGAGCTGATCAAAGGCTTCTGGAAGGCCCTAGATGGACCCTCATCAAATATGTCATTCCTTAGTTTCTCCATCCTTTCTGTCTTTCCTCAAATATCACCTACTTGGGAAGACTTTCCCAGAAAACCTTATTAATATTGCACCTAAACTTCCCACCTCCACTTTCTGATTTACTATATCATGTAATACTTGTCATGATCTGATATACTATGTTTTACATATTTGATATTATCTAGTCCTCACAGCTAGAAAGTAAACTACATGAAAAGAAGCACTTTTATCTGTGAGATTCATTTCTGTACACCCAGTGCTTAGCAAAGCACCTAACACGCAGAAGGCTCTCAAGAAATATTTGTTGAATGAATGAATGAATCTTAGGTTCCAATGTCGACCTTTAAGTTCCAGCTACTTCAGTCCTCAGTTTTCTTATCTGCCAAGTGAGTTCACGTAATTTATAGGACTATATTTTTGAGGATTCAGTGCATGAATGGACAGGGACCATGTCGGTCTTATTCACTAGCGTCTGTGGAATGTAAGGCATTGCCTGGCACAGTTGATGAGTGAAACAAATCAAAAAGCTATCTACCAATGCACCTACTGTTTTGATCCAAAGGGATTTTCTGAATCCCATCGTTTATGTTTTCATTTTTTCTCTTCTTATTGTTTCTGTGGGTTCTGAATAATAATACCTTAATTAGTGATGATGATGATGATGATGATGATAGATAGCAACTAAGATTTACTAGGCAGTTATCACCTTCCAGGAATTGTAATGTTTGCTCCAGGAATTACCTGATTTAATTCTCACCACAACACTGTGAGGCGTTTTGTTATTATTCCTGACTTATAGGTAGATGAGGCATCTGAGACTTCGAGTTAATTGTGCCAAGGTCATCAAGCAAATGCTACAGTGGGGCTCCCACCCCAGCCAAGCCTGAGCTTTTCAATACCATGCATACAGTCTCCAGCTCTGATCTACTGCCCACCCTATATAATCACTCAATCTGGAATTTATTCTTATTGCACTGTTCTTTTTCCTTTTACCTAGTAAAGAAAGGATAAAAGTCCAATCTGTAGAGGTAGAAGGAAGTCAACAACATTTATTTTATAGCCCCGATGTGCTAGCACTGTGTAATGTGGCAGCATGTGTCAATGTGTGTGTGCGTGCATGTAGTTGTGTATGAGAAAATGAAGTGCATAGATTAAACAGATAGCAGCTCTGAACTCTAGGAACTTTCATTTTAAGGACATACAACAAAAATTTTAGAAAAGAGTTGTATAGACGTGTTTAAGAAAAGATATTGGGAAAAATTGCACTGGCGGCCAAGATTCACACATCAGCCTTTGTTCGTGTTTTGGCACAAATCCCTTAAAACCTGCAGAGTGGGGTGAAGCAACTCCACAGAGTGCATCTTGGAGGCCATTTTTCAGATATTAGCTGCCATGCAATGTTCCCTGACACATCAGCTTCTGCAGTAGGTGCTAAGAGACACTTGTACTGTAGAAAGAGCTCAGAATTTGGCACTAAAGTGTCCAGTCTGTCACTTCTTAGCTTATTATCGCTTCAGATTAGCTAGGGCCTATCAGCCTGCTTCCTCAACTACTGAGCATTTACTCTGGGCCAGATTTTCTGTGTATTTCATTTGTTCTCACAACAACTTGGGGCACGTGGAGGATGGGCAGGTGCTGGGTGAAGTTCTATAGACATAAACATTAATTCATAAATAGTGTTATTAAGGTGATTGTCCCAGGTTCCACAGCCCATGTGCACCAATGGGTAGAGGGACCCACAGCTGATCAGTGGACAACTTCATGTCAGAACTGTCTGGAGCAGTCTCTCTTGGGCCAAGATTAGAATTGGATCCAGATTCCTCCAGAAGTAAAGAGCTCACCAATAGTTTTTAAGTGTAACTCAAACTAGTGTACACTTAAATGCACACTTAAACTAATGCTAGACACTATGCTAAAAGCTTCACATGAATCATTTATTTTAGTCCTCCAGACAAGTTTAATAGAAAGTAATTATTATTGACCTCATTTAGCAGAAGGAAGAAGTAAGACCCAAAAAGCTTAAGTAACTTGCCCAAGTTATCTATCAGGAAAGTGGCAGAGCAGGGAGGATCTGATCTCAAGTCTCCTAAGTATGTACTCTTAAATGATATCCACTCTTCTGTATTTTTCCCTCTCTTTCTCCCAGGCCCCTCAGCTGCAATTTGCTTCAGAGGTGTCTGAATTTCAGTTGCATTCTTGGTCTCCATGTTTGGTAGGTCTGGGCTGGCACGGATGCGTCTTATGGCCTGACATAGATGTGAAGTTCATGGAACTCACCTTTGCCCTCTTGTAGGGCAATGAGGAGGATCTGGAGGAATTTGCAGCTCCCTCAGAAAGAGCAGGATTGGCTCAGATCAACTATTGCTCTCTGAAGCCCTTCTGAGCACCTCTGGAGTCAAAGCTTCCTCTGATAAGTTGTTCTTCAGTATGGGGTCTCCAAGCAGTCACCAAACTTGTCTTCATGTTTTCTTTTTCAATCTTCAGGGATTGCCTAAGAATTCAAGATACCTTTCCAAACACTGATCATTGTTATTTCCTACCATTTAATAGCACTTTAAAATATAATTTATTTTTGATCATTGTTATTTCCTACCATTTAATAGCACTTTAAAATATAATTTATTATTTTGTCCTACTTATCATCTACTTATCTATCTATCATCTATCATCACCATCATCATCATCTATCAATTATCTATCTATCTATCACCTATCTATCTATTGTCTGCATCTAACTATTCATCTGTCTGTCTCATATTACTCAAGGGATGTGCCTGAAATGCCTCCTGATATGCTAAAACTTTTAAAAAACAGCTTCATTGAGGTGTAATTGACATGCAATAAACTGCACAGAGTTAAAATGTACAATTTGATAAGTTTTGATATGTGAATACACCCAGGAAACCATCACCACAATGAAGATAATGAACATATGATCACTCCCCAAAGTTTCTTTTACCCCATCGTACTTTCTCCTATGTGCCCCTTCCCACCACCCACACCTTCATAAACCCAGGCAACCACTTATCTGCTTTTTTCACTATACATTGGTTAGAATGTCTTAGAATTTTATGTAAATTTCATATAAATGGAATTATGTGTGACTTCTTTCACTTAGCATGATTATTTTGAACTTCACTAATGTTGTTGTGGATGGCAATAGCTTACTCCTTATTATTGCTGAGTACTCTTCCGTTGTATGGATATACTATAGTTTGATTATTCATTCACCTATTGATATACATTTTGGTTGTTTCTAGTTTTTGGCTCTTTTAAATAAAGTTGCTATGAACATTCATGGAAAGTCTTTGTATGGATACATACTTTCAATTCTCTTAGGTAACTAAGTGTAGAATGGTTGGATCATAAGGTGTGTATGATTAACTTTTCATGAAATATCCAAACTGTTTTCCAAAGTGGTTGTATCACTTAACACTTCTACATCCTCCACATCCTTGCCAACACTTGGTATGGCCATTGTTAATAATGCTAACCTTCTAATGAGGATGTAGTGATACCTCATTGTGGTATTAGTTTGCATTTCTCTGATGAGAAATGATGTTGATGTTTAATTTTTTTAATGTGGTCAATAGCCATTAGTAAATCTTTTTTGGTGAAATATCTTTTCAAATCTTTTGCCCATATTTAAGTGCACTTTTCATTTTCTTATGATTAACATTTGAGAGCTCTTTATATTTCTGGATACAAGTCCTTTATCAGATATGTGATTTGCAAATATTTCCCCCCATTTTCTACATGTTAGTTTTGTTATTCTTAACAGTGTCCTTCAGAGAGTAAACACTTTTAATTTTGATGAAATCCCATTTATCAATTTTGCCATTTATGATTGTGCTTTTGGTATCAAATTTAAGAAATCTTTGTCTGTCTCCATGGTCACAAAGATTTTCTCCTGTCTTCTAGAAGTTTATAGTTTTTTTTAATTTATGTGTAGGATCCATTTTGAGTTGAGTTTTGTATATGAAAAAGGTATGGGTCAAAGTAAACACTTTTGCATATGGACATCCAGGTGTTCCAGCACCATTTGTTGAAAAGACTATCTTTTCTCCACCGAGTTGTCTCTCACCTCTGTTGAAAATCTATTTTCCATTTACGGGTGGGCCTGTCTCTTCTGTTCCAATGATGTATTTGTCTATTTTTACTCCATTACCACACTATCTCGAATACTAATAAGTCAGAAATCAGGTAGGGCTAGTCCTTCAGCTTCATCCATTTTCATAATCATTTTAACTACTTTAGGCCCTCTGAATTTCCATATGATTTTTAAAACAATTTGTCAATGTATACAAAAATGTCTATTGTAATTTTGATTGGGATTGCATGGAATCTGATTGGTCAATTTGGGAACAACTTACATAATACCAATATTGATTCTTCTGATCCATGAGGTTGATGTATCTCTCCTTTTATTTTGGTCTTCTTTAATTTCTGTGTCTTGTACTTTTCAGGGTATAGATTTTTCAAATCTTTTGTCAGATTTATTCCATTCCATTATTTCCATTATTTTTGATGCAATAGTAATGGTATTGATTTTTAAATTTCAGTTTCCAACTGCTCCTTGCTTGTGTATAGAAATACAATTACTTTTTTATATTAAGCTGGCAACCTTGCTACTCTTACTTATTAGTTCTAGTAGCTTTTTTGTAGATTCCATTGAATTTTCTACTTAGAAAATCATATAAATAAAAATAGCTTTATTTTTTCCTTTCTAATTTGAGTGACTTTATTTCATTTTCTTGCCTCACTGCACCGGCTAGAAACTTTAATACAATGTTTCTTTGTTTTTTATTCCAAATTTGTTACCATCAGTTCTCCTTGGGCACTGCTTTCTGAGCCTGTGGCATATTATTTTATTTTATATATCTTTGTTATTTTTATTTATTTAATTTTTCCAGTTTTATTGAGATGTAATTGACATATGACATAAGTTTAAAGTGTGCAAAATAGTGATTTGATATATGTGTATATTGTGAAATGATTACTACAATTAGTTAACATCACCTCACATAAGTGAGAACTGTGAGAACTTTTTCCTTGTGATGAGTACTTTTAAGATTTACTCTTTTAGCAACTTTCAAGTATACAAGACAGCGTTGTTAACAATGGTCATCATGTACATTACATCCCTAGAACTTATTTATCTTACAACTGGAGGTCTGTGCCTTTTGACGACCTCCACCCAGTTCACCCACCCTTCATCCCCCACTCCCAGTTCCCCCACCCTCCATCCCTTGTCTCTGGCAACCACAAATTTCTATTTCTATGAGTTTGAGTTTTTCAGATTCTACATATAAGTGACATCATACAGTATTTGTCTTTCTCTGGCTGACTTATTTCACTTCCAATAAAAAGTTGAAGAGAAGTGATGAGAATGAAAATCCCTGTCCTGTTCTTGTCCTTAGGGGAAACTTTTCAGTTTCTCACCTTTCATTATGTAGATTTTTCACAGATGACTTTTACCAGGTTAAGGGAGTTCTCTTTGATTCCTAGTTTGTTGAGAGTTTTGATTTTTTTTTCCCCTAAAATCAGGGATGAACAATGGATTTTGTCCAAAATCGATTTCTGCATCCACTAGGATGAGCACACAGTCTTATTTTTTGTTTATTAATATGGAGAACTACATTGACTGCTTTTGAAATGTTAAACAATTCTTGTGTTTCTAAGATAAACTGTACTTGATCACAGTGTAGTATTCTTTTTTTAATATTATTATTTTTATTTTTTTAACATTATTATTGGAGTATAATTGCTTTACAATGGTGTGTTAGTTTCTGCTTTATAACAAAGTGAATCAGTTATACATATATATATATCCCCATATCTCTTCCCTCTTGCATCTCCCTCCCTCCCACCCTCCCTATCCCACCCTTCTAGCTGGTCACAAAGCACCAAGCTGATCTCCCTGTGCTATGCGGTTGCTTCCCACTAGCTATCTATTTTACATTTGGTAGTGTACATATGTCCATATATACACTCCCACTCTCTCACTTTGTCCCAGCTTACCCTTCCCGCTCCCCATGTCCTCAAGTCCATTCTCTAGTAGGTCTGCGTCTTTATTCCCGTTTTGCCCTTAGGTTCTTCATGACCATTTTTTTTTTTTTTTTTTTTTTTAGATTCCATATATATGTGTTAGGTATTTGTTTTTCTATTTCTGATTTACTTCACTCTGTATGACAGACTCTAGGCCCATCCACCTCACTACAAATAACTCAATTTTGTTCCTTCTTATGGCTGGGTAATATTCCATTTATATATGTGCCACATCTTCTTTATCCATTCATCTGTCGATGGACACTTAGGTTGTTTCCATGTCATGGCTATTGTAAACAGAGCTGCAATGAACATTGTGGTACATGACTCTTTTTGAATTCGGGTTTTCTCAGGGTATATGCCCAGTAGAGGGGTTGGTGGGTTGTGTGATAGTTCTACTTTTAGTTTTTTAAGGAACCTCCATACTGTTTTCCATAGTGGCTGTATCGATTTACATTCCCACCAACAGTGCAAGAGGGTTCCCTTTTCTTCACACCCTTTCCAGCATTTATTGTTTGTAGATTTTTAAATTATGGCCATTCTGACCGGTGTGAGGTGATAGAGATGGTAAACATTTTGAGAGTTCCTTCTCTGTTTCTTCTCTAGTGCCTAGTAGAGGGGAAACACTCAGTAAATACCTTGAGAATTGAGTTTAACTCCTGAACTAGGGATTGTGCCTCCAAAGAGATGCCATATATAGTGGAAGGGGGTAGGCTACAGCTTTCTGTACCACTTAAATGAATGTCTGTGTTGGAAGGGAATCTGGGGACCCAGTAATTCAGCATTCAGGGCTTTTAGCTCCAAATTAAAGACATAAACCCTGGATTTTTAATATTGAAAAGAAATATATTGAAATGATATTGGGTGGTTCACAGATACACTGGGAAGGCTGGAAATATAGACTCTGAAATAGGAGAAACGGAGGATGCATAGCCAGAGACAGAACTGAAATTAATAGACTCTCTCTTCTAATGATTTCCTGTGCCTCATGACATAGTACAGCCATTTCTCACCCAAAACAAGAACACTCACCCCCTCCTCAACAGGAAGTGACTTAACCTATGGACAAACTGTATAAATATTCATGACTAATATTTAAAATAACTAGGTAATGGAGAAGAAACAAAAGGCAAGTTATTCTGTCTATCTATCTATCTAGTCACAGCTAGGAAAGAAATGTGGGTGGAACCGGAACCCTTTCTTCTACAGTTTGTCCATGAGACATATTTATGAGTTCCTTCCTATACTACTGTTATGGTCTAAATGTTTGTGTCCCCTTAAAATCCATATGTTGAAACTTGACCCCAGGTGATGGTATTAGGAAGTACGGTCTTGGAAGGTGATTAGGTCATGGTAACAGAGCCCTCATGAATGGGATTAGTGTCCTTATAAATGAGGCCTGAAAGAGCTCCCTTGCCCCTTCTGCTATGTGAGGATGCAGTGAGAAAATGGCTGTCTATGAGCCAGGAGGCACTCTCTCACCAGACACTGAATTGCTAGTGTCTTGATCTTGGACTTCTAGCCTCCAGTACAGTAAACAATAAATTTCTGTTGTTTGTAAGCCACCCGATTTATGGTATTTTGTTATAGCAGCCCAAAGGGACTATGATAATTATTATCTTAGCATAGGTCTTCTTGTTTCTAGAGACTGAAACAAGAATTTATATGTCTTAACATTTTATTTGGAAGATGGAATCCCAGGGATGTAAGGAGGAGGACAATGGAGGGAACAGAGGCTAGGTTAGATGCAGAACAGTGCAATGAAATGCATCACTGCAAGTGTGATTGTTCCCAACAAGCACAGAAGAGACAGAGAAGATTACTCATCAGATATATTCGGCCAGCATGTCAGACTCCTCTGGCAGGAAAAATCATAGCTAGGAGGGCCAGTCCAGGGAGAGAAAAAAGGGATACTTCTATGTCCCATTCCTTTTCATCTCCTGCTTCCTATTAGCCAAGGTTCATCCATGGGGACTTGACCCTTTCGAACTTCCAGGTTGCATCATCTGGCCCCTTGGTGGCCACACAGGAAATCAGGAACCATATTCCACAATACGGCTATATCTGAAACCAGAAGATGAGGGAAACTCTGTGTGGGCAGGTTTGGCATATAGGTTTAATGTGGGTCTCAGCCAGCTGAGAGAGCTTGGAAAGAGGTAGTAGAGTCCCCGAGGTGAACTATGTCATTAGAAAGAAGAAGGTAATATAAGGTTTGTGTCCAATGCAATCCACCTCTCGTGCTACTCATATCTACTCATGCCCTCTCATTATCTCTAGATTCTATAGTATAATTTTTGCAAGAGAATGAAAATACTTTGAGAAGGGAAGTACAAGTCCAGTCAGTCTAGAGCAGTTTCTCATCCTTTTATTCATTATTGCCCGAGAACCCCCTTAAGGAGGCTTATAGATCTTTTATCCTCAATTCTCTCCACCTCCCATGAAATCAAATGCTATGAAATAAGATTTTGTCAGGTATTGTTGAGCTTTGGAGAGGCACAAACCATTTAAATGTCTTAGATTTTTTTCACCTTGAAGTACTAATGTTTTCCCACTTCTGGGCAGCATCATCCCTGTTGAAACCCCTCCAAGTTGGCCGGTCCTACCCTCCTGGAAAACTAAGGCAAGAATGTCATCGGAAAGCATCACAGTCCTCATGGCCCATTAGCTGGTGCTGAGGCTCTGATCGTATTCTTCCTCTCCCTCCGCCGTCACTCATTAGATTCCCTCACTCTTGGCTCATACTGTGGCTGATTTAGGTTGGTCTCTGTGGAACCCAGAACTTTTGCCATGAAGGGTATAATTCTTAGTGGCCCTGACCTTTGGGTTGTGGTGGCTGTAATTGCTTATTACAGTCATTCCTTCAGAGTTCGGAATTACCCTCGTTCAAGGTTTCCAGAATAGGAAGCCCATCTTCCCTACTGTGCTGTGAACTTGTGGAGGTTAGAACCTGAGTATTAACCCTATCTAAAGAGAAGGACTTGGAAAAATCGTCAGGGCCTCTAAATGAATTTTATCTGCTCCAAGTTTATTAATGAAACATTACTTAGGCTTTGCTTTGTATTCTGTTCTAGCCAAGTATTATGGGGAAGTCACAAGGGCTAACACTCAGGATTTTTCCTCCAAAAGTCCACGACTGACTTGAGATATAAGATGTGAACAAACAGCAAGAGTCTTTAGTTGCCAATGGCAGGTGGAGACAAATATAATGGTTCCATCAGATATCAAGCATGGGAGGGAAAATGCTGCAGGAATTCAGGGGAGAGAGAGCTTTCTGTGGACTAAAGTAATAAGTAAATATTTCATGGAATAAGTGAACTAGAGCTATGCTTTAAAAATGGGTAGGGTTTATACAGGTAGAAAGACACAGAGGAGGGTTTTGAACCAAGTGCATGGTACGAGCAAAGGCCAGGTGGTAGGACCAGGCATGTCATATTCTGGTTCAGTAAAGAGACTAAAGAGACCAGCACTACTAAGACTGAGGTTTATAAAAAGAAGTAAGAAATAAAGTTGCAAAGTTGTAGCTTGGGGCCTGCTCCTGACAGGCTTTTAAAGTCAGGATAAGGTGTTTGGATTTGCATTTACCAATTCCTTACCAAACACTTCGTAGTCATTCATAAATTATACAGTGTCGCGTAATTCCATGAGTGAAGTCATAAAATCTATAGCTGGAGGGCACCACATAGGGCAATGAGAACATCACTCATTGTGCAAATAAGTAAACTGACCCCCCCAGAAGGATGGGTCTCTTGTCAACATCAGTTGATTAATTTTGGCAGAACCAAAATGAGAATCCACATGAAGTGGTTCCTAGTCCGGTGCTCTCGTCGATTCTCTTTCAACGTGATGTGGTAGAAAGAGTAGGGACTTTGAAATGAGACAGACCTGGATTTGAATTCCAGCTTTGTACTTGACGGGTGTGTGACCTTGGGCACGTCACTTAGCATCTTAGAGCTCCCATTTCCATATCAGTAAACTGGAGATGAGGTTTGCGAAACACCTATCTTGGCATCTGGAACATAGTGAGCAGCTCAACAGGTGTTAGTTTCTCCTCCTCTGTTTACTTCAGAGGGGTCAGCATTCTAGGAATTATAATGAAAGAGTTCCATAATCCCAGCCTCTTTTCTGAGCTAGTTTGAGATAAACACTGATAAAATAACCAAGGGGTCAGATAACAAAGTATCTCCAGAAAGGCCTGGCTAGAACACAGGTATATTAGGCTCTGGAGCAGTGAGGGATGTGAATGCAGAAGCATCAGAATATGGGGGTCAGTCACAGAAACCATCCAACGATAAGTGCCCAATTTTACGCGTCAAGCACAAAATACCATGGAAAAGGAGTGTGAAGAAGACGTTAAAACCAAGCTCACAATGGACAAAGAAATGAGACAAACAAATTGTGGTAGATTCATACAATGGATTGCTACTCAGGAATTAAAAAGAACAAATTGCTGAAATACACAACCACTTGTATGAATCTCAAAAACGTTATGTTAAGTGAAGGAAGCCATACTCAAAGGAATATGCACTGTATGAGTTCATCCATATGAAATTACTGGTTGGGCAAAGCTAATCTATGATGATAGAAGTCAGAATCGTGGTGGACTGGGCAGGAAGAGGAACTGATTGGTGAGGAGGACAGGAGAATTTTGGGGGGTAATGAAAATATTTCATTATTGAGTACAATTTCCCAAATACATCAAACTGAACCAGTTGAGATCTATGCATTTTATCGTACTTTACTTACATTTCAATTCTAATATGTAACAAAAACAAGACAAGCTCACCAGTTTTTCCTTTTCGCTTCAAGTGGAATTTAAATCTATTACAGTAAGTCCCCTACATATGAACCTTCAAGTCGCGAACGTTCAAAAATGAGAACGTGCGTTCAGGCGTGAGTGAAATGGCAGCTTGCCTTCTGTCTCCTGTTGCTGACGATCCTTCAGCTCTACCACCTCCCACCCCGCCTCTCTCCTCCAGTCAGTAACTCTTCTGGCCTGTTCACTTGATGCCAGCCCCTGTATGCCAGCTGTTGTACCGTACTACTGAACTTTTCAAGGTACTGTACTGTAAGATTAACAATGTTTTATTTGTGTTTGTTTTTTATGTATTATTTGTGTGAAAAGTATTATAAACCTATTACAGTACACTACTATATAGCTGACTGTGTTAGTTGGGTACTTAGGCTAACTTTGTTGGACTTAAGAACAAATTGGACTTACGAATGGTCTCTCGGAACTGAACTCGTTCGTAAGTAAGGGACTTACTGTATCACATTAGAGTCAATGGAAAAATCTTTTCTTGCCTTATCTTTCCTCCCAGATAAGCAGAGGTTGAGATGTTGAATCTTTGCTATGACTCTGGAAGCAGAAGCTGGGAGGCAGAGAAGAACCAAGGATGCTCTTACACGTGATCACATCCAGAGTGAAGTTATCATCCCCCAGATAGTCTAATAAAAAGTAATACAAAGCAGCCACATAGCACAGGGAGGTCAGTTCGGTGTTTTGTGACCTCCTAGGGGGGTGGGATAGGGAGGGTGGGAGGGAGGGAGATGCAAGAAGGAAGAGATATGGGGATATATGTATATGTATAGCTGATTCACTGGGTTATAAAACAGAAACTAACACACCATTATAAAGTAATTATACTCCAATAAAGATGTTAAAAAAAAAAGTAATACACATTAGACATGAGAGAAGAGGCCAGAAAAGTCATAGCTTCTCAGTAATAAGAAGACCCAGACAAGCCAGTGGGAGACACTTTGTATAGCCACAAGGACTCTTTGCTGGAGGCTTGTGGCCTCATATGTGAGTGTGGAAGAAGTTGTCAGTGTAGACATTTTGGAGCTAAGGTTCCCAAGAAGAGCTCTTTGGCCATGGAAAAAAATAAATATTCTTCTTGGAAAACACAGGACTTGCCAAAACTTATCTCAAGGAAGACCTTAGCTTATCTTTACACCATGGTCTTCTTGCAAATATTATTCTCCTATACTCTGGGGAAAAAAAGACTTATAATTGTGTGTTTATTTTCCCAGTGGTCTGTAAACTTCTTGAAAGCAGGTATCTTGTGTTTTTGTCTCTAAATTGCAAACATATAAACCGATACCTGGCAAATAATATGGTCCCGTCTTCATCCCCACGTCACTATTCCTCAGTAGTCTCCTAAATTCCAACTGAAGGAATTGTTGTATGATGGCATAAAAGAGTCTTTCTAAAATAGTTTCATAAAGATCACCAAGTGTGTGGTCCGTCTTTGAAGATTGCTACACAAAACTGTGTCCCTTCTCTGTTGAGTATCCTATTTTTCCCAATGCTATGAATGCCATACTTTTCCCTTCTCATGAGAGCTGGACTGAAACCAAAAAGAGGCAACTAGGACAATCCTCAGACCGGAGCTGAGAGAGGCCATCATGTTTCAAACTTGTACTGATGTTCACTAGAATCTGTGATTTTACGATGTGGTTTTCGAAGTCATCTCTGAGAGAGAGAGAGAGAGAGAGAGAGAGAGAGCAAGAGAGAGAGAGAGCGCGATCATCGTTATGAAAATACCTGTTGAGATTCTTGATGGTGTGGTACTGCAGGTTATTTTTGATCCACCCAATATGCATAAAACGAACAGTCTGTCCAGGATGTGTGGTTGCATGATAATCGCTCTCATTCAACGATTCCCTTATCTAGCCATCTCTCCATCTACATGCATTAGTTGTGCTTAGACAGCACAGACATGCAGGAACACACACTTCCTATATGGTTTTCTTAGTCTTCAATATGTGGGAATGGGATATTGGAATTCCTGGGAATTTTTAGGAAAGCATGAAATTATAAGTCATTCTTAAAATATTTTCAGCATTCTTTATACTCTTTACTCATTAGTGTAGGTATCTAAAATTTGTTTAATAATTATAAATTTTAGATGTATTAGTATATACTGTGTATTGTAGACTACAGCAAATAGCCAAACACTGGAAAATGCCCCATGAACATTACTGGGTAGTAATTGAATAACTAAACATTCAGATCTCCCAATAAGATTAACAACATTATACAGAATCACATGTCAAAACTGCCAGTTTAAGGACTTATTTGTTTCTAAAATTTATTATTTCTTGGAACATCACTCATCAGATTTGTATAAAGTATCCTATGCATATAAACTTATGAATATTTATTTTATTTGCAAGAATGACTCACTGTTAACAGCAAACAGGGCCATGAACACACACATGGGAATAGCTACCAGCAAGACTGACTGATTAGCTTGTGACTGAGTCTCTACCAGTGCTTCTAGTTCTGGTTCCACAAATGTAGACTTAACTTCTGACTCTGTATGTCACGTTTCCTGGTTCCTACTTTCTCCTTGACATGGGTGGATTCCTCTGAACAAGTAACCTCTCTATGTTGATCATTACGCTTTATTTATTTTTAAATTAAATTAAACTTTATTTTTAAAAAAATTAATGTGTAGCTTATTTACAACATTGTTTTAGGTATACAACATAGTGATTCAATATTGTTGTCGATTATACTCTATTTAAAATTATTGTAAAATATTGGCTATTTCCCCTATGCTGTATAATATATCCTTGGATCTTATTTTATACATAAACTGTACATATTTTGTACCTCTTAATTCTCTATCCCTGTGTTGCCCCTCCCCACTTCCCTCTCCCCACTGGTAACCACTAGTTTGTTCTCTGTAGAACTTTTGTAGACTTTTTGTTATTTGTAGACTTTTTGATGATAGCCATTCTGACAGGTGTGAGGTGATACCTCATTGCACAGTTTGATTTGCATTTCCCTTATAATTAGTGATGTCGAGTGATAGTTAGGCTTTAATTCTTGCAGGAGAATTATAATACTTTTCTCAACTTTCCTGTTTTCTCAACTACCTTTTCTCAGAGTTTGGATTTAAAAATAAATACCTTTTTGGGGGGAGAAATGCTGGGAAGGAATTTCCACATAGAAGCACTACTCCTGCTGCTGTGACTAACCCTTCTCTTCACCCAACAGTTAAACTGTAAGAAAAGAGTTGAAGAAATCCACTGTATCAACATACCAGTGACATTTTTGTCATGTATTCTGGTCATAAGGTGCTTATTGATTCATAGTGGAAACATATGTGTACTTAATTACACTATGGATGGACTGTAATTTAATAAAATTATGGGCTGTATTTTAATAAAATTCTAATGAGAGAGGCATTGGTAGAGAAGGCCAGTGTAGGGAAAGGTTACTTCCTGGGCAAGCACTTTTCTGTAAGTCACTTGATACCAAGGACAGACCAAACCCAAAAGGCTGCATGAAAAGGATGAGCAGGGCTTTGAAAGAAGGAGTGGAAATTTGAAAGTAGCGGTGAAGATGGAGGAGAGGAAAAGTAGAGGAAACCTAAAATAGTTTTGCAAGTTCTGACTTCCATTTATGCTACCAGGACTCTACCTCGTTACCAGGGAGTGGAGGGTGGTGGGGGAGGGGGAAACATCATTTTCTCAAGGGAAGCATCATCGATTGACATTTCAGTCCCATGGTGTGACTTATAGTGTACTGATATTCCACTCAATGTTCTAATTCTAGAATCTAACACCTTCATGCAAAGACTCTTATTTTAAGGGAATAATTTTTTTTATAAGAAGGAGGAGCTCATTACATTCAACTTAAATATGTTCAGAAAGGTAATTGGGGGAGCTCAGTAATTCAGTTGAAAGGATTGATCAACACTTCAGGGCCTTCTTTCCAACAGGGTAACATTTCACCCTCTTCTTTTTGAATTCCAAGTTAAATTTCTGTATGATTTGTGACACTGAAAAAAAAATGAAAAGAGGCAAGGAAATGCAGTTGCAAACTTTCCTTTTGTTGGCAAGCCAGACAATGCTTAGCACAGTGTGTACATTTAATTGATTCATTATGTTCTGATGTGACTTGGCCTGAGTTTGTTCATAAGCAACCCGCCAACCAGAGAGCTTTGTTTCTCTTCTCCAACATTTAGTTGGAAGCAAAGGCATTTCCAATATTGTTAAATCCATGGCTGTTCCTGGAATAAGTAACATTTTTAGTTCTCCTTATCCTCATGTTAAATCAGCTTAAAAGTTTTAAAGTATCAAAAGTAGTCTTGAAGAGAAAAAGAAGTAACCAAAACAAAAAGTGTAAATCTAGGAAAAATATGAAAAGTGAAGGAGGAACATGCTGTATGATGGAATGTTCACTTGCCAAATAAACCTACGTGAGCCACAGATGCCTCTTAGAAATGATTATGTTCCCAGTTATAAGAGTAACACAATCTTATGTGAAAAATCATGAAAAATGCATAAATGGATAAAGAAGAAAAAGATCATCCCTAATTCTACAAATCACAGATAAAAACTGTTAACTTTTTGGTATAGTTCTACTCATTATTATGCATACGTATTTTTACAAAATTGGGCTTCTATTGTAAACAAAGATTTGTACCTTGTTTCTAATCAGTTATAAATGCCCCTTATTATAAAGTATTGATTTAAATACAATTTAAACATACTGTACTTACGTGTCCAATATTTGAAACTACATTTAAATAACTTTTCATTTTATAAATGTAAGAAACAGCCTTATGTTTTTATTTTTGTTTGACTCTCTGGTCATTATTTGAGGTGACAATTTTAGAATAAGGATTATTGAATCAAAGAATAGAAACCTTTTCTGGGCCTTTGGCATACTTAGTCATTTAGCATTCAAAAGGTATAGCCAAATATAGAGCTAAAAATTTAACAACGAACATTCTTTTTAAACACATGCATTAAATCAAATAATGTACACATGCTGTTTTTCTCTGCTAACTATGCTGATAAGTTCTTTCCTGTTTTGCTAGTTCTTCTTATCTTGAGTCACAGGTGTGTAGGACCAAGTGGTGAGCAGAAAAACTGTGAGAACATCTTGGCCAAAGGCAGACAACCACAATAGCCACGAATCATGAAAATGTCAAGAATCGTGGCGCCAGCTCAGCGACACCTTGATCACATAGTCCTGCGACCCCCACCTTCAAAATTCTCCTGAAGTAGACCTGCCCTCTTTCAGAGAGCAGGACGGTAGTTTTTAAGACGCTAGTTGGTTACTCTCCTCATTTGCTGGCAAATTAATACATTTCTCTTTCCTTTATCCTCACAACCTTGTCTTCATTACTCTCATTCAGCTCTGGGCACAGGGACCAAATTTTCAGTTACAAAGGGTTATATCAATTTCTTAGAACAGTTTTAATATCCACTGCAGACACTCACACTCTTGTAAAAATTAAGAAACAAAAACCACAATTAAGATAGAGTCAGGGGCTTCCCTGGTGGCGCAGTGGTTGAGAGTCCGCCTGCCGATGCAGGGGAGACGGGTTCGTGCCCCGGTCCGGGAAGATCCCGCATGCCGCGGAGCGGCTAGGCCCGTGAGCCATGGCCGCTGAGCCTGCGCGTCTGGAGCCTGTGCTCCGCAACGGGAGAAGCCACAACAGTGAGAGGCCCGCGTACCAACCAAAAAAAACAAACAAAAAAAGATAATGAAAAAGTTTGAAATATTACAAGAATTACCAAACTGTGACGCAGAAGCATGAAGTGAGCAAATGTCGTTGGAAAAATGGTGCCGAAAGACTTGCTTGATGCAAGGTTGCCACAAACCTTCAATTTGTTAAAAAAAAAAAAAAAAAGATGCAATATCTGTGAAGCACAATAAAGTGAAGCCTGATAAAATAAGGTATGCTTGCATACCATTCTAAATACAGTTAAAACAATTCCTCAGCAAAAACTCTAGGTTGCTGGGTGATTAAGCAGAACATATAATTCACGATTGAGGAAGTTGTAATATAATAACCTGATTTGAGAAATCAAAGAGTAAAATACGTATTTAACACTAAATGGTTAGTGCAAATATTGTTAAAAGCAAACAAATTCTAAGAATAATTATTGAAAACATACATAATATAAAATGCAAAACATTAAAATAGCTATGCATATTTAAAACCACAAATTATACAACTGGGAAATTGGTGGGGAAGGATGGGAGAAATGAAAGTATACTAATTTCCTCCATCTATGGAAGGAAGAATTCAAGAGCTATTTCATGTAGACGTGGCTAATTAGAGAAACCTCTATTCAAACATGTAATTCTGAATAATAATCATCAGTAGAATATACACACAACATATCCACTCCAAACGACCTGATTTTAAAAAGTAAATATACCAATTAAAAAAAGTAAATATTGTGCAGAGAGAAAAAAGCTGAAAACAAAGGAAAATGTGATTAAGCATATAAGATAAAATAGCTTAACATAAGCTGAGCAAAGTAAATATTTCACTTCTGAAAATAAGTTTAGGTGAGGTTTATGTTTTATTAAAGGAGTCTCACATTTACATGAAAAAATTCAACCAAGTTTACATATATTGACATAAAAAGGCTAGCATCACTTTTATTTAGCATTGTGTTTTATGACATAGCCAATGCAAGATGACAGAAAAAGGAGGCAGAAGATTTGATTGTTTAATTTAAGACATAACAGAACAAATTGAAAAATTGAGATGAATAAGATATTCATAATTGTGGTTAGTTCCAAATGGAATGTAGTAGGGAGTCTCAACTAATTCTTACTTAACTGATGTGTCAGATTAACCAATGCTCATCATCCCCTCTGTACCATATACTAGATTATGCCCATGAAGTACTGAACACAAAAGACCTATGGCTTATTCTCTGATATGTTTGAACATTCCTACAACCACAAATTGAATTGTATGTCTATAAGTCAGTTGGATTTCACCCAAGCCTACTTAGACCATTTGGATTCATTTTTGTAATGATGTAATTTTATTACGTTAAAATGCCAATATTTTTATTTTTTTAATTCATTTTTCATTCTTTTGGCCATGCAGCATGTGGGGTCTTAGTTCCCTGACCAGAGATTGAACCCATGCCGCCTGCATTGGAAGCACAGAGTCTTAACCACTGGACCGCTAGGGAAGTACTGACATTCAAATATTTTAAAAAGTGGAAGAAAACTAGAAGATAGTGTAGATAAATATTTTTCAGATCTCAGAGTACAACCAAGTGACTTAAAACCAAATGAGCAGAGAACATAAAAATATTGATATTTTGACAGAATAAAAATTTAAAATTTCTGTGTGTCAAAAGTACAATAAGCAAACTGAATAGAAAATGAAATTTTATAACCCAGAAAAAAATCATCATCAGAAAAACAGGCAATTCAAAAAAGAAGAATTCAGGGGCTTCCCTGGTGGCGCAGTGGTTGAGAGTCCGCCTGCCGATGCAGGGGACACGGGTTCGTGCCCCGATCCGCGAAGATCCCACATGCCGCGGAGCGGCTGGGCCCGTGAGCCATGGCCGCTGAGCCTGCGCGTCCAGAGTCTGCTCCGCAACGGGAGAGGCCACAACAGCGAGAGGCCCGCGTACCGCAAAAAAAGAACAAAAAACAAAAAAGAAGAATTCAAAGGCAAACAAAAATATAAAAATTCAATTTCCTTATTATTCAAATAAATATAAATTTAAATAAAATTGGATACTATTTTCTGCTTAGAAACCAACAGTTTTAGAAAAAAGATAATACCTAGTTGTGAAAGTTGCGAAGAGGAATATATTCCCAAATATTGCTACTGGAAGTATAAAGTGCTATAAAGATGTGTGGTAATATATAATAAAAGACTTGAAGAAATGCATTCACTTTGATTCAGCAATAATGTATTAAGGAATTTTTTATAAACTAACCATGTGTATGTGCATAAAATTGTCGACAGGAGTGTTCATTAAAGTTTTCAATATAATGGTGAAAAATTGTAAATATCAATAATGAGAAAATGCTTAAATTCACTGTGGTCTATCCATGTGATGGAACACTGCAATCATTTGAAAATGATGTTGAAAATGATCTTAGTAAGATTGGGAAGCTCATGCAAAAACATTATAAACAAGTGTTAAATCATGATTCCATTTAAAAAATAATTTCTGTTCATAAAAAATAAAAGAACATACCTTAAAATGTTAACAATGAGTATACCAGGTTGGTGGGATTTTAGTTTATGGCTTCTATATTTACAAATTTTACAAATTTGTATATTTACAAATTTTACAATGAATATACCCAATTTTGCAATCATATAATACATTTAAAAATTTCCTTTGTCTTTTGTTATTTTAACATAATGTTGGGAAGGAAGAATGGTAGAGTGTTAATCGCATGGATTTTTGTAGTCAGTTAGATCTGGGTGTGAAAACTACCCTTATGTGCGAATTTAATTTTTACTTAATTCTGTTACTTGATGAGCCTTGATTCACTAATGTGTGATTGGAGATGCGAATACGGAGCATTATGAGGACTTTATGAAAATTAAATGTTTCAAATATAAAATGTGCCTGGATATAACACTGGACATAACAGGTGTCCAGTGAACATAACTGCTTTCCCTTCTCTTTTCTCATGGTGGTGAGTTTGCCCTGGATATTTACGCTTTCTTATCTTTTCCAGAGTGGACAGTGAGGCTCCTCTGGAGTTGTATCCTCCCAGGCCTTGCAGTTGCTCTGCTAAACCTTGAAAATCAGAAGAAGAGTAAAAGAGAAAAGGAAGAAGAATAAAATAAAATGGATGAGACGTTTCAGTAAAATAATGTGATCATATACCATCAAAGCCAAGTAAGATAGACCTTGGCTCAGGAAAACATTTAAAAAAGAATCTATCTTATTAAGATTTGAATATCCAATGAGCAAGATTTGGTGCAAGACATACTTAATCTGTGGATAATGGAAGATATATCGTTTTGGAGCCTGATATCTGCCAGGACAAGTTATACTAGGGCAATTTCAAGGGAAAAACCTAGCACATATATTCAGGGTGAGGCTATAATCTATTAAAAAATAAAACGCATCAAATTTTATACTTACATATTAGGGTTTTCCCTTTCAATGGTCACTTTCAAAGGTTTTGCACTTACTCTGATGGTGTTTCTTTCAAACCATTTTAGGATTGCCTCTGGGGGTTATTTTAAAAGACTGCACATTTTCTTGAATATCATTAGTTGTGACGTATGTTCACACTTGGAGACTGCATTTGCTTTTTTTTCTTAATAGCAAAATATTTGAGGTACGGTGAGATAAAATATAGTAAATTAACCAGGTGGCCCCATTTTGCACTATAGAGTTTGATCAGAACAGGAGTTGGTGAAGATAATACTGTTGTGAGTAGAAACATATGTTTTTCTTCAGCTCTTTTTTGAAATATAAGAATAAATATTATCATTGCTATTAGGTGCACCATTCAAGATGCGTGGCAAAATCTTTGTGAAAACTTTCCTCATGTTCAAGTTTTCAACCATAAGTCATTGATTTTGTCATTCCAATTCATCTGTTTTGGCCACTGACCTTGAAGTAATCTCTCCATTGGCACAAATGAAAAATCTGACCATTTCAACATTTTCATCTGGCTTAGGTGTGAGAGGTTGATTGGATCTAAAAAAGTTCTTGATAGACGTCATCCCGGTGCCAGCTCTTTACTTCATGTCCCAAAGAGCTCTGTGCAGATACATCTGAGTCTTTATCATCCTATCGTATTTCACGAGGCATTCAAAACTTCATTTCGTTATTACTTAACAATCCATGGAAATCCATAAAGCTGCATTTATTCTTCTCAGTCTTCTACTACTCTTCCCAAAACTGTTTCCAGAGAATCTTGCAACCCTGTTATCTTTGCTACTCACAGAATCCACTTTATTTCTGGGTGCCCACATTCCCTCCTTGTGGAACACTCAACTCCTGGCAATGCCATTTTGATAAACATCTCAATCGGGGCTGTTTTTAAGCACCACAAGGGCAAGAATGCCTGTCTTGTTCACCAGTATATCTCTATCACAATTAATTTGATTTGAACTAGATTGAATTATTTTGTAGTTAAATCTCATGTCCTTTAAACTTCCTTTCAAAGCCAATATCCAGTGGCACCTTCTATAACCCAGTTTTGCAGCCATTGCTTTAGCCCTACATAGATTGGGGCTTTCTCAGTCCAATGGTTATTTTGCCTAGACTTGTCTGCTGTGTGCAAAAAAGAAGGGCTTCGATGGGGTAGATTCACTTGATTAATGGATGATGGAAAGCATAGCAATTAAACTACTGCTGTGCTTGTTGAAACAGTTAGTTTGATAATACTGGGAAACTCATCTAGTTAACTGTTATCTCAATGACTGTTGAAGCAGTATTTCAAGGTGTAAGGTATGCTTGTTGCTAACCCACAAACACTGTGCATATAAAACCAAAGCACTTGTGAAAATGTCAGGGACCCATGAAACCATAGCAAAGCCCAGTCATAGGTCCAATGTGTGCTCATTTATAAAGCATATAAAAAGGTGAATCTCTATACCTGGGAACTGTAAGGGAATTTAAGAGGCACCTAGTCCTACATATATCCTACATGCAAAAACCAAGGTCCATTGAGATTAATCCTTATTCAGAGGCTGGTTATGAGTATATCTGGGGCCAGAATCTATGTTCTATTTGATTAGTTACCAGAGTGTAAAGTGTACACACAGGCCTTGAGTCTATCTCACGTTTCATCTACAGCAAAGGCTATGTAACTTATTTAAGAGAGTGCAAACATCCATGCAGAAAGGGCACAATATGATTCTGACAGTGATGCTAAAAACATGCCCAAGCTGAGTCTGATACTATGCTCACAAGAGAAGTGACATCTTTTGTAGAATAATTTGAAAACTCTTTAAAACTTCTGTTCCAAATGATTTCCCCTAATGTGACAACTATGCCATTCCCAAGTTAATTATGCCTTTGTTTTTAGTTCCCCCCCACACCAGCTTTATTGAGGAAAAATTGATACATGTAATTGTATATATTTAAGGTGTACAATATGATGATTTGGTATCTATATATACATTTGGAAATGATTACCAAGATCAAGATAATTAAGAGACATTTGATCTCTCAACAAGAGTGTGGGTTCTGGATCTGACATTTAATAGTTTTAGAACCATGGACAAAGTAACTTAATCTCTATGAATCTCAGATTTTTAGCTACAAAGGGTATGATATAGTTACCCTACAGAGTTATCTTGAGAACTAACAGTGAGATGAATCAAGTGCTCTGCCTGACTTCTAGTAGGTGTACTTTTTCCATTCTCCTTATTGCACTTTCTGCCCCAGCTCTACTGAACCACTTTCATTTCCTTCCCATGGTCCCTCTTGCTCTGGGGACTTGGCATTATCTATTTCTTCCTCCTTGGACACTCTTCTCCTTCTGCTCATTAGCTACATCTTCTCCTTCAGAGCTCAGTTCAGGTGTCATCTTCCCTAGAAAGCTTTCCTTGATCCTCATCTTTCCCCAGCTCTAGTGATAGGTACTCCTTCTCTGAACTTCCAAAAACACCTTCTCACCTCAACCATAAGGCCACTGTACCTTTTTTTTTTTTTTAATTTATTTATTTATTTTGGGCTGTACTGGGTCTTCGTTTCTGTGCGAGGGCTTTCTCTAGTTGTGGCAAGCGGGGGCCACTCTTCATCGCAATGTGCGGGCCTCTCACTATCGTGGCCTCTCTTGTTGCGGAACACAGGCTCCAGACGTGCAGGCTCAGTAGTTGTGGCTCACGGGCCTAGTTGCTCCGCGGCACGTGGGATCTTCCCAGACCAGGGCTTGAACCCGTGTCCCCTGCATTAGCAGGCAGATTCTCAACCACTGCGCCACGAGGGAAGCCCCAAGGCCACAAACATTTATTGAGTATGTTATGAACTCAAGTCTTGGGCTTAGCTATGAGGAGGCGTGTAACAAAATTATGACATGATTGCCAACTTCAGCCTCGTAACAGAACTTGATATGTAAGAAAAGAATCTAAACATCCTCTGAGGAACTAATTCCTAAATTGTGTTCCTTCGAACAGATTTCTTCATGGCACCTCAGAAATGAAAAAGTTCATGGTCAAATTAGAAAACATTCACACTTTTCCTCAAGAGTCACTGTGCGTATTAGCACAATGAAGTTCTGTGAGGTCCTGTTGTAAAGCACACAGCTTAATTTTACCTAAAAAAATTTCCAACTCTGTTTCACCATGGAATATCTTTTTTCCCCCACATAGCACCATTAAGTGCTTATGATTTAATTCTACTTGAAAAAAGTGAGGTCCATGCCATACTCTTGAAGAAAGTCCTGTGGAGAGAATGTTGAAAGAAAAGAAAAAAGACACAAGTTTTATCCTAGCTTCATACTTTTAACTTACAGGATGTTGGGTAATTCAACCCTTTTCTGTATTTGTAAAAGTGGATAGTAGTACTTACCCTGATAAGTCATTTGTTTTCCACAGTTTATATATACACACACACACACACACACACACACACACACACACACACACACACACATATACAGATGAATATTCTTCTCCAATTGTAAAGCACTATAGAAATTTGTGTTTTATTATAATTTTTAGAAATAAAATCAAAATCAGGGCTTCCCTGGTGGCGCAGTGGTTGAGAGTCCGCCTGCCGATGCAGGGGACACGGGTTTGTGCCCCGGTCCGGGAAGATCCCACATGCCGCGGAGCAGCTGGGCCCGTGAGCCATGGCCGCTGAGCCTGCGCGTCCAGAGCCTGTACTCCGCAACGGGAGAGGCCACAACAGTGAGAGGCCCACGTACCGCAAAAAAACAAAACAAAAAATCAAAATCAAATCAATCAAAGAAATTATGTCTCTTGAGATGCTCCCTTACTTCTTTGAAATTTGCTTCATTCCATCAGGTTAACTTTTTTGCTGAGATGTTAAAAGTTCTTGCTGTAGAAGATAGAAGAGCTCTTCCAGAGAACTCATTGACACTATTTATCCTCTTCTTAAAGCATAAAATGGAATGAGGCTCCATGAACCTCGTGCTGTGCAGTAGCTTCTGGAGAAGACAGGTTGACAGGTGTGATACCTCCATAATATCTAGGTGAGAATGGAGAAAAGTGTCCTTGGCACGTTAATATTCAGGAGAAGAGACACCTCTCCGAAATTTTTGACAAGAGCGGAGCAGGCTGAAAGCAACATCCTTTGGAAGGATGATATTATGAACAATCCTAAGTCGAGTCCTGAGTGAGAAGACCTGTCTCCTCCTTAATGATAGAAAATAGAGTCTGACACATCCACTCGGAGTCCAGTCTTGCCTGATTTAGTGCAATTACTTGGTGTCCTTCATGAAATCTCTTTAAAATTAATGGGTCCCGGGCTTCCTTGGCGGCACAGTGGTTGAGAGTCCGCCTGCCGATGCGGGGGACACGGGTTCGTGCCCCGGTCCGGGAAGATCCCACATGCCGCGGAGCGGCTGGGCCCGTGAGCCACGGCCTCTGAGCCTGCGCGTCCGGAGCCTGTGCTCCGCAGCGGGAGGAGCCGCAGCCGTGGGAGGCCCGCGTGCTGAAAAAAAAAAAAAATTAATGGCTCCCCTCAGAGGAGGAATTTCCCCAGTGGTTCCCCTTAAACTGAAGCCAACCAGAGAAAATATTTGAGAAAAATTTCTCGAGTTGATCAATTAAGCAAGATTAATGGGCACCACAGACAATTATTACATGGGAATTCCAGATGGGTATCCTCATTCCTTTTTGATCCCCAGCAGGGAACTTACCGATGCTGTGTTCCAGACAATCTCCCAGTGAGCATTATTGAAGGCACGCATTCATTTCAGTTTGAGCTCACAGAACATGTGCAATGCACTCATTCAGCACTAGCCTAGGCATCTGGGTATCTGGAATCTAATTATGGCTTTGCCATGTGGTAGGTGTTGACCTCAGACAAGCAGTGGAGCTCTTATGTGGGCTTCTTTATCTGTGATATGAGGTGTTGTGCATTAAATGGACTCCACAGATCTCTTCCCTAATATTGAACATTTGGGATGTTTTTTATTTTTATTTTCTTACAACTTTAGATGAATATACAGCTAATTTAGACGATTTGAGGCAGCAGTTAGGCAGTGACCTAAGAGACGACAAGGCAGCCAGGAGAAGGGAAGGGAAAGCGTTTTAGGGCAGAGGAAACAGCAGGTGAAATGGTCTTCTCTGAAGGCAAAATAAGCATGTCAAATTTATCCATAAAGTCCAAAATATCGAAAATCCATGGAGTGAATACAGCTTGCTTTCTATATTCACGACAACAGTCAACTAAAGGACTCTGGGCTGGTTCTTAAAATTGAAGGGTGGTTAAGTGCATGTGGAGGCTATATTCAGACTTATTTTCCTTTTTTCTCACTCATTTGTATATATCTGTTCAGATGACCTCATCCCTACAAGCATATGTTACGCTCTTGCAATGACAGCATGGAGTATTTCCATCAGACAGTAGGTTATAAATGTTTTTAAATGTAGTGTTTACAGTTATACGTTTTCGTGACTACCTAATATGAATAGTGTTGATGTTCCAAAATTTATTAAACTATTCCCTAGTACTGAACGTTTATTTTTATTTTCTTACAACTTTAGATGAATATGCAGCTAATTTAGACTATTTAATTTAGTCATCTACACTGTGCTTTTAAAAATGTGCACTTTCTTATTGCTCTTTGCTTAATTTACTTGGGTATTTTTCTATGATTTGTTATATATTGTGTACTTAAATTTTGTTAAGAGAATAGATAGCGCGTTAAGTATTCTTACCACAATAAAATTTTTAAAAGTGCAGAAAGAGTATTTTTAAAACATAAAAGCTCTAAAGAAATCAACTTTGAAAAGTTTAGGTCATATACTTGCCAACTATAGTTGGCATCTAATTAACTCAATAATAGTAAATACAATATAAATGATCTTTACAGACTTATCTCCCTTTCATGGGAACTCCTTGATAAAACCCCAGTTTCTTGAGTCCAGTAGAATTAGCCATGACAAGTTCAAAACCATATAATCAAGCATAGCGCACAGTAAATGCAATGACAAATAAGTCCAGGCTTAATAGCATGAAACTTGCTGTGGTCAGTGATTTCAAGGCAGTGGAAATAGCTCATAACCTTGCTAATTTTTTTGAGTGATTTATGTGTCTGCAGCCACAGCCTTTCTTCTGATCTAGATATCCAAAATATATTTCAAATTCAACATATCCAAAACGTAATTCTTGATTTTCACCATTAAATTTTATGTTCTTACAGGATTCCCAATTTTGGTAAATGGCATCTCATTATGCTGCTTTTGTAGGTAAAAAAATTGAAATTATCCTTGACTCTTTTCCTTCACTCACACCTGACATCCAGTCCATATAAAATTTTGTTGGCTTTACCTTCAAAATACATTCAAAATATGATTACTTGCCTAGATTGTCACAATAGAGGCCTAACAAGACACTGGTTCTTGGTTTCCTCTAAAATAGTATATTTTCTACTCTGCAGGCAGAGTGATTCACTTAAAAGGTAAGCCTGATAATGCTACTTCTCTGCTCAAATACCCTCAGTCGCTTTGCATCTTAAAGCAAAATAAAAGCTCTGACTATGGCCTGTTCATCTCTCCATGATTTTGATTTTAGGTAATTTCTTATCTCCTCTCCTACCATACCACCCGCTGTTGCTCTATACTTCACTGGGTGTCTCGAGTAACTCAGCCTCCTTGCTGTTCTGTGAAGAGGAATTGATTACATGCGTGGAGTAAGATGCCATATTACTTGGGTTTGATCCCTGGCGATCCCTGTTACATTTTTTTTTTTTTTTTTTTTACCCTGGGTAGTTGTTTAACCTCCCTGTGCATCAGTTTCCTTATCTGTAAATTGGGGACAATAATGATATTCCCCTCCTAAGGTTTTGGTAAGGATAACTGAATCAAACTATGTAAGTGATCAGTAGGTGTAGACTGTGGTTATCATAATCATTATTACCATCACCACCATTACCATCATCGTCATCATTATCCTCCTCCATCATCTGTCACTTCACCATAACCATCTCTCTCCTCTGCTTCCTCCTCAGCAGTAGCAGCATTGAGCATGCCAGTCAAACTTAATGTCCAACTGAATGAATGAATGTCCAAACTCTCTGTCCAACTTAATGAATCCGCACTTGCTCTTTGTTCTGCCTGATATGCTCTTCTGACAGATTTACATATGCCTTGCATTTACACCACCTTCAAGTCTCTGCTCAATATTGCCTCATACAAGAAGGATTCTCATGTAGCTTTGTGTGAAGTAACAACCCTGTCACTCTTCATCCCTCTTATTTTGCCCCATTTTTCTCCATATTGCGTAATAGCAATTGATGTATTTCATTACTAATTATTACCTATTTATTTTCTGTGTCTGGGACTTTGTTTACCTTAATCCTATATTCTCAGAGTCTAGAACAATGTCTGCATTGCATTAAATGTTTATTTGAATAATTTATGAATCCTCCTTCTCTCTTAAACTCTCTCATGTGTTTCAATATCCTTATGTCTCTGGCTCTATTCTGTGTGATTCCTCAAACCTGGTTTCAATTTACTCATTCTCATTTTGACTTGTTTTGTCAAATATTAATGCCACCTATAAAAAATTCTAAAAATAAAATTGACTGTTTTTTTGATTCCACCTTTTTTTTTACTTGTTCTTTCCTATATTGGTCTATTTCTAATCATAATTACGATTTTCATTTCATAGATTCCTGTTCTTGCTATATAGACGCTATTTCTTCCTTATTACAAATTTATTATAAATTATAATCTTTTCACTTGTTTACAATTCTTGTTACCTTTTTCATTATTAACATGTTCTTTGCTTTCATTTATTGTAAAATATTGACACTTTTGTGGCAATGGATTTCTAAAAATGCTTTGTAATTTTGCCTGGTTGCTCACCTAATGCAGGAATTTTTAAAAATATTGTTGTTTCTGCTTTGATCTATCATTTTCATTGAGTTGTTTTGTTGTTGTCTTAATCCATCTTCCTGAGGTTCATGGTTCAGAATATGTCTTATATTAAGGGATCGTAGTTTTTGCCCTGGGAAATATCTTGGTCTGCAGGCCCTAAACCACTAGGTGGTTTGGCTTAGTTACTGTGTATATGAATCTTTTGCCTGTCAAGGGAAAATGTATTGTTTCTGGAAACAAGCACTCTTTATGTTCAGGAAGGATCATCCAGATCTTATGTTTGTGTATGTAGACCGGTACTAGTACTCCACCACTAACGGATATGGCTGATCATTTCTAAATATGGCCTCCGATAATTCCTCCCAATGTATAAGTTTTTCCCCCTCCCCCAATTTATATGTTTTAGTCTAATCCCCAATGTGATAGTATTTGGATGTGGAGCCTTTGGGAGATAATTAGGTGATGAGGGTGGAACTCTCATGAATGGGATTAGTGTCCTTTTAAGAGAAGAAAGATACTAGAATTCTCGTTCTCTTTACTGTATGAGAATACAATGAGAAGATGGTTGTCTGCAAACCAAGAAAAGTGTCCTCACCAGAAACTTCTCCTGGCACTTTGATCTTGGACTTCTCAGCCTCCATAACTGCGAGAAATAAATTTCTATTGTTTAATCCATCCAGTCTATGATATTTTGTTATAGCAGGCCAAACTGACTAAAGCATATATATCTTGTCAATCATTTCAATGTGTTTGGGGTGGAATGGGGAATGTTTCCTTTAATGTTATTTCACTCATTGCCACTAAAATTCTTACAAGCTAAAATACTATTCTTTCACCTCAAAGTATGGTTTATATTTTTGGCAAGTCTCAAAGAGAAGGAATTCTCTCAGGTAAACCTACCTTTTCATTGTTACCCCTAAAAACCTCAAGACTGAATATGGTGTAGA
The DNA here is from genome assembly GCF_003676395.1 of Aethalodelphis obliquidens. Lineage (NCBI taxonomy): Eukaryota > Metazoa > Chordata > Mammalia > Artiodactyla > Delphinidae > Aethalodelphis > Aethalodelphis obliquidens. Next base: position 1,249,665 of record NW_020837958.1, on the reverse strand, counting down.
AATAAGCTCTATTTGGTGAGTTCATCAGAACATTCCAAGGGAGTGGATTTATACACGTTGAGAAAATGCCTGGAGGAACCTTTCATAATCTCACCTGTGTAAATGTTCTCTCCAATTCCCTTCCTTTATTTTCCCTCTCTGTACCTCAACTAATGATACTCATAATGGTAAAAATAGTAATACTACCAATAATTTATATCATGTTTATAGGGCTTATTATAAAACATGTGTTAATTCATTTAATCCTTAATTGACCTTATCAGGTAGGTTTATTGTAATCTCCATCTGATTAAAAATGAAACTGAAGGGCAGAGAGTTTAAGTGACTTTTCCCTTGTCACACAGATATAATGAGGCAGAGCCAGGGTGCAAATCCAGATAAACTGGCTTCATGGTCTGCGCCACAAACCTTTTTCACTGCCTATAATTCATGATAACCACTTCTTTAGTTAATTTTATAACAAGGGATTATTGCCTCTGGAATGCAATTGATAAATGAACATATGTAACTAGGGAGTTAATTACTATCTGAAATGTTGAATGCTATAGAGAATATGTTAAAAAAAAGACTTAAAAATCATCTTCTTAAAAGCCCTAAACAGCTGACAAGATAACAAAATGTAACCAGGATATAGCTGAAGGGAAAACAGGAATTCAGTAAGGTAAATGAGAACAGAAGATACTTTTACTCTTCCCAGAAAATAAAGCTTGATTGAAGGGCATGCATCAGGAGGCAAAGAGGATTAAACAAAAGCCCAGAGTTGCACGAAGTAGAAAGTCTAACATGTGGCTCTCCCAACATGAGCCTGGGACTCCAAAGGGCTACACTATGAGGTGAGGTAGGGTGACAAACTATTCTGATTTTCCCATGTCTGTCCCAGTTTTAGTTTCTGGGCACAACTGTTAAGCCAAAGCAAACAAGACTTGATGATTTGGGAAATTCTCAGTATATTCAGATTATCAAAGATACTAAAACTAAGCATTGCACTGTCAAGAAAGTGAGCTTTGTAGAAAAAACCAAGGGTGTGAATGGATAATCTTTTTTTTTTTTTTTGGTGGTACGCGGGCCTCTCGCTGTTGTGGCCTCTCCTGTTGCGGAGCACAGGCTCCGGACATGCAGGCTCAGTGGCCATGGCTCACGGGCCCAGCCGCTCTGCAGCATGTGGGATCTTCCCAGACCAGGGCATGAACCCGTGTCCCCCGCATCGGCAGGCGGACTCTCAACCACTGCGCCACCAGGGAAACCCCAGAATGGATAATCTTTTGCTAGTGCTTTGTAAGTATCAAAAGGTCATATTTCTCACTTATGCAGAGGGCTCTTTGAAGAGATTAAGTGTGTGACTCATGGATGCCCCTCAACCATCTCAGCAGAAGGAGGAATACAGATACAATTATCCAGGGATGATCTGTGGCAGGCCCTCTTGTCTAATGGAGTAAATCCCCATGACATACATGGGAGACCACAAGGTTTTTTGAGAAAGTAATATCAGCAGAAATTCGGGTAGTTTTGACTGAAAGGAGAGAGACAAGGGGAGATAAAAGAAAATTGTCATATTAATCTTTGGTCAGATATATAGCTTGCAAATATTTTTTTCCATTCTGTAGATTGCTTTTTCACTCAGTTGATTGTTTCCTTTGCTGTACAGAGATTTTTAGATTGATGTAGTCTCAATTGTCTATTGTTGCTCTTGTTCCTTGTGCCTTAAAATATATCAGGAATTCTTATAGCTCAATAGCGAAAAACACCAAATAACTGAATTTAAAAATGAACAAAGGACTTGAACAGACATCTGTCTAATGAAGATGTATACATAGCCAAAAGGTATATGAAAAGATGCTCAACATCACTAATCATCAAAGAAATGCAAGTCAAAACAACAATATCACCTCACACCAGTCAGAGTGGCTTTTATCAAAAAAACACAAAAAATAAGTGTTGATGAGAATGTGAAGAAACTGGAACCCTTGTATACTATTGGTGGGAATGTAAAATGGTGCAGCTGCTATGGGAAATAGACTGGAGGTTCCTCAAAAAATTAAAAATAGAACTACCATATGATTAGCAATCCCACTTCTGGGTATATATCTGGAGGAAATGAAATCAGTACCTCAAAGAGATATCTGCATTCCCACGTTCATTGCAAGATTATTCACAACAAACTAGATATGGAAACAACCTAAGTGTCCATTGAAGAATGGCTGCATACAGAAAATGTGCTATATACATACAATGGAATATTGTTCAATCTTAAAAAAGAATAAAATCTGATTATATATGACAACATTGATGAACTTGGAGGACATTACGCTAAGTGAAACAAGCCAGTTACAGAAAGCCAAATATTGCATGATTTCACTTATCTGAGGTATCTAAAATAGTCAAATTCATAGAAACAGAGCATGGAATCATGGTTGCCAGGGTCTGGGGACAGGGAGAAATAGGGAGTTGCTATTCAAGGGGTATAAATTTCAGTTATACAAGATGAATGAATTCTAGAGAGCTGATGCCTGTAGATAACACAACTGTATAATGCACTTAAAATTTTGTTAAAAGTGTACACCTCATGTTGTGTTCTTGCCACAGTTAAAAGAGAAGAAAATGAAGGGAGCAAGACAATATGGAAGCCATCCATTTTGCTGTCATACATCACAGCTTAGGGGACAAGATTTTATAGCAAACAGCTTCTGGGTTTTGTGACTTTCTGATTCTGGCAGAAGCAGTGAAAAGCTGGGACCAGAAATTTTTCCCAGAAGCTGCATGTACTTTTTCAGCCATTCCAACAATTTTGGAAACCGCAGAATACATAATAATAAACACTTTTTGCTTAAACCAAAAAATTAACCAAATAAAATCATATTAAATGTATCAAAAAAAAAAAAAAAGGAAAGAGAAAAAGGCGACTATATTCCTGAAATTCTGAAAGTAGGAAACAGGTGGATAAAACTACTTAGCTGTAAATATGTGCTACCCTTCGTGAAAAAGGAAAGATGATTCTAGGGACAGAGCTGTGAGCCTAGAGAGTGGTGTCTTGCACCACAGAGAGTGATACTTTGGTCCCAGAGGAACTACAAGCCACAGAGGATTATTCCTAGGCCTTGAAAATTAATGGAGTTTTTCCTGTTTGATTTCAAAATTGGTTGGGGCCAATAAGTCCTTTTTTCCTTCCACTTTCTCTCTTTTTGAATGGAAATGTCTGTAACCATTATCCCATGCCTGTCCCTCCATGTATGTCGGGAACAGATAACTTGTCTTCTAGTTCTTCAGGTTCACAGATGGAGAGAAATTTTATCCCAGCATGGTTCATACCCTAAGTCTCATCTAGACCTTGATTTAGATAGTTGGGATGATGAGATTTGAGACTTCTGAACTAACGACATTTAGATGAGATTTTGGACTTGAGTTAATGCTATAATGAGCTGAGGCTTTTGGGAGTGTTGGTGTAGGGTGAATGTATTTTGCATTTGGGATGTGTTATTAAATACAATTGTCAAAAGAAAATTTAGAGAGCTTTACTTGATATGAGTACTTCATTGAGCAAACAACTATTTGCAGATAGGGAGACTTCAAACTGAGAGTGATTTGAAGCTCAGAGGCATATTGTTACAAGAGGGCTTGTAAAGTGAGAATGAAGAAATTGTTTAACTTATACAGTGATTGTTTATTACAGTGGGAGTTTCCAGATGGCAGAGGATTTGGATAAAAGGTATTATACCATTTTAGGAAGATGATTTAAATTTTATTTATGATTATCAAAGACATTTACAAGGAAATATCTAAGCTAAGTTTCACTTACTTCATGAAATAAGCTAGATTACCTTTTGCTTACATGGCCTAACTAGTTTTGTCTGTTCAGGGGATTTTCAAGTCTGGTTTCCATTTTGTTTTATTTTAACACAATGAATTCCTTACCAACCCCCCAACACCCCCCCCCCCCCCCCCCCCCCAAATCTTAGGTTCACTGTGGTTATATGGCTAGGAATCAAAGATAAAGAGAAAAAAATTTACCTTAATGTGGCGGGAAAAAAACCATAAAAAACTAACGATTTCTCATCAGAAAAATGGGAACCAGAAGACAGTGGAATGACATCTTTAAAGAGATGAAAGGAAAACGATCGTTTCTAGAATTGTATATCCAGTGGAAATATTCTTAAAATTAAGATTAAAATGTAAAAACTACTTTTAGAATTCCTTTAAAAACGGTTGATTATTTATAACAAAAATAACATCCTATGATGGAATTTATAAGCAAAAGATTACAGTAAGAGCACAAACATGGAGGGTAGTAAATGGAATTATCCTTTTTAAAGTTTCTTATGCATTTACTTCAGCAGTATCATAATAAATCTTGGTAGGCAATGACAAGAATGCAACTACAGAAGGGACCTTCAAGATGGCAAAGGATTAAGAGGTGGAGATCACCTTCCTCTCCACAAATATATCAAAAATACATCTACATGTGGAACAACTACAGAACACCTACTGAATGCTGGCAGAACCTCAGACCTCCCAAAAGGCAAGAAACTCCCCACGTACCTGGGTAGGGCAAAAGAAAAAAGAAAAACTGGAGACAAATGAACAGGGATGGGACCTGCACCTCTGGGAGGGAGCTGTGAAGGAGGAAAGGTTTCCACACACTAGGAAGCCCCTTCACTGGTGGAGATGGGGAGTGTGTGCAATGGGTTGGGGGGAGCTTCAGAGCCATGGAGGAGAACTATTTCCTCTTCATTTATTTGGTCTTCTAGGTTTTTACCTTGCTCCTTCATCTGTGACATATTTTATTGCTGTCTCTCTCTTTCCCTTTTTATTCTATTTTTTAATGAGTGGCATTGTGTTCCTGTTTTACTGATTGTTTGGCCTGAGGCTTCCAACTCTGGAGTTTGTAGGTTATTGGGTAGAGCTGGGTCTTGGTGCTGAGATGAGGAACTCTGTGAGACCTGACTCCAATGAATATTCCCTGGGGTCTGAGGTTCCCTGTTAGTCCAGTTGTTCAGACTTGGAGGTCCCACTGCAGGAGCTTCCGCCCGACCCAGGCTCACAAGTCAAGATCCCGCAAGCCACGTGGGGTGGCAAAAAAAAAAAAAAAGAACAATAACAAAGTAAAAACTAAAATTAGACTAGGAAACTAACAGATATGTTAGAAAGAATGTAAAAATAAAAATATAGATGAATCAACAACCAGAAGGTACATCAGTACCACAATAGTAAAAAAGAGGAGGAGGGAAAAGAAAATAAAAAAGGAGGGGGGAAATGCCTTGGCTGTGGAGAGCGGAGCCTAAGCAAGGGTGAGGTTGGGGTGGGGCCATTGCTCAGGCCCGCAGGGCTGGAAAAGGCCCTGGGGGCCGTGGGGGTGGGGCTTAGGCTCAAGGAACAGAAGAGGCCCAGGCTGTGCCCCCCATCCCTGGTCTCAGAGGCCAGGGGACCTCACCTGGGAGCCCAGCACGCTTCCTGGGCTCTAGTGGGCATGGCAAACTCCCTCTTCTCCTCTCCTGCTCCTCCCGGAGAGCCCCTCCCGTCTGCCTCTCCTGATCTCCCCAGCCTCAGAGGCTCTGATCTTGTCTGGCTTCCACTTCTCTTCCCCCCTCGATCCCCCTATGTCCTACCAGCTCACTCTGAGGTTCCTCCCCTCTCCTTGGGGTTCAGAGTCCCCCACCAGCAGCGGGCAGATGCCCTAGTTGTGGGGACACGCTAACTCTGTGTCTTCCCACAATGCCATCTTGACTCCTCCCCCCAAGAATTTGATAAGTATCTTAAAAGAATATTAGATACAAGTCCATCCATGTTGTTGCAAATCATGGAGGGTGTTATGCTTAGTGAAATAAGTCACAAAGATAAAGACAAATATTGTATATTTTCACTTATATGTGGAATCTAAAAAATAAAACAAAGGAACCAATACAACAAAACAGAAATAGACTCACAGATACAGAAAACAAACTAGTAGTTACCAGTGGGGAGAGGGGTGGGGGGAAGGAGCAAAATAGGAGAAGGAGATTAAGAGGTACAAACTACTAGGTATAAAATAAATAACATACGAGGATGTAATGGAAGATAACCAATATTTTATAACCTTATATTTATAAAAAATATTAAATCATTATGTTGTACACCTGAAACTAATATTGTAAGTCACCTATACTTCAGTTTAAAAAGACACAATGCAGAGTAAACTAATAAAGAGCTCAGTAAAAAATATCCAGGCTAAAACATGGGGAAGGGTTGTATGAACATGTATTGGACACTAAAAAAGTAAGGGGAAAGATAATACTTAAAGGGGACAGAAACAATTCTTAAAGAGATACCTGCCAAATTTTTTCCAAAGCAAAACAAAACAAAAGGTATTTTCATCAAATTTTTTCAAGAATAAATTTAACCCTCAATTGGAATATTAAAATTAAAAACACACCTAAGGACATCAATAAACATCTTGCCATGTCTCTGTCTGGATTTGGTATCAGGGTAATTACTAGCCTCAGAATGAGTTAGGAAGTGTTCTTCCTGTTGTCTATTCTGTGAAATATTTTGTATTAATTCTTCTTTAAATGTTTGAGAGAATTCACCAGTGAAGCCACTTGGGCTTAAGGTTTTTGTTGTGGATAAAGTTTTTTTTTTGTTTTTCTCTTTTTAACATCTTTATTGGAGTATAATTGCTTTACAATGATATGTTAGTTTCTGCTTTATAACAAAGTGAATCAGCTATACATATACATATATCCCCATATCTCCTCCCTCTTGCGTCTCCCTCCCACCCTCCTTATCCCACCCTTCTAGGTGGTCACAAAGCACGTGGATAAAGTTTTGATTATTAATTTATTTCCTTGGTGTAAATCCATATTTTTATTTTGCTTGGGTCAATATTGGCAGTTTATGTCTTTTTAGAAATTGTATCTAAGCTACCGGATTTGTTGTCATATAATTGCTCATAGGAGTCCTTTAAACTTTTTTATTTCTATAAGGTCATTTGAGTGCTCTCTCTTTTTTCTTGATCAATATAGCTTAAGTTTTGTACATTTTGTGGATTATTTTTAAGATATACCTACCCCCTGACCCCACACATGCATAACTTTCCCATTATCTACATCACTCTCCAGAATGCTGTATTTTTTTTCTAAGGATGAACCTGCATTGACACATCATAATCACCTAAAGTCAGTAGTTTAATTAGGGTTCATTCTTGGTGTTGTACATTCTATGAATTTGGACAAACATAATGATATTATCCATCATTATAGCATCATACCAAGTATTTTCACTGCCCTAAAAATCCTCTGTGCTCCATCTACTCTTCCTTTCCAACCCCCTAACTCTTAGTAAATACTGATCTGTTTTACTGTCTCCATAGTTTTTTCCTTTTCCAAAATGTCATATAGCAAAATCATACAGTTGGTAGTCTTTTCAGATCAGCATCTTTCATTTAGTAATATGAATTTAAGTATCCTCCATGTCTTTTCATGGCTGATAGCTCATTTCTTTTTAACACTGAAGGATATTCCATTGCCTGGGTTGCCCCAGTTCATGACCTACTGAAGGACATATTGATTACTTCCAAGTTTTGGCAATAATGAATAAAGCTGCTATAAATATCCTGGTGCTGGTTTTCGTGTGGGCATAAAATTTCAATTCCTTTGGGTAAATACCAAGTAGAAAAAGTGCTATTGTATAGTAAGAGTCTATTTAGTCTTGTAAGAAACTGACAAACTGCCTTCCAAAGAGGCTGCACTATTTTGCATTTTTATTAGCAATGAGAATGAGAGTTCCTGTTGCTCCATGTCCTTAGCAGCACTTGGTGCTGTCAGTGTTCTGGACTTTGGCCATTCTAACAGATGTGCAGTATTATGTCATCGTTGTTTTAATTTGCATTTTCATAATGACATAAAATATGGAGAACACCTTAATTTTAAGTATTGTTTTTTACTTTTAAAAGGATTATATCTAAGAAGAGGAGGATTCTTCAGGGCTGGTTTCATGAGCATGAAGCCTGTGCAGCCACGCAGACCCTGTGCTTAGAAGGTCCTCCAGAGCTCTTGGCAACTTAAAATTATTATACATTTTTAACAAGGGGCTCCACATTTTTGTTTTTACACTGGGATCTGCAAATTATGTAGCCAAAATGATTCTTCACACTTACAATACTCCAGGGAGGTTTCAGTATTTTACAAGGATAACTCATAGAAAATGCAGATCCTGGTTCCTCTTCTCCAAAAGGAAAAACCTTCCCTATCAGGAGAGACAATCTGTTGCTGTGATCTTTCACTTGGTTCTGAGGGATATGCCCCAAACATTTAACTATCTCTGTCATTCCATAATAGGACCTGCTAGCATTTCAAGTCAAATTACAGGAGCCCTCAATGCTAGATTCCAGACATCCCATGAAAAAAAAAAAAAAACTGGCATTGTAGGTTTCTACACATTATGACTAGGACAGAGTTATTGGTCCATGTATTGATTACAGGAGTGGATGTTGTAACAGAGGAATTCCAGATAACTCTGAAATCGAACATCCTATATGATCACTCACTCTTTTGCTTCTGCCCCAAATTTCTTCCACTCTCATAATCCATCTATGCCTTCCCCCCATTTTTCACACAATATTCCTCTTCTACTCAGATAGTGGCCAGTCCAGCTATGCCAGGTAAGAATCCATTTATTTTCTGAGTCATCTTGTATATTAATTAAGGTGCCTGAGCCTCAGTTTCTCCATTTTTAAAATGGACATAACAATAGAGCCTAGCACTTAACAAGCATTCAATAAATGTAGATATTCTTACTGATAGAAGATAGTGACAGAATCTATATAGGGATCCAAAATGTAGGTGAGGTTAAGGATGGCTTCCATGTGAGAATGAAATCTGGGATGCTGTGATTTCACCTGCTTCACTTTTCTTCACATGAATCTCGTTAATCTATGCAACAGGTAATGATGGCTTGGACCAGGGTGGTAGTGAGAGAGGTAATGAGAAATTATCTATTCTGGATATATTTTAAAGGTAGAGCTGGCTGGATTTCTTGCTATATTGAATGTAGGACAATAGAGAAGCAGGGAACAAGGATGACTCCATTTTTTGTATAGTCACAGAGGGAATGGTGTAGAAGCAGCAGATGTTTGAGAAAGAACAAGAGAGACCATCTGAGATTAGTCATTCAGAGTCAGATTCCTTTTGGCCATCCAACTTAGAAGGGTTGCACAAACTACTGGACTTGTTGCATCAGATTTTATTAAATTGAACCATATTGGCAATTTGCTAATGGTTAACTTTCTCATATCATGTTAAATCCACCAAGATAACTCCACTAAAGGAAAGAGTTTGGAGAAAACAAAAATCAGAGTATTTCAATGTTACAAAGTCAAGATCACGAGGCAATATACTGTTAGGAGGAGAATGGGAGAGAAAATTTCTACCACTGAGATGGCTATTTAAAAAGCACTGTCCCAGGACACAGATATCAGTTGGACCAAGTAGGTAAAGGGAGCTTCCAGAGGAGAGGTTAAGTATCTATCGGGTTATGTTGATGACTGACTATAAATTCCAGAGGGAAAAGTAGAATGATTTCAGGAGTTGGGCGGGAGTGGCTACTGGGCTTAGAAAGAGGGATATGAAGAGTTATGAACATTATTTAACAGGAGTTGAGGGCTGACCTGAGATTCCTCAGCTTCATGGTGAGTGACACCCTGATAAAGAGAATCATGAGATTAGTCCTCAGGTTTCAGGGTAGAAGGAGACACCCAGGTTATGAAGCTGTGGGGTGGAAAGGGAGGGTGAAAGTCTTGACAGAAGCCTGCAGTTTCCTGCTCCCTCTTTACTCCTGCTATTGGTGGTAGGGAAGCCACTGGGAGGCATTAGTATCCAGAGAAGACACCCTCTTGGTTCCTGCTTACCTTAATCAATACACGTATTAGATGTCCCTAAATCTGGTGGGGGGAAATGTGCTGAAAGCATTTCATTTTATTTCTTACCATCTTTCTTTTTCAACGAAGAGAAGGAGTGAGTCTTAATTCAGCATTTTCCTACAAGAGGAAAAAAAAAACTAGTTTCAGGTACATTCTTGTGATAAAATTAATCGACTGTTGAGAGTAAGAATTATAAAACATCTTTGAATTTTTTTGTTGTTTTTTTTTTTGCGGTACGTGGGCCTCTCACTGTTGCAGGCTCAGCGGCCATGGCTCACGCGCCCAGCCGCTCCGCGGCATGTGGGATCTTCCCAGACTGGGGCACAAACCCGTGTCCTCTGCATCGGCAGGTGGACTCTCAACCACTGCGCCACCAGGGAAGCCAAACATCTTTGAATATTGACTGACCTCTGGGCAATGTTTCTTCAAAGGTTTTCATGGGTTGCACCATTGAATACAGGTGGTGTTCAGGAGATACTTAAAAAGTGCAATCTTCCTAACAAAATGCTCTGTGCCCTAGGTGAAATTCACATTTATTCTTCAAAGAATAACACAAGTTTCAAAGCTTCCATGAAGCCTTCAGCAACTCCTCTCTCCAGACACCACTTTTCCGTTATAACCTGTAGAGCACCATTGATCTCATTGTTAATCATAGTAATTTGTTTTATCTTAATTTAAGCTTCATCTCCCATATATATCATCAGTACTATATAAGCAGACATACAAACTTAAATAATGAATTAAACTATAACGGTGAGGAATTACCGAGCACTTTCTATTTTCAGGGCACCATGTCATACCATGCATACTACACCTCCATTGATTTATCACGCAACCACGTGAGATGTTATCCCCATTTCACATCCAGGGAAAATGAAGCTTACTGACAAGGAGTTACACACTGAAGTCCATAAAACTAGCAAGTAGCAGAGCTGGTATTTGAAGCCATGTCATTTTGAATCAAAGCCTGAACACAAAAAATTACTCATTATATTGCCTGATTCTTGAGTGACTGATTTATTGAATCCACCATTCAGAGGCAATGTGGGGAATTAAAAGGCACAGTCTTGGAAATCAAATGTATTATAAGCTAGTGTGAATTTGGCAAACCATCCTTCTGAATCCAGATGAATGATAAAAACTATATACAGAAAAGTGCAAATCAAACTCCTCTCTCCTCTCTACAAAAAAAGAAAAAGAAAAAAAAATCTACATTAAAAAGTGACATAACTTTTCAGTAACACCAAGTAATAAACCACATAAAGTGCTGGAATTTGGTCAGTAATTCATTCATTTCATTCTCCAAGTACTAAGTGCTTATAGTACGACAAGTTGTGTGCTAATTCTAAGATTTACAATCATTAAAAAAGTTCCCTGAGGGGCTTCCCTGGTGGCGCAGTGGGTGAGAGTCCGTCTGCCGATGCAGGGGACACGGGTTCGCGTCCCGGTCCGGGAAGATCCCACATGCCGCGGAGCGGCTGGGCCCGTGAGCCATGGCCGCCGAGCCTGCGCGTCTGGAGCCTGTGCTCCACAGCGGGAGAGGCCACAACAGTGAGAGGTCCGCGTACCGCAAAAAAAAAAAAAGTTCCCTGACCTCAGGATGTGTAGTGGAACAAGACAGACATATAAACTGAGCATTATTATGAGATATTCTTATTCTTTATTCCCAAGCAGAGAGCATTGGTTTTGTCCCTCAGGATAGTGTGATGGTAGAATGGTCTCATTTACACTATAGTTCACCAGTCACTATATCTAATAGTTAATCATTCTGGGTGCCTAATGCCAGCAAAGCTTCAGAATGATAACTGGAGCCCAGGTTTCCTCGTTCCCATAAATTGTTCTTTGTAGTGTTGTATTTATACCTCTTCTTGAAGTGCGTTTTTATAACTGGTTTATTAGCATGGGTACCCCTCATTTACTCCTCTCCATTCCTTCTCTTTTTTATTAATGCTGTTATGTTTTCTCCAGATTATAATGAATTTTCAAATTGAGACCAAATTCCATACTCTCAAGGACCTTGGGATTAGCCAAAATAGCTAATATTTCCGTACTCCAAAAGCAGGGATTCAAGACCCTCTTGTTCCTTTAATTTTTTTTACTAGATAAATACGTATGTTCCTTAAGAACTTCCATGGTGTTTGGAACATATTCTCTTGTTAAAAGTCACAGACACATAATAACATTCAAAACGTTCAATATTGAGTTAAGTATAAATCAAACGGGAAACTGGTGTCTTGATGTATTTTCCTAGAAAAATCTGTCCCTGCAAATTTATACAGAATGTAGATTGATCAGAGGCGTATCTGGCTCCCTGAACAATGAACAGGAAATTCAGCACATTCACATGTGAGTCTCAAATCAGAAATTCAGTCAGTGGAAGAAAGGAAACATTCTACTGAGATGTTCTTCTTAGCCTTTGATCAAAAGGGAAAAAGTCCTCTGGAGCAAGATGATATTGAGAAAAAAAATAGTTAATTGCAAAGGAAGTAGCTAACATGAATTCTATGGTAAGATCTACTGATCTCTCTTCTCAGATAAGTCACTTAATTGCTTTGAGATTCTATATCTTCGTCTATAAAATGAAGATATTAGAAAGGTAGCCCCCAACAATATCCTCCCTGAAAGACGGCCACTGTCATGAGAAAATAAGAGAATCCCTGTAATGTCCTGAGAAAGGGCAATCATCATAATCATAATCGAAGTCATGATTATTTGCAGGTATTTTCCCTGGACATTACTGCAGTCTCTCAGAGAGTATCAGTTTGCGGGAAGGCCATTGTAGGTATTACACAACTATTGACAATCGGGTGAATGGACGAATGGTCAAGGGACTCTGGCACTTGGTCTGTTACCTATACTATAAGGTCCAATGGAGTCGTATGAGAACTTGAAGAGTGAAAGAGTTACACACCCACGGAACCCCCAGGGGACAAAGTCCCCATGAGAGCAACAACAGGTCTTTATCTCACACTACTGGAGAACAAGCGGTGAATGTGTCTATAGGAATCCAGCCTTGCTTGTTGAGGGAGACCATGAGTGCATTAACATAACTTGTATTAATTCTCTTTGAATGCTAAAATCAAGTTACATCATTACCTCTGAAATTAAGATAGATGTAACAACTGAAATTAAGGGCCCCATATTGACATAAACACGGAGGAACAGGGACAGAGGTCTGTCATTAAGCCAGATGGATCCCAGAAAGAGCTGCATCCCTTAATTCACTTGAAATCTTCGTATCGTTGATAAGAATTAATTATTCATTCAACTCTTTATTGATCCCAAATGAGTTGGGCCATAGTCCTGGCCCTGTGGGTACATGTCCATGCAAAACAAACATGGTCCTTAGTTCCATGCTTAAGTTTATAATGGAGAAGACAAACATGAAACAAACACACAAATAAGAATATAATAAAGATAGAACAAGGTGCCTATATGAGAGTGAACAGTAAAAGTCTACTTTGAATTGATTGGTCAGAATGCTTTTCTCAGGAGAATTAACACCTTAGCCAATACACAAAAGACGAATAAAGGTAGCACGGATGATTGCCCCAAATGACATGAAGAGTTATGGTAAGACCTCAAGTTGTCAAAGAAGTCGGCAGAATCTAAAGAAGCCAAGTAATTGCAGTATAGTAAGCAAGACCTCTTCCCTGGCAATTAGTATTGTGTCCTTTACAGAACAAAATCTGTAAACAAATCCAAACAAACCAAAATGCTCATCCCAAACACAGAAGTTATCAGGAGGAATGACTGGCATGTATCATAGGACCAGGGTGGACAACTGGTAAGAATAACTCAAATCTTGTCCTGCCTAAAGCAAAAACCACTGGGACTGGCATTTAGCTTTAGACTGGAGTACATTTCAGTCCCTGAAATCCCACTGATTTGGGAACCTGCATTCTTGTACGCCAAGTGATAACCTATTTGTCAAGGTGAATCCATCATACCTAAAAAGTATTCCTCACAGCCTATGAGTTTTAAAAGTCCCAGTGCAGTAATTCCTAGGATTTACTTTGTGATTTTTGAGTAATTAATGTCTACTATATCGAGGCATGACTGAATGGAATTCTCACACCAAGGTATTCAGACTCTGCATATATCATTAATCACCATCTTATACTACTAATGTTTTGAGTTTTTTTTTTTTTGCTTGTCCTGGTAGAAACAGCTGCTGCTCTTATTACTGGAAATGCATTAGAATCTTTCTTTCCTCTAAGCTCATGCTTTTACCAGTATCTATATAGTGTGAGAGATATGCAGACAGACACATCGAGATTTAAATACCAGACTCTCCATTTTGTACTTATGAAACCTTTAGCAAGCACTTGAAATAAGATTGGCATGATGGTACTGTAGACATCATCACATCATAATATAGTTGGAAGGAGATTTTATATATATATATCATATCATATATATATATATATATGATGTAGCCACTATGCCTGAAGTGATAATCACTCAAAAATTTTATGATTGTTGTTATTCTTTTATTAGCTCACAAACATTCCTTGAGAACATGTGTATTAAACCCTTTTTTCCCAAGAAATACAGACGCTTAACTTAAAATTGGAATATAAAACATACACACAAATATTATGTTACAAATAATAAGTGATGATTATGGTCAGTGAAGCACAGGTCAGTTACCATTAGCATTTACAATGACTCTGATGTTAATTTCACTAATAGTATAATGTATATATATAGTATAATATATAGATTTATATGTTACACATATAACATATATAGTATAACATATGGCTGCTAAACATGTTATATGCCAGGCACTATCTAATATAGTACTCATAAAAACCCTGTGTAGACGTTATTACTATCCTCTTTTAAAAATGTAAAAAGAACACACTTGGAGAAAATAAGGAACTTGCAAAGGGCACACAGCGGGTATATGTGAGAATTCAGGCTACAGAAATCCTAAGCATTACATTTAAGTTCTATGCTGTGATGCTAAGAAGGGTGTTACATACACAGTACAGAAGACCTGGTTTATGGTAGAAAGTGGATCACAGTAAGGCTGCCTGTCTCAAAAAGTGCTCCACAGAATTCTATTTCCTCAAGATGGTAATATTTATTCAAATATTTGTGATACGCTGCACAACCCTTTCATGGAGATTTACTTATATGTGAATTTAAAGTTAAATTCATATTTGACAAATCCAGTGTTTCCTCAACTATATTTAATCCTGGACCTCCTTTTTTAAGAAAACCCTACTAACATTTTACAAAAAGGAGTGTGAGAAAAAAAAGTAGTAAAGTCATTCAAACAACTGGCTTGTTCCTCACATTTGGAATCATATTTTAATTTAATGGAAGTCAAAAAACAAATCTTAAAAGCCACCAGAGGAAAAAAAGAAACATTATTTTCAAACGTGCAAAAGTGAGACTGACCAAATTTCTCAAAATAAATAATAAATTCAGAATGGAGTGGAGAGAGTGATGTCTTTAAAAGTACTAAGGATAAGTAACTCACAATCTAGAATTTTATAATCAGATATCCTATTTTTCAAAAGTGAAACAAAATGATAACCTTTGCAGACAACAGATTAAGGGATCCAGTTGCCCGCAAACCTGTACTGAAAGAAATACTAAAGGAGGTTCTTCGAACAACAACAACAAAAAGATTCAAAATGAAAATACAGGACATTAGAATAAGCTCTGGAAAGACTAATATGTGAGTAATACAAATAAATTTATTAACTTTAAAAAATAATGTTGAAAAAAATCTTCTAAAGTTTTAATTATATTTAAAGTTAGAATATATGAGAATAAAAGCAAAAAGGGGTGAGAGGCATCCAGAATCAAAATGTTATACTGTTCTTTCCTAGTGAGGGCAAAATAAAAATATCAAGGTACAACTTAATAAGTGAAAGATGAAAGCTGCAATAATAGGGGACAAAAAAAAGCAAAAGTAGTTAATTACTTAATCTGAGATAACCTTATTCCAAAAGGAAGGAAAAAAAATGAAACAAGAACAGGTGGGCTGAATAGAAAACAAGAGGCAGATTGAAACCCAACTGTATCAGTTTTTACTTTGAGTGATAAAGTTCAACAATTTCATGCAAAGATAAAACTTTTTGAACTGAAATACACTGAACTGAATATATGTATTTGGGTATCAAAAATGTGATAATATAAAACACTTGTTTTCTAATTGTTAAGAAAAAAAAAAGACTAGATGGCTTCTGCTACCCTTTAAGTTACGCTAACATCAACATTTCCTAAAGCTCCCCAAAGATGTAATCCCAATTCCTTTTCTACTAATTTTCCCTCTTCTGGTTACAGCACCATAACCACCAACATCCTTACAAGATGAAGTACGATGATAACTTATTAGGAGAAGTAGGTTATGGCTTCCCCTTGGCACTGAGATCTAAATTATCTCTGTTTTTGAGGTATAATTGGCATATAACAATATGTTAGTTTCGGGTGTACAACACAATGACTTGATATTTGTATGTATTACAAAATGATCACCACAATGAGTCCAGTTAACATCCATTCCCATACATAGTCACAAAAATTCTTCTTGTGATGAGGACTTTTAAGATCTACTCTCTTAGCAACTTTCAAATATGCAATACAGGATTACTAACTATAGTCACCATGCTGTACATTACATCCCCATGACATTCATTGTATACCTGTAAGTTTGTACCTTCTGAATTATCTTATCTCATCCATCTGAATACAGCTTTTTGACCATGAGCGGATTCCTTGGCACTACATGTCAAACCTCAAAAGTCCTAAATACTAGATTTCTCGTTTCAGAGGGGAACAAAATGAATTCCTTCACTTCGCTGAGTCTCACTTTCTACAACTTTTGAATGGAATTACTAATAACCACCCTTGATGTTTTACAGAGCGCTTTGAGGATGAAATAAGACAAAGGATGTGAAATCCTTAGTAAATCACTCAGTCTAGATAAAAGATTCCTCCTGTTATCAGAGTGCTATCCAAGGTTATTCTGACTAATGTATCACAGCAATGTCACTGTGAAGGAAACGGCCTCCGGCAGTGAGACCCTGAGGACTCCCTTGTAATAAAATAAAATCAAGTGAACAAGGTTGCTCTGGGCACAGGTTGTTCTCACTATAGTGAGTCTGAATAAAGCCAGATTGGGATTTAAGGGTCCAGTGACTGATGTCTTGAAGGGGATTATTCTGACATGAAGCTCTCAGGGAACAAGTTCTCCTGTGATCCATCCACAGCTCCATGCCTCATGTACTGAAAATTTTAATTAAAATCTTGCCTGTAGGGACCAAGTACTTAGGGAACTTGCTAAGCAAAGTCATGGGTGTATGAATTGTTATTTCTTCTCCAGCATACCCATCTGTGCTCAAAAATACAGAAAAAGAGGTTATTAACATTCTTAGAAGCAGCTGATATGGACATCAGAGCAGGAAATGAAACACAGGCTGGGGCATCCAACCAGTCACAAAGGCCTCAGACAACATTACTTCCATAAGTCATGTGGGATTTTTTTCTTATTTTCCCTTTGGAAGTAAATATCCTCCTGTGTCTATTGTGCCCCTTGACGTCTGAAGCCATAGCCTGACTGGGAGTAAAATCCAGCAAATGGCTGGTACTCCAACTTTATTCTCTTCCAACACTAATCTTTGTTTCATTTTATGAATCTTGAGATGAAATTTTTATTTCTTGGTTTTCTTACAATTAGATATGGGTTGTATGGTTTGGGAAGTGATTTATTTCTAAGTCGTAGAGACCTAAGCTTCTTGCATTTGTAGTACTGACATTAGCACAAGTAACTTCAAAGGTTCCCATGGGTTGGAGGAGAGAGCACAGATAAAAAGAATGAGGAATACATATATATTTTTAAATTTTAGAAGCCACAGCTTAAACTACCATGATAAACTACCTTCTGATTAAATAAGGTAATGCACGTCACAGTAAGCATTCAATATATAAAAATAATGACTATTATTTGTCTAAGTACTACTTTTGGGCATGCCACACTATTCTTCATGCTTGACTGCACTTGAGTATTTCTATCTTGTGTCAGAATTTATTTCAGTCCTTGCAGGGTTTTTTGGGTTTTTTTCCCCATCTCTGCTGTTATAAAGGCCCAAAATTCCCTTAGGGAACAAGATTTTTCAATTCCTCAGGAGATATAGCATCTCTCCAATATGCTCTGCAAAGTTCAAGCCTCTAGTTTGGGGCCTTCCTCCTCTGTGCATATGCATTCATCAAATTCTGAAAGGAGGTTCATGAACCACAAAAAGGCTAAAGAACCCCAGCTCAAACTATTATGACTGAAGCACAGCTGCTCTATTTACGAGGAGCTGGGGTTTGGCGCTTTTCTCCCTAGTCCTAGTTTTGTATGTCCAATGCCAGATAACTCCTAGATTTTCTTTTTGTCAGAGCCCCGTGGAATGCTGGTATCATTCCATAAACCCTAAAAATAATTCTGTGTTGTCAAAATTCTTAAAGTTTGGAAACAATACTTAAAACACCCCCATCCCAGAGATTCAAATGCTCACTAGCCTATTAAAAATGCTGAGAAGTACTGCAGTAAAGAAAGCTGTTTAACTTACCTCCTCGTGGAAATGCTTTTTCCTGTGTAAACCTATTAACTCCCCGACAGCATTAGTATCCGGAGAAAAAAAATTCCCTATTAGACAGAAGTGTGCAATCCATGAAATTCATACAAAGTATCCCCCAGGAGCAACGCATTTCAGAGTTCTACTCTTTGAACATTTCGTGCCAACTTTCAGAAGGACTGTATATATTTTGCCATGTATAATTCATGATTCTCTCTCATTAAGCTGAGCATTTTGTAAGGACTCACTTTTTGGTCATGCTTACCTTTCAAATACCATCAAAATGTCTGAAATGTTTTAGTTATCAATAAAAGCTTCATGAATAACTCAGAACATTTTGTTTGTTTCATTGATGGGGAATTGAGTAACCAACTGTTCCAATTTTCCCAGGACTGAGAGGTTTCCCAAGACTGGAGTCTTTCAGTACTAAAGCTGGAAAGTCCCAGGCAAACTGGAACAAGTTGGTCATGCTAAGTGGTGGTGATTTTTTGTTTTGTTGATTTTTGTTTTCAGTAGTTCTATTTGTGCACTCTGTGTGTGTGTGTGTGTGTGTGTGTGTGTGTGTGTGTGTGTGGTATGTGTTGGGAATTGAGCTAAACATTGACCATGAATTTTTTGTTGTTGCTTAATCCTCACAACAGTCCCAGGAAATAAGAGGTATTATTTTGTCTCCATTTCAATGACAAGGAAACTAAGACAAAGGTTTCATGCCTGGCTCAAGAATACATAGACTTTCTCTGAAGAAAACCATAATTCGAAAGGATACATGCACCACAATGTTCATTGCAGCACTGTCTAGAATAGCCCAGACATGGAAGCAACCTAAATGTCCATCAACAGGTGAATGGATAAAGAAGATGTGGTACATATATACACTGGAATATTACTCAGCCATAAAAAGAATGAAATAATGCCATTTGCAGCAACATGGATAGACCTAGAGATTATCATACTAAGTGAAGTCAAATATCACATGATATTCAGAAAGACAAATATCACATGATATCACTTATATGTGGAATCTAAAAAAAAAATGATACAAATGAACTTATTTATAAAATAGAAACAGACTCACAAACTTCAAAAACACACTTATGGTTCCCAAAGGGGAAATGTGAGGGAGAGAGATAAATTAGGGTTTGGGGATTAACATATACACACTACTATATATAAAATAGATAAACAACAAGGACCTACTGTATAGCACAGGGAACTCTACTCAATATTCTGTAATAACCTATATGGGAAGAGAATCTGAAAAAGAATGGGTATATATATATATATAACTGAATTACTGAGCTACACCTGAAACACAACATTGTAAATCAACTATACTCCAATAAAAGATAAAAATTAAATTAAAAAGAAAAAAGATTACACAGCCTTGACCCCCCCGCCCCAGCCCTGGAGCCTGTGCCCTTAACCACCTCTCTCCTGCCTTCCAAAATGGCTTCTGCAGGTACAGCAAAGACAATAAGGTCACAAAATTCCCCTTTGAAAATAAGCACTCAGTAATTCATGTGGAAAATAACGTGGACAAGGCTAATCCACTTCCTGCTGGGTGAGATAGAGATGGGAAGGGAAAGCAACCTGGAAAGTCATAATCTTGACATTAATCCAAGAGGCGAGTGAATTTGAATATGAGGTTTTAATATGTTATAAGCAGGCCAAGCAAGCTGAGGGCTATTTTTAACTCTGAGTTATGAAATACAATCACATGGGCAAGTGGCCTACATTTTCAGTTTTATATTTGGTGAGGAGTTTTGCCATCTAAGTGAGAATGACATTTTGCCGACCCCATTTGGAAAAGGCAGCTGGAATGCTGAGTGTGCTGAGCGGGAGACCTACTGACTGGGGTAGAGCTGCTTACAGATTTTGTACCTCAGCTTCGTCATCTGAGAAACAGGAGACGGTGGGAAGGTCAAGATAGAGTAGAAGGCATGGAGAGCCAGCAGAGTGGATGAGAATCCTGGTTCTACCCCTTAGCACCTGTGTGTCTGAACCTCAGTTTCACCATCTAGAAAATGAAAAAAATTAATTCACCTCTCACAGATGTACTGTGAATTTTAAAGAGGTACTGTACATTAAAATATAGAAAACATATCTGGCATGATAAAAGTGATCAATAAAATTATAATTCCCTTTCCTTGAAGGTTTAATCATTAATCCTTTCAGGAAGATGCATTGATTTAGATTCCGCATATAAGCGATATCATACGATATTTCTCTAAAAAAATTTTTTTTCAATGATGATACACATGAACTTACATACAAAACAGAAACAGACTCGTGAACTTAGAGAACGAACTTATGATTACTGTGGAGAAGGGTGTGGGGGAGGGATAGTTAGGGAGTTTGGGATAGACATGTACACACTGCTGTATTTAAAATAGATAACTAATAAGGACCTACTGTATAGCACAGGGAACGCTGCTCAATATTCTATAACAACCTAACTGGGAAAAGAATGTGAAAAAGAATAGATACATGTATATGTATAACTGAATCACTTTGCTGTACACCTGAAACTAATACAACATTGTTAATAATCAGTTATACTCCAATACAAAATCAAAAGTTAAAAAAATAAAAATAAAGGAAGATGCATTGAACACCTGCTATGTGCCAGGTACTAAGTTAGGTGCTAGGGATTCAAAAGTAAAGATGACAGAGTGCCTGTCCTCAAACCACTTACCATTTAGTAGAATATGGTGACACTTTTCCAACTTTTCGTCCTTTGGGAAGTTACTCCACAGCTCTAAGGCTTGGTTTTATCAATTATAAAACTAGGGATGGAGTGGGAGTTTGGAGTCAGCAGATGGAAACTATCATATGTAGAATGAATAAACAACAAGGTCCTGCCGTACAGCCCAGAGAACTATATTCAATATCCTACGATAAACCGTAATGGAAAAGAATATGAAAAAGAATATATATATGCATAACTGAATCACTTTGCTGTAGAGCAGAAATTAACATTGTAACAGTGTAAATCAACTATACTTCAATTAAAAAATAAATAAAAATAAATACATAAAAAATAAAACTAGGATAATAAAGTAAATGCTAATAGAGTAATTGTGAGAAAAGTGTTCAGCAGAGCTTTTAGCACACAGAAAACCCTCAGAAAATATTTAAGGAAGGGGGGTGTGGTCTCTAAGCCTCTTTACATCTGTAGGGTGTATGAATGTTGTGTGCACTAACCTCAGGGCTACTATTTTCTTCTTTCTTCAGAAAACGTCTGGAGGTTTAGGATTCTATCTCTGCGATTGTTGGCAACAGAAATCACGATCTTGAGGAATGTAGAACAATATTATTCGACCCTCAGAAACTGTCACAGAATTTAGAGTGTGTGAGGAGACTTCTTAGATCATATTTGCTGGGAAGTGGGCTCTGAGACTGAGATTTGCATGCAGGTGGCTTCCTGGGGAATGTTCTTAGGAACAGCACCTGTGAGGGAGAGACGGCAGCAGGACCAGAGCGAGAAGTTGGACTGTGATTGTGTTGCAGTTGCAACAAACGCCTCAGCCAATCCCTTGGGGATCTCTGGGGCTGGGATGGCCCTTAGGAACTGTCTCAAGGAGATAAGGGGCCAGGCCTTTGTATCCCTCACTGACCAGTCTTGGATGTGGGTTACCTTGAGTGAGGTGTCTCCCTTCAGCTGAAGGCAATTCCTGGAGAGAGTTCAAATATGAGGTCCAATTAGAGAAATGCAAATCAAAACTACAGTGAGGTACCCCCTCACACCGGTCAGAATGGCCATCACTAAAACTCTACAAATAGCAAATGCTGGAGAGGGTGTGGAGAAAAGAGAACCCTCCTACACTGTTGGTGGGAATGTAAGCTGGTGCCGCCACTATGGAAAACAGCATGGAGGTTCCTCAGAAAACCATATGATCCAGAAATCCCACTCCTGGGCATATATCCAGACAAAACTCTAATTCAAAAAGATACATGCACCCCTATGTTCATAGCAGCACTATTTACAATAGCCAAGACATGGAAACAACCTAAGTGTCCATCGACAGATGAATGGATGAAGAAGATGTGGTGCAGATATACAATGGAATACCACTCAGACATGAAAATGAACGAAATAATGCCATTTGCAGCTACATGGTTGTAACTAGAGTTTATCATACTAAGTAAAACACGTGAGAAACAGAAAGACAAGTACCGTATGATATCACTAAAATATGGCACAAATGAACCTATCTACAAAACAGAAACAGACTCACAGACACGGAAAACAGACCTGTTGCCAAGGCGGGGGTGGGGAGGGATAGACTGGGAGTTTGGGTTTGGTAGACACAAACTATTGCATTTAGAATGGATAAACAAGGTCCTACTGTATAGCACAGGGAACTCTATCCAATCTCCTGGGATAAACCAAAATGGAAAAAAATATAAAAAAAGAATGTGTGTGTATATATATATATATATATTTACTATTATTGACATAAGGAGTGCTTGGAATTGAAGAGAGGAAATGTGAAGAGTAGCCAACTAGGGACCCAAAGAGAAGATGCTACAATTAACTTGAAAGGCACAGGTTGGCTCTTGGATATGACCTTCTGTCCAGCTCTAGCCAGGCCCACGTGTCATGCAGGTATAAAGTGACATTATCTGAGGAGGGAACCAGTCATGTGTTTATAAGAACAAAGGGTGATTCTACCAGAAACATCCCGGGAGAAGCAAAAGTGGGTGTTCTCAAGCATAGAGTGGGTTGCGGCCACCAGCCAGGAGCACTGTGGTGTGTGTGGCGTCTGCAGTGATGGAATATGTCACAAGATCTGGCTCTGCCACTTTCTGGATGTGAGACCACTTCCCCTCCCTGGGCCTCAACTTCCTTGTCTTAAACATGCAACGGTGGTCTCTTTTATTCCTATGTACCAATAACTCCAGATCTTAATCAACATTGTCAGCATGAAAAATTGGTTAAAAAATGGATGATTCGGTAATTACTTAGCTTCCTGAAGTAGGTTAAATCTTGTGGCAATGCTTTCTCAGCATTATTCATTTTCCTACTGAAATGCCAGGTGAAGCATTTATGGGATCATATTATTGAGGGGTTTTTTCCGCTATTCTTTTAACATTTTACATTTCTACTCTATTTTTCAATTTCTTGAGGCTGGGAGTTTGTCTCTTGTGCACCGTACAGTCCCTGGAGGAGTGTCTTTCACATGCTAGATATATCAGTTATCTGTTTTTACAGAGACCAACTCAGGCTAATATAAAGGAAAAAACGGGGGTGATTGAAAGAATATCAAGACATTCACAGAATCAAAGGGAAACTGGATCCAAGGTAGGAACCAAGGGCATTTCAGAGGCTAAGGAACAGAAGTCTGCAGCCAAGAAACCATGTCCTGGCTAGAACGGCCCAATGAGAGTCCCACAAATGGGGCAAACGCCTCCAAGCCTACATGCTGCCCTTGCATCACTTGCTTCAGATTTAAATGGGGGGAAATGGGAACTTGTTATTGGCTGAGCCTAGGACTCATGCCTGCCTCTCTAGATCTCTGTGCATTACCATTCAGGGTTCTCTCTCTAGGGGGGCAGGGAAGGAAAGACTCTCCTAGCCTCAGTTTCCGTAAACTTGGGTGGGCACAGGGAATTCTTCCTCCATCAACCCAATAATTAAGAGATCATTCTCCAAGAAAGTCAGAACGTTTTTAAGAAGGAAAGTGGATTCTGGATACATCAAAAAAAAAAATGACCAATTTCTGTTCCAACAGGTGCTGGAATAACTTTTTAGGTGGATATGTGCTTGCCCATAAAATGCTGAATAATTTGCCTAAAGCAAACAAAAGCTTTGTTTTAACACAGATGCATAAGCAAACCTGTTTTAAATGTTTTCCTACAGTAGTTGGGATTTTGCCTTTAGCTCTGACATCGGCACAATATCTAAACTTTCTTTAGTGGAGTCAGAATCTACAGTATAAACTTGAAAATCTTAATCTGAAAGAGAATAGCCTCTACAGTTGGGCACCAACTTACAGCATTCCAAACTTATTTTCTATTATTTCTCTTCAAGAATATTACATTCCAGACAAACAGAATACTGTTTGCTGAATACATCTGCATACCATCCTTCCCATTTCACTGTATCTCTCTCTTGTCCAGAACAAATGTTATGTTCTTCAAGTCCCCACTCTGGGATCTATCCTTCCTTTATTCTACCATAGCACTTTTTTTTTTAACATCTTTTTTGGAGTAAAATTGCTTTACAATAGTGTGTTACTTCCTGCTTTATAACAAAGTGAATCAGTTATACATATACATATGTTCCCATATCTCTTCCCTCTTGCGTCTCCCTCCCTCCCACCCTCCCTATCCCACCCCTCTAGGTGGTCAAAAACCACGGAGCTGATCTCCCTGTGCTACGTAGCAGCTTCCCACTAGCTTTCTATTTTACATTTTGTAGTGTATATATGTCCATGCCAGTCTCTCACTTTGTCCCAGCTTACCCTTCCCCCTCCCCGTGTCCTCAAGTCCATTCTCTAGTAGGTCTGCATCTTTATTCCTGTCCTGCCCCTAGGTTCTTCATAACATTTTTTTGTTTTTTGGATTCCATATAGTCAGAAAGAGAAAAACAAATACCATAGTATTTTATGTGTATCTCTTGTAGTTGTTTATAATTTTCCACATAGAATTAAAGTTACTTATATGTAGATATTGTCCTCACTTTAGTTTATACTATAAACTTGTTGAATATAGGAGCTCTGTTTGATATATCTTTTTTAAACATTTCTATTGTGAAATATATCTTATACAGAAAAGTATATAACAGAAATGTACATGAACGCTTTGATTTTAGGAGCTATGTTTGACTTACCTTTTTTAACATTTTTACTGTGAGACAGGCATGTATATTTTTAAGTGCATAAAACATCTAGTTTTAGTTTAATAATAGCAAACTCCAATATATCCACCACCTAAGTCAAGAATAGAGCAGCAGCCTCTGTACATCCACTCCCATACATTTGTATCTGTTTGTGGTGTGCTTTCTTTTTACATAACAATAGAAAAATGGCTGAAAGATTTGAAAAAAAAAGAAACACGTGTGTTTAGTTTCATCAGTAATCAAGGAAATGCAAATTAAGACAACAATAAGAAAACACTGACCTCTCTCCAAACTGGCATAATTTAAAACCCCAGTTATACCAAGTGTTGGCAGTGGGAATTCACACACTGTTGATGGGAGTATAAATTGGCACAATCACTTTGGAAAATAACACATTTTATTCAGTAAAGTTGAAACTGTATATAGGCTATGATTCAGCAATTACACTTTAAAATAGATACACTCTAGAGAACTGAAGGCATATGTGCACTGACATACATGACAAAAATGTTCACATCAGCTTTGTTCATCTTTACCCCAAACCAGAGATAAACCAAATTAACATGAACAATAGACTGGAAAATTAAATTTTGTATTTTTCTATTGGGTTGTCTGACTTTTCTCACTGATCTGTAGAAAGATTAAAACAAAAGCATTTTATACAAACACACGCACACTAACTTTTTGCTGATTAAATACACTACAGTAATCTTATCCATCCCCGCCCCCCTCAACTAACACACACACATACCTTGCTTGTGAAATAATCACACACCAACCGCTGAGAAATCCCATGTTATGAATAGGAGGTAGGACTCTAGGGCTTGGATCTGCATAGCTGAGTGGTGGTATCCTGCAGAAGTCTCTCTGTAGAAGCATGATTTCTTCTAGAAACAATAAATGCTGGAGAGGGTGTGGAGAAAAGGGAACACTCTTACACTGCTGATGGGAATGTGAATTGGTACAGCCACTATGGAGAACAGTATGGAGGTTCCTTAAAACACTACAAATGGAACTACCATATGACCCAGCAATCCCACTACTGGGCATATACCCTGAGAAAACCATAATTCAAAAAGAGTCATGTACCAAAATGTTCATTGCAGCTCTATTTACAATAGCCCGGAGATGGAAACAACCTAAGTGGCCATCATTGGATGAATGGATAAAGAAGATGTGGTACATATATACAATGGAATATTACTCAACCATAAAAAGAAATGAAATTGAGCTATTTGTAGTGAGGTGGATGGACCTAGAGTCTGTCATATAGAGTGAAGTAAGTCAGAAAGAGAAAGACAAATACCGTATGCTAACACATATATATGGAATCTAAGAAAAAAAATGTCATGAAGAACCTAGGGGCAAGACGGGAATAAAGACACAGACCTATGAGAGAATGAACCTGAGGATATGGGGAGGGGGAAGGGTAAGCTGTGACAAAGTGAGAGAGAGGCATGGACATATATACACTACCAAACGTAAGGTAGATAGCTAGTGGGAAACAGCCGCATAGCACAGGGAGATCAGCTCGGTGCTTTGTGACCGCCTGGAGGGGTGGGATAGGGAGGGTGGGAGGGAGGGAGACGCAAGAGGGAAGACATATGGGAACATATGTATATGTATAACTGATTCACTTTGTTATAAAGCAGAAACTAACACACCATTGTAAAGCAATTATACTTTAATAAAGATGTTAAAAAAAAAAAAAAAAAGCATGATTTCTCTGTGGGGACACAGTTGTTCCCATAAGCCCTGGCTCTTCACTTTGATGGGAAGGAGTCTTAATTGACTAGAAGTAATGGACTGAGGAGTTGGTGATTTACCTACTTCTAATCTGACTAGTTTATTTTCTTACAAGTTCCTGCCAACAGAAGATCCTGCCATATGCAATGCCATCTCCACACCTGAGTTCAGATGGGTCCCTATAGGTCAGGAACTCCCCCATTCAGCTCTGCTTATAATAGAATTACCAGCAGCAATAATGTCCTTAGAACAAGGGTGGCAATTTTTAATATCTCATTTGACCCTCATAACACCCTTGAGGAAGGCATGGCTGGTGCTTTTATCTCCACTTTGATGAGGAGGAACTTGGCTCAAAGCTAAGTGGCTTGTGCCAATTTCAGAACCAGTAAGTGGTAGAGTTTTGATTAGAATCCAAGTCTCCTGTCTCGGAATTCTGGACTCTCTGTATCATCTCTTCAGATTCTGGCTCAAGGTCCACCTCCTCCAGGGAGCTTTTTCCACCCACAGTATTCTTTCTCATCTCTGAAGAGTTCTAAATATTATTTTCTATACTACTCACTTGACAATAATCACAAATGCCTTGAGTGGTCATCTATCTTGAAGTATGTGCCTTGTTCCACTGCACTATTTGCAAGCTTCTCCTGAAGCAGGAACAATGTAGTCTATTACTGGTTCCTTCACAGCCTCACACCAGGCCTTTCCTGCAGCTTGTGCCCAGTAAGGATTGGCTGGGGCTTGGCTATCCCCATGGGATGCAGCATTCAAAGAGCCAATTCCAACTATCAAGACTGATATGCCCTGATCGATGCATATTTCATAGAATATAGGAAAAATTCCTGCCAACAAAGTTGTTGAACACTGAGTCATGAATCTCAAAGTGCATTACATCGGTCACCACATATGCAGGAGGATTTGCACCATATATGCACCATACATGCAGGAGGATTTGCTTTGTTGAAGTAGAAATTATACCTCATATTCTTAAATGTGTTTGTATTCTGCAGCATGCCTTTCCACACAGCAGGGACATATCATGAAAGACTGTCTTTAAATGATTTATACATCAAATAAGTCGTCTATTGAAATTTACTGAAATACAAGGCTACTTTTTTTTCTCAGAGAATTGGGCAGGAAAGCAAGACTTATGTTCAAATCTGGGCTCCTCTTGCTACTGCTAGGCAAGTAAGATTTTCAAAGAGTTGATTTCTTCAACTGCAAAACTGGAGCACAAAAATCTGTCTCCTAGTGAACAAATGAAAGTAAAAATGTCTTTTGATACATCAAGAACTTTATAGAAAGTAAAGGATGAATAAGAGTCAAGGAAGATTTGGTTCGTGGGAGGTTAAGCAAGTTAAACTGTGGGAATCAGGGTTTTCAATTGTAAAATGAGAGAACTGGTATAGGTTATTTTTAAAGACTCTTTCTTGGCTAAAGAGTCTATGACTCTGTAACGTTGGCTTCAATCGTCCAGGACTCTTAATATTTTAATTTTTCTTTCCATATACATAAAAGCTAAACAAATAATTTCATGCACAAAGGGAGACTCCTATTTAAAATAATTCAATCATGAATCCTTTTTAAAAAGGATAATCTACCCTGATGTAAATAATTATCCTTATATATGTGTTTTCACATTCTGTTTTTGGACGTTTCAGGAAGGAAGTCTTCCTGTGCTTTTACTGTGCTAACTTGAGCTAACTTGAGGGTGGGTGTTGTTAAAAACCAAATGAGCATTTTGTCTCCATTTGAGAGATTTCCCATGTGGACGTGAAAAGTTCCCCATGGTAATTTGTATTCTGTAAATTGATGTCTTACTGGCAACAAGACATCTCCTTCTGAGCAGCTTATGTAAATGAATACTCACGTGATGTCAGATTGAAATGTGTCTGCTGTAGGACTGGGAGGTTGGAGGACAGGAAATTAAACAATGAATGGACATAAAGGCTTGGACGTGGATGGGGTGGACAGAGTGGGGGAGCTCAGGAGCCAAAAGTGGGAAGTACAAGAACAGAGAAGTGAGAGCTATTGCAGGACTCTCAGCTGTATAAATCATGCATGCATTATGACGGGCATGTTTGCATACTTTATTTCATGGTATCTTCACAGTTTATCCTGTATGTTGGGTTCAAAGAGATCAAATGACTTTCTCAAGGTCACACAACTGATAAGAAGGGTAAGAATCTTCACCCAGCTCTTGATACTAGAACTAGGACCTTCATACCCATTTGCAGTCAACTCTAGTGCTAGTTTGAGATGACTTCAATAGAAAACGTAATATGTAGTCATTAGGCCTTTAACTCTTAGAAGATCCACATACTTTTCTGCCTAAACTGGGATATAGAGGCAGAAAGAAACATGCCCAGAAACACACCTTACTAGGTACTGTAACAGTTTTAATATAAAAACTATAGACTTTAATTTTTCATAGGGATCTTACTGCTTAGTGGTGAGGGAAGTTCTTGCTTGGGTGGAAGATGGAAAGAGGTTGAGGAAAAAAGGAAGAAAAAGAGGAAGAGGAGAAGGGAAAAGAGGAGCAGGAAGAAGAGGAAAAGGAGTTAATGATATCTATCAAGTAGGAAAAGAAGCTGAGCTCTGAGTGGAACACACTTAATGCTCGGACAGATGCTTCCCAGACTCATCTCCAAATCTGGGTACCTTGAGCTCTGTAACTTCTATAAGTCACGAGAAGGACTCCTTGGTGAAGTGGATCCTGGCCATTCAAGGTTGTTCTTCTGTGTGTTACTGGAAAATCCTCACTGCTAAGGCAGGGAGGGGGGAGGATGGATGAGGCAAGTCTAGGTTGTCAAGGCCTTGGATCCAGAAGAAGCTCCCAATCCCTTTAGGTGATGGTGACCATGTGCTTGGGAAAGTTTTTCCTACAGGTCAGCCTAATGTTCCTCTTTGCTTCTCTCTCCACAAGACCCATGATCAACCCTCTTCAGACCAAGGCTGCCCTGTGCGTAATGGAGTTTGATCATCTCGAAACTAATATGACCTTCTAAGCTCCCTGATTTAGCCCACCAAGATTTCTGGTTTTCACATTTAAGATAAAAAAAAATTGTTTTTAGAGATCTTGAAATCATGAAATATGTGGCAGCGTAGACTAATCGTAGCTGTAAACATCAAGCAGTTGATATGTGAGAAGTGAAATGAATCACCGCTCCCTTCCCACCCACACACATCCGCTCACACAACTTAGCTCAGGAAACAAGACCTGAAGGTAGACTTGTGTTGTGCACCATCAGGCCATTCCCATCTTAAGAAGTACACTAACACAGGCTTTTTAATTTTTGCTGCATCTAATTACAGAACATCTGAATAGAACAGGGATCCAGAGGTGAACTGAATTTTTGAAAAAACAGAAGCAAGGAGGGCACAAAAATCTATTGTGTGAATTCATAATAGATCCACCAAACTTAAGGATGACGAGAAATGCAAGCATGTAATTCAGAAGACAAATATCCCTTCTCAAGGCCCCTGGAAAAAAAGTTTTTTCTTTAAACCTTCTGTAAGTTTTGGTTATTATGTTAGACCAAGGCCAAAAGCATAGAACAGAGTGCAGGAACTCTAAAAAGAGATATACTTATTCAGGTTAAAGTTTAAACAATTTATCTACGGAAACATACATACACAAAGTGGCTTATTGTTTTCTACCAAAGTTGTCCTAACACTTTAACAGAAGGAGATGGAGAAGACAAAAGTACACAATCTATGAGTGAGGACGGGAATGAGAGTGGGCGCAGAAGGATCGGGGTTAGAAGGATTTCATACTGGGTCACCTGACTCTTGGTCCAGTGCCTTGTCCTTTCAATTACAACCTTCTTTGAGACGTTATTAAAAATATTGAAACATCCTTTGTCAGCATTAGACACTTTAACTTTCAAACTCACGGATCAAAGAAACGAAAAGCATAAGGCTGTGCCTTCCAGTTGACAACTATTATTCAATGAAGATGTAGTCCTTACACCACGTTTTAATAACAAATGGAAAATTTTTTCCAATTAAAATAGGGAGAGGGAAAGTCAGTGCACTCAATTTATGCTTTGATCTTCTGCTTTAAACCGTGTCGGGAAACTAATGCAGGAAAGAGTTTAAACATCCCAGGGTGTTGTTCACTAAATATAAGGTTATTTTTCTGAGTGAGACATTTCAAAGGGCTGCTTTTTTTTTTTTTTTACCACTTTTCCTAACAGCAGAAGTAACCACTGTTCTTAGAGAAGAAAGAAATGAAATCTGCCAAACCTCAAAAGTTGAGGTGGCATCTAGGTCTGGGGGGAAGGTTTATCCCTTAGTTACCTGCCTACTTCCTACTCACACTTAAAGACTGGGAATTAAGTTTGTTGAGTATTTTCCAGAGAGTATGTTTCACTTCTTTGTTCCTAAGACTGTAGACCAAGGGATTCAGCATGGGAATCACCACCGTGTAAAACACAGATGCTATTTTGTCCATGTCCATGGACTGGGTGGAGCTGGGCTGTAAGTACATGAAGATGATTGTTCCATAGAAAATGGAGATGGCCATGAGATGGGACGCACAGGTGGAGAAGGCTTTCTTCCTTCCTTCCGCAGAATGCCTCCGTCAAACGGCCATGTATATGAAGAAGTAAGAGATGAGGATGACCAAGAGGGTGAAAAAGACATTGAAGCCCACGACAAAGAAGGCCACCAGCTTGCTCATGCCTGTGTTGGAGCACGAGAGAGCCAGGAGTGGAGGGACTTCGCAGAAAAAGTGATTCATCTCATTTGAACCACAGAAGGAGAGTCTGAAGGTGTCTGCTGAGTGGATGCAGGCATTGAGGAAGCCACAGGCATTGAGGAAGCCACAGACATAGGAGCCCATCCTCAGGAGGGCATACACACCTGCTATCATGGTGCTGGTGTAATGAAGGGGCCTACACAGCACTGCACGGGGGTCACAGGCCGTGGAGGCCAGGAGGTAGCACTTGACGGTGGCAAAACCCACAAAGAAGAAGGACTGAGGAGCACATCCATTATGGGAGATGAGTTTGTTTCCCGAGTGCAGTGCAGCCACCGTCTGGGGAGCTACGGCTGAGGAGTGACCCGGATCGACAAAGGAAAGGTTGCTGAGGAAGAAGTACATTGGAGTGTGGAGGTGGGAGTCTGAGTAGATGACCAGCACCATCCCCCCGATTCCCAACCAAAGTGATGAGGTAGATGAACAAAAATACCAGGAGGAGGGGAACCTGGAGGTTGGGGTCATCTGTGAATCCCAAGAGGATGAACTCTGTTGCTTCTGTGCTATTCTCCACTGAGGTTAACTTCAATTTAGCCTGGCAATTAAAGGAGAGGAGCCAGTGAAACAGATGAAAGTATAGAGGGATGATATAAAAATAGAAAACTAAGATATATTGAGAAAGTACTCTGTGTAAGGCACCTGCTAGACCCTTCTATTACATTACAGCATTTAATCCTGTGAGATAAGTACTATTATGTCTACTTTCTTGGGAGCTTAATATTGACGAGAATAACCTAATTAGTAGGGGTCAGAGTTAAATTCACATCCTTATACTTCTGAACCCAACGTCCATACGCTCAGAGCTTGAATTATTCTACCTGTTTACATCATATGAAACAAAATATGATATGTCTTGTAGCCTAGCTTTTAAGATTTTGTTTATTCCGTTTTTAAAAAATCAAAAAGAGAATAGCATGAAGTAAAAAGTATAAATCCCTCATTCCTTGTTTTTTTATTCCACTCCTAAGAGTATAGCCTCTACAGAGATTTCCCGTATGCCAATAGAATTATATGGTACTAAGCATAGTAAGAGCTTACTGTATGCCAGGCACTGCTCCAAGAGCTTTACTTGAAGTTAATTTATTTAATCCTCAAACCAACTCTTTGGGGTTGATCATATTATTTTCCTCATTTTACACAAGGAGAAACTGTATAAATGTGTAAACTGTGCAAAATATACCCAAGGAGTATATACGATACTCTTATTTCAAAATGTTCACCTTTTTCAACAATGCTCCATGATATAAAATATGCAAATGGAGCTTTGCTTTTTACTTAGATTATTTCCAGTTGTCAGTATATTTTATACTTGGTCTCTTTTTTCTGGCTACTATCGGCTCCTAAAATCTAGTAGCTTTTAGATGAAGACTGGAGAGCTATTATGATGAAATAATAGTAATAATAATAAGATGAAGAAGAAGGAGGGGGTATAGGAGGAGGAAGGGGGGAGGAGGAAGAAGAGGAAGAAGGAGAAGAAAAAAGAGAAGAAGACGGAGAAGAAGAGAAGAAGAGAAAAATATCGCCCAAAGTCACATAACTGGTAAGTCTTGAAAGTGGAATTAAAACCTTGGTCTCTCTGATATCAAATCCAAAGCTCTTAACCACAATTTTAATGTCTTTAGAAGTTTATCCCTCAACAGTAATTCAATTGCATTTTATCTTTACATATTTAAATTGAGATTATACCTCTCCACTTCCTATCAGAAGTCTTTGTTATTGATCCTGATGACAATTAAGTTCTCCCTTCTCTGCTCTCCCAAAGCACTTGAGACTCGAGTGATTCGCACAATTCGCTGAGCAACCGCCCAGCCTACCATGACCCCTTGATCACACACCTAAATATTGGTGAATTAATTAGAACATCAATAGCAAAGTGTTTAAACATTTTTCATGCTAACTAACCCCACCACAAACAGCTTCTTGTTCTCTTGTCTAGCTGGGTCCACCTTTTCTGCCAACATATTAGCTAAGACTCGTAGTATAAAAAATATTCAGAATTAACAGTGAGACTGGGGCTGGGCAGGCCTGGAGCAAGACTTGTGTCCTAATTCTAGTGACCTGTCTCTCTCTCCTATTGTTTTCCCTCAGTCTGATGTGCCTTATAGGTTTTTCCTGTCCCCGGTGGCAGAATGGGTGACAACAGGCTCTGACAGAGGAAGAGAGAAAGGGGAAAAAGAAGGGATTTAAGGGAGAAAAGGCTTCAGCTCTGCCTGACCTTGGTTATCTGCAAGTGCAGTGATCAGATTGGTAAGGAGCCTTTTTTATACCACAAATGGAGACAGCCCAGCCTGTCATGTTCAGATGACGATTACACACACACGAGTGTCGCAGCTGGTATCACAAGACTGGCTCAGCCAGTTTGGAAATGCTATTGGTCAGGAAGCATGATAAAACTCCAGTCCTGGTTTCCATTTTCCACCTTTATAAACAGTGCTCCAGGGAATACCCTTGTAGATGTCCTCTCATGCCCCTTTCTTTTTCCTTAAGATAAATTCCTAGCATTTTATATTTTTTTCCTTCTTTTGCTTATTGACAGATTTCCATTCAGTAATGTGTCAGTTAACTTTCCAACCAGCAGCTCTTTCATTACATTTAGCCAGTCCTTCTGTTTTCTTTTTTTCCTTTCGACTTTTGTCATGTGTGTGTACTCTATAATTTAGCAGACACAATATCCTATCATCTATGACAGGCAGTTTCCTGATATATGTTAGGAACCTGGGGCCTCTTAACTGCAATATCTGTACAAAGCCCCAGGGCAGGACCCATCAACCTCATCACTATTAACATTACGTGCTGGATTAAAAAAAGAATGAAATAATGCCATTTGCAGCAACACGGATGGACCTAGAGCTTGTCATACTGAGTGAAGAAAGTCAGACAGAAAAAGACAAATATCACATGGTATCGCTTATACGTGGAATCTTTAAAAATGGTACAAATGAATTTATTTACAAAACAGAATTAGAGTCACAAATGTAGAAAGCAAACTTTCGGTTACCAAGGGGGAAACACGGAGGGGGAGGGATAAAT
This sequence comes from Aethalodelphis obliquidens, assembly GCF_003676395.1. Lineage (NCBI taxonomy): Eukaryota > Metazoa > Chordata > Mammalia > Artiodactyla > Delphinidae > Aethalodelphis > Aethalodelphis obliquidens. Next base: position 1,214,821 of record NW_020837958.1, on the reverse strand, counting down.
TGGGAGATTGGGATTGACATATACATGCTACTATATATAAAATAGGTAAGTAAATAAGGACCAACTGTATAACAGAGAACTCTATTCAATACTCTGTAATGACCTATATGAGAAAAGAACCTAAAAAAGAGTGGATATATGTATAACTGATTCACTTTGCTGTGCAGCAGAATCTAACACAACATTGTAAATCAACTATACTCCAATAAAAATTAATTTAAGAAAAACATTATGGGCTGGACAGTTCTTTGGTTGCAGGCGGGGGTGAGGCAGGGGAAAGGCTGTCCAGTGCATTGTGGGAGCTTTAGCAGTATCCCTGGCCTCTATCCACTAGAAGCCAGGAGCATACTCCCTTCCCCAGCTGTGACAAACAACAACGTCTCCAGATACTGCCAAATGTCCCAGACGTCCACAGGGTCATCCCTGGTGGAGAACCACTGTTCTAGAGATTATAAAACTCTATTTGTGTTCATGGTTTACTAAGTCACAATTCCATGAGTTATGCATATTATATATTTTACAGCATACACATATATTACAGACCCATATTCATGTGTAGATGTATATATATGAAGAAACTGAGACTTGGTAAGATAAAGCAGTTAGTTCAAGATCTAGGACTCCAGCCAAGTATTGCTGCTCATTGGTGGGGGAGTCTAGGAAGGGAGAACTGCTTGCCAAGTACTGTGGTCCTTCAACTAAAGAGATACTCACCTTCCTATTTCATAAACCAACCTCTTCCCCAACACAAGGTAGGGTAAACGATGCAGAAAAACTCCAAAAATGAAAGGCAGCTGACTTCTGAATTCTATTCCAAAACACCTTCTCAAATGCTTATTTAATCCATTTTCACGGTTAATACTGACCACCCAATTATACGTACCTAAGCTGTAGGTCTGATTTCTAACAGTTATCATGCACTCCCTATATTGAATTGCCCCAGACTGCCATCTTCATATATTATCAATTAACCTTCAAAGTATTTCTATGTTCTCTTGATGGACAACACTTTCTATTATGCATTGTGTCACTATTAATACATGTGTCTGGATCCAGAGCAGCAAAGAGAATTTGGAGTCAGGGCAGAGAGAGGAAAGCTTTGCTTTGCCCGGCACCATCCCTGAAGGCCTGAATCTAAATCCCATTGCTGCCACTGCTGCTGTGTTCCCTCCCACCAAAGTCCTACAAAGGCCAAGCTTTTCTGCATAGGCCTAAAATAAATATCAGAAGGAGCCTTGAAAAAGTAGACATTTAAAGAAAATATTTAAAGGTAGCCTGTGATCAACTGCTTTATTTAATAAATAACAAATATGAGGGAATTCCCTGGCGGTCTGTGGTTAAGACTATGCACTTTTACTGCCGAGGGCCCGGGTTCGATCCCTGGTCAGGGAATTAAGATCCCACAAGCCGTGTGGCATGGTTAAATAAATAAATAACAAATAAGAAAGTGTGTTGAAAACTGAAAACCATTAAAACTTCAAGGATTAAGGGATTATAAAAGTAGAAACCACCAAGATAGATAATCTGAAAATAAAAGTGTTATCAAAATTGTTTCTAAAGGTGTTTGAAGAACACCTCAGCCATCACATCGCATTGGGGGATTTCCAAAAGAAGAATCTCAACGGAAAACCGTAAGACTAAATTCCATGAAAAAAGAGACAATAAAGAATTAAGGGAGATAAAATATGAGAAAATCTAGCCACTGTGTGGTCTATGGTGGGTGCTCAATACAAACTAATTTATCTTTTCATTAAACTATCCGTCAATCAATAGAAAACAAACTTATGGTTACCAAAGGGGAAAGGAGGTGGGGGAGGGATAAATTAGGAGTTTGGGATTAACAGATACAAAATATAAAATATTTATCTCTCTATAAAATAGATAAATGACAAGGTCATATATATTTATATATTATATATACATATATATATTATATATAATATATGTATCTATAACTGAATCATTTTGCTGTATACCAGAAACTAGCACAACATTGTAAATCAACTATACTTCAACAAAAAAATATTTTGAAAAACTATTGGTCAGTCATATGAACTTGAGTCCCAGACTTTATTAACACCAGCTGGTAGCAGCATTCTACCTAGAAATGACTATATCAGTTTCTGTTTAAGAAAAGATGACCCAAAAATTACCTAGGAGAGGTTCATTGTCTCAGTTTTTCATGTGGCAGAGGAAAGTGGGGAAAATGGAACTGAGTCCTTTTTTTATACCTACTTCTGAGCCCCTTTCTCCTTAAAAAAAACCCATTATTTTTACCCACAGTATGAAGAATGTTGAAAAAAAGTCAGGGAAAACATACCTAGTTCCTTGGGAATTCTGAGACCTTAATTCAGAACTGCCTTCAACTAGGGGGGTTTTTGAAACCTGCAAAGGAAAAGAAAAGCTGTTCAGTCTCAGAAGACCTCAGATTTCAAAGCGTAAAAGATTTCCTGAGGCTACGAAGTAAGTGTAAAAGCAGTTCAGCTGCGGTTGCAGTTGCTTCAGAGCTTGAGAGGTACCACACTGTATGAGAGGCCTGGAATCATCCAGAAGCTGGCACCTATGTAGATCTGGGAGCCTCTGGAGGGACTCAACCCCAATCCAGAGCTCAGTAACATGCAAACGAGTAATCAAAACACCACTTTCTTAGATTCCATATATATGTGTTAGCATACGGTATTTGTTTTTCTCTTTCTGACTTACTGCACTCTGTATGACAGCCTCTAGGTCCATCCACCTCACTACAAATAACTCAATTTCGTTTCTTTTTATGGCTGGGTAATATTCCATTGTATATATGTGCCACATCTTCTTTATCCATTCATCTGTCGATGGACACTTAGGTTGCTTCCATGTCCTGGCTATTGTAAATAGAGCTGCAATGAACATTGTGGTACATGACTCTTTTTGAATTATGGTTTTCTCAGGGTATATGCCCAGTAGTGGGATTGCTGGGTCTTATGGTAGTTCTAATTTTAGTTTTTTAAGGAACCTCCATACTGTTCTCCATAGTGGCTGTATCAATTTACATTCCCACCTAGGGGCAAGACGGGAATAAAAATGCAGACCTACTAGAGAATGGACTTGAGGATATGAGGAGGGGGAAGGGTAAGCTGGGAGAAAGTGAGAGAGTGGCATGGACATACATATACACTACCAAATGTAAAATAGATAGCTAGTGGGAAGCAGCCACATAGCACAGGGAGATCTGCTCGGTGCTTTGTGACCACCCAGAGGGGTGGGATAGGGAGGGTGAGAGGGAGGGAGACGCAAGAGGGAAGAGATATGGGGATATATGTATATGTATAACTGTTTCACTTTGTTTTAAAGCAGAAACTAACACACCATTGTAAAGCAATTATACTCCAATAAAGATGTTAAAAAAAAAGACAACTAAGAAAAAAACCAAAAAAAACCCCCCAAAAAACCCACCACTTTCCTGAGGGAATGAAACATTATTGTGATGTGGAAAGGCCTAAAGGCCCAGGGGGAGCTTCAGGCCTTCAAGCAAGGGCTAAAATGACTGGTGATCAAGTTCCATCAAAAATGCCTTCAAAGGAGCTGCAGGGTCCAGCCATCCCCACTCAGCCTATAGAAGACGTCCTGTGAGAATGTGGGATTTGGTACTTTCTCTAAGACTAAACAGGGAGAAATTTTCATTTTAATTTCATTTTTATTTAAAATTAAAATTTCTAATTTTCATTTTAATTTCATGTATATTTAAAATTAGAAATTAAAATTTCTAATTTTATTTTATTTTATTATTATTTTTTTTTTGTGGTATGCGGGCCTCTCACTGTTGTGGCCTCTCCCGTTGCGGAGCACAGGCTCCAGACGCGCAGGCTCAGCGGCCATGGCTCACGGGTCCAGCTGCTCTGCGGCATGTGGGATCCTCCCGGACCGGGGCACGAACCCGCGTCCCCTGCATCGGCAGGCGGACTCCCAACCACTGCGCCACCAGGGAAGCCCAAAATTTCTAATTTTAAATACAGATGATAGACTTCATCAAAATTTCCATTTGCCTAAATCCATCTCTAAGGAACCTCAAGTTACAAGGACTTTTATGGATCAAAACAGTTTCATGAAATTTTTTTCCGATCAACTTGATTTTAAATGAGCTTTAGCATGGAGCTAACAGGAAGCAGTCTTCTCTTCCAGCCCCTACCGAATGATCACATATTGGATGCTTCCTATGTTTCAGCCCTTGCTAAGTACTATATGAGTGTGTTTTTTCACTTACTGTTCACCCAACTCTACAAGAAATGTATTGATATTATCTTTCCAGTTTTACAGTTGTGAAAATTTCAGTATATACCTAACACCCTAATCTTGGTTTCTAATAATAATCTCCAATAAAAGGAACTCCTTGGAGAACCGACTGATTCCAAGACTAGAGCAAGGGATACAACACACAAACTTGGAGCAGCTTGTCACTCCAGGAAGTAAGGAGATGCTCAAGTCTGTCTGACTTAAAGTCTACATAGTTTTACACCGTGCTCTACTGCTCCTTTTGGGAATCAGTGTAGAACAGGGCTGCTCTCAGAATCCAGAAGAGGGTCCTGCTTCCCACAGGGACTCACAAATGCATGTTCCAATAGAGTCAGCTACAAAAGTGAAGCTTATTTACAACTTTTCTTTTCCTTTTATAAAAAAATTTCTGTTAGAATAAATTTAAGTTTTTTTGATAAAATAAGAAGTGGCCAAGTAAGTAGCAAGCTAGGTGTTAAGAGGTCAAGGATGTTTTTGCACCACTCTTCAAATTTTGTAGGATCTAATCTTCTGACCCACACAACCAACCCGAAGACTAGACTTTCCTCATTGTTATTTTATTTGATCACTACAACAACCAAAGGGAGGATGGAGAGAGAAAGAGGGAGAGAAAGGGGGAGAAAGATTAAAAAGAGAGGAGGAGGAGGAGGAGGAGGGGAGGAGGGGGAGGAGGGGGAGGAGGAGGAGGAGGGGGAGGAGGGGGGAGGAGGAGGAGAAGGAGAAGAAGAGGAAGAGGAAGAAGAAGAGGAAGAAGAAGAGGAGGAAGAAGAAGAAGAAGAGGAAGAAGAGGAAGAAGAAGAAGAAGGGGAGGAAGAAGAAGAAGAAGAGGAAGAAGAGGAAGAAGAAGAAGAGGAAGAAGAGGAAGAGGAAGGAGGAGGAGGAGGAGAAGGAGAAGGAGAAGGAGAAGGAGGAGAAGGAGAAGAAGAAGAAGAAAAAAAGGGAAGAGAAGAGGGAAGGGGAAGGGGGAGAAAGGAAAGAGAGAGAAGGAAAGAGAAAACTTCACCTTGTAGGTCCAACATCTAACAACTGTGACAATCTAGCCAAAGCATCTGACTCTATAAAATAATTTAGTACTCTCCTTTATCTGCATTTAATATTCTAAAAAAATTAAACTTCTTAAAATGAAGACTATTAACATGGTAAAATGGAATAGTACTGGCTCTTGGCGAGTGAGAGACCCAGAATCAGCTGCTTACTAAACGGATAACTCATCATTTCCTTGTGCTCCTGGATTTGTCTTCTTCCTCTTCCCTCTCAAAGGTTCTTCGTTCCTATGGGGATACTTCTGCTTTGACTTCTGTGGCTCCTTCACCGTTGGGCTCCTCACAAGATCAAGCTGTGACTTCACCTTCAAATAAGTATACTTTGGGGTTTGAGAAAAATAAAGGGGAAGAAAGGGGTCAATTCTGACTTCGGGGTTAGTTCAAGGCCAGGTATCTCTGAGTTAATGCTGCCACCTTGCGGCCATTGCAAGCCTTTCCTGCGAGGGTTATAAGAAGAGTGAAGAAGCTACCAGTCCACCTAAAAAAGTTAGTTTTATGGACACATGGGATGTCAGCACCTTTTAAGACTTAAGAGATCACTAGGTGTTAAGGTACCCAAGACACCATGGCTCAGAGGTGATAAGTACAGTCCCTAGAGCTAGATGCACGGGTTCAAACCCCAGCTCTCCCACCACTGCCTGGATGGCTCAGACAAGTCACTTAGCCTCTCCATTCCTCTCTTTCTCATTATGGGATTGTTGTGAGAATTAAGCGAACAGATGTAAAGTACTTAGAATACTGAACACTGTATAACTATGTGTTATCTTGTAAATATATAATTTTATCGAGGAATAAACAGGTTCATAGAGATGAAGTGATCAGCCTAAAGCCACGCCGCTGATTAACAGCATAATTGAAACTCGTGCTCTAAGACACCTGACTCATTTCCATCCATCAATTTCCCCAGAATTTCCCGAACTTCTCTTGAGTCCTCAGCCCCACTGAGGTATCTGCACTCTCCGCGGATGACATCATCTTCTTTACTAAGTTTGGGGCCACTTGATGTTAATGTCACATCAGCCCCTCCATCTAAATTCAGGCTGCCTTCTGCCCTCCTAGCTCGGAACTTGCCCTCTTCTTTTCCCACCCCCTCCATCTATACCGTTGATACAATCTTTACTCTACTTACTCTTGTGAGATCTTTACTGTAGCAATTAGTCCCATCCTTCATACCTTCTCTTACTTGCTCTTAACCCATGTGTCCACAAGCATGCTTAATTTACCTATCCTTTCCCCAAAACTCTCAAAAGGCTTTCTTCCACCCTAATAGACCCTTATGCTCTATGAATATCCCTCCTTCTACCCTTACAGTTATCATCTACATCATCTCCCATCCTATCCTCAGTCTACTGCACCATAGCCTCAACTATTTCCACCTCCATTCTAATGAAACAATATTTTTTTAACATCTTTATTGGAGTATAACTGCTTTACAATGGTGTTTTAGTTTCTGATTTAAAACAAAGTGAATCAGTTATACATATACATATGTTCCCATATCTCTTCCCTCTTACGTCTCCCTCCCTCCCACCCTCCCTATCCCACCCCTCCAGGCGGTCACAAAGCACCGAGCTGATCTCCCTGTGCTATGCGGCTGCTTCCCACTAGCTATCTATTTTACGTTTGGTAGTGTATATATGTCCATGCCTCTCTCTCGCTTTGTCACAGCTTACCCTTCCCCCTCCCCATATCTTCAAGTCCATTCTCTAGTCGGTCTGTGTCTTTATTCCTGTCTTACCCCTAAGTTCTTCATGACATTTTTTTCCCTTAAATTCCATATATATGTGTTAGCATATGGTATTTGTCTTTCTCTTTCTGACTTACTTCACTCTGTATGACAGACTCTAGGTCTATCCACCTCATTACAAATAGCTCAATTTCGTTTCTTTTTATGGTTGAGTAATATTCCATTGTATATATGTGCCACATCTTCTTTATCCATTCATCTGTCGATGGACACTTAGGTTGTTTCCATCTCCGGGCTATTGTAAATAGAGCTGCAATGAATATTTTGGTACATGACTCTTTTTGAATTATGGTTTTCTCAGGGTATATGCCCAGTAGTGGGTTTGCTGGGTCATATGGTAGTTCTATTTGTAGTTTTTTAAGGAACCTCCATACTGTTCTCCACAGTGGCTGTATCAATTTACATTCCCACCAACAATGCAAGAGGGTTCCCTTTTCTCCACACCCTCTCCAGCATTTATTGTTTCTAGATTTTTTGATGATGGCCATTCTGACTGGTGTAAGATGATATCTCATTGTAGTTTTGATTTGCATTAATGATTAATGAAGTTGAGCATTCTTTTATGTGTTTGTTGGTAGTCTGTATAACTTCTTTGGAGAAATGTCTATTTAGGTCTTCTTCCCATTTTTGGATTGGGTTGTTTGTTTTTTTCTTATTGAGCTGCATGAGCTGCTTATAAATTTTGGAGATTAATCCTTTGTCAGTTGCTTCATTTGCAAATATTTTCTCCCATTCTGAGGGTTGTCTTTTGGTCTTCTTTATGGTTTCCTTTGCTGTGCAAAAGCTTTGAAGTTTCATTAGGTCCCATTTGTTTATTTTTGTTTTTATTTCCATGTCTCTGGGAGGTGGGTCAGAAAGGATCTTGCTGTGATCTATGTCATAGAGTGTTCTGCCTATGTTTTCCTCTAAGAGTTTGATAGTTTCTGGCCTTACATTTAGGTCTTTAATCCATTTTGAGCTTATTTTTGTGTACGGTGTTAGGGAGTGATCTAATCTCATACTTTTAAATGTACCTGTCCAGTTTTCCCAGCACCACTTACTGAAGAGGCTGTCCTTTCTCCACTGTACATTCCTGCCTCCTTTATCAAAGATAAGGTGACCATATGTGCGTGGGTTTATCTCTGGGCTTTCTATCCTGTTCCATTGATCTAACTTTCTGTTTTTGTGCCAGTACCATACTATCTTGATTACTGTAGCTTTGTAGTATAGTCTGAAGTCAGGGAGCCTGATTCCTCCAGCTCCATTTTTCGTTCTCAAGATTGCTTTGGTTATTCCGGGTCTTTTGTGTTTCCATACAAATTGTGAAATTTTTTGTTCTAGTTCTGTGAAAAATGCCAGTGGTAGTTTGATAGGGATTGCATTGAATCTGTAGATTGCTTTGGATAGTAGAGTCATTTTCACAATGTTGATTCTTCCAATCCAAGAACATGGTATATCTCTCCATCTATTTGTATCATCTTTAATTTCTTTCATCAGTGTCTTATAATTTTCTGCATACAGGTCTTTTGTCTCCTTAGGTAGGTTTATTCCTAGATATTTTATTCTTTTTGTTGCAGTGGTAAATGGGAGTGTTTTCTTGATTTCACTTTCATATTTTTCATCATTAGTGTATAGGAATGCCAGAGATTTCTGTGCATTAATTTTATATCCTGCTACTTTACCAAATTCATTTATTAGCTCTAGTAGTTTTCTGGTAGCATCTTTAGGATTCTCTATGTATAGTATGTCATCTGCAAACAGTGACAGCTTTACTTCTTCTTTTCTGATTTGGATTCCTTTTATTTCCTTTTCTTCTCTGATTGCTGTGGCTAAAACTTCCAAAACTATGTTGAATAAGAGTGGTGAGAGTGGGCAACCTTGTCTTGTTCCTGATCTTAGTGGAAATGCTTTCAGTTTTTCACCATTGAGGATGATGTTGGTTGTGGGTTTGTCATATATGGCCTTTATTATGTTGAGGAAAGTTCCCTCTATGCCTACTTTCTGGAGGGTTTTTATCATAAATGGGTGTCGAATTTTGTCGAAAGCTTTCTCTGCATCTATTGAGATGATCATATGGTTTTTCTCCTTCAATTTGTTAATATGGTTTATCACATTAATGGTTTTGCGTATATTGAAGAATCCTTGCATTCCTGGAATAAACCCCACTTGATCATGGTGTATGATCCTTTTAATGTGCTCTTGGATTCTGTTTGCTAGTATTTTGTTGAGGATTTTTGCATCTATGTTCATCAGTGATATTGGCCTGTAGTTTTCTTTCTTTGTGACATCCTTGTCTGGTTTTGGTATCAAGGTGATGGTGGCCTCGTAGAATGAGTTTGGGAGTGTTCCTTCCTCTGCTATATTTTGGAAGAGTTTAAGAAGGATGGGTGTTAGTTCTTCTCTAAATGTTTGATAGAATTCACCTGTGAAGCCATCTGGTCCTGGACTTTTGTTTGTGGGAAGATTTTTAATCACCGTTTCAATTTCATTACTTGTGATTGGTCTGTCCATATTTTCTATTTCTTCCTGATTCAGTCTTGCAGGTTGTGCATTTCTAAGAATTTGTCCATTTCTTCCAGGTTGTCCATTTTATTGGCATAGAGTTGCCTGTAGTAATCGCTCATGATCTTTTGTATTTCTGCAGTGTCAGTTGTTACTTCCCCTTTTTCATTTCTAATCCTATTGATTTGAGTCTTCTCCCTTTTTTTCTTGATGAGTCTGGCTAATGGTTTATCAATTTTGTTTATCTTCTCAAAGAACCAGCTTTTAGTTTTATTGATCTTTGCTATCATTTCCTTTGTTTCTTTTTCATTTATTTCTGATCTGAAATAATTTGGGGTGTTAAAGTCCCCTACTATGAATGTGTTACTGTCAATTTCCCCTTTTATGGCTGTTAGTATTTGCCTTATGTATTGAGGTGCTCCTATGTTGGGTGCATAAATATTTACAACTGTTATATCTTCTTCTTGGAAAGATACCTTGATCATTATGTAGTGTCCTTCTTTGTCTCTTCTAATAGTCTCTATTTTAAAGTCTATTTTGTCTGATATGAGAACTGCTACTCCATCTTTCTTTTGGTTTCCATTTGCATGAAATATCTTTTTCCATCCCCTTACTTTCAGTCTGTATGTGTCCCTAGGTCTGAAGTGGGTCTCGTGTAGACAGCAAATATATGGATCTTGTTTTTGTATCCATTCAGCCAATCTGTTTCTTTTGGTGGGAGCATTTAGTCCATTTACATTTAAGGTAATTATTGATACGTATGTTCCTATTCCCATTTTCTTAATTGTTTTGGGTTCATTATTGTAGGTCTTTTCCTTCTCTTGTGTTTCTTGCCTAGAGAAGTTCCTTTAGCAGTTGTTGTAGAGCTGGTTTGGTGGTGCTGAACTCTCAGCTTTTGCTTGTCTGTAAAGGTTTTAATTTCTTCTTCAAATCTGAATGAGATCCTTGCTGGGTAGAGTAATCTTGGTTGCAGGTTTTTCTCCTTCATCACTTTAAATATGACCTGCCAGTCCCTTCTGGCTTGCAGAGTTTCCGCTGAAAGATCAGATGTTAACCTTATGGGGATTCCCTTGTGTGTTATTTGTTGTTTTTCCCTTGCTGCTTTTCATATGTTTTCTTTGTATTTAATTTTTGACAGTTTGATTAATATGTGTCTTGGCATATTTCTCCTTGGATTTATCCTGTATGGGACTCTCTGTGCTTCCTGGACTTGATTAACTATTTCCTTTCCCATATTAGGGAATTTTTCAACCATAATCTCTTCAAATATTTTCTCAGTCCCTTTCTTTTCCTCTTCTTCTTCTGGAAACCCTATAATTCGAATGTTGGTGCGTTTAATGTTGTCCCAGGGGTCTCCGAGACTGTCCTCAGTTCTTTTCATTCTTTTTTCTTTATTCTGCTCTGCAGTAGTTATTTCCACTGTTTTGTCTTCCAGGTCATTTATCCGTTCTTCTGCCTCAGTTATTCTGCTATTGATCCCATCTAGAGTATTTTTAATTTTCTTTATTGTGTTGTTCATCGTGTTTGTTTCATCTTTAGTTCTTCTAGGTCCTTGTTAAATGTTTCTTGCATTTTGTCCATTCTATTTCTAAGATTTTGGATCATCTTTACTATCATTATTCTGAATTCTTTTTCAGGTAGACTGCCTATTTCCTCTTCATTTGTTAGGTCTGGTGCGTTTTTATCTTGCTCCTTCATCTGCTGTGTGTTTTTCTGTCTTCTCATTTTGCTTATCTTACTGTGTTTGAGGTCTCCTTTTTGCAGGCTGCAGGTTCGTAGTTTCCGTTGTTTTTGGTGTCTGTCCCCGGTGGCTAAGGTTGGTTCAGTGTGTTGTGTAGGCTTCCTGGTGGAGGGGACGAGTGCCTGTGTTCTGGTGGATGAGGCTGGATCTTGTCTTTCTGGTGGGCAGGTCCACATCTGGTGGTGTGTTTTGGGGTGTCTGTGGACTTATGATTTTAGGCAGCCTCTCTGCTAATGGGTGGGGTTGTGTTCCTGTTTTGCTAGTCGTTTGGCATAGTATGTCCAGCACTGTAGCTTGCTGGTCGTTGAGTGAAGCTGGGTGCTGGTGTTGAGATGGAGATCTCTGGGAGATTTCACCATTTGATATTATGTGGAGCTGGGAGGTCTCTTGTGGACCAGTGTCCTGAAGTTGGCTCTCCCACCTCAGAGGCACAGCGCTGACTCCTGACTGCAGCACCAAGAGCCTTTCATCCACACGGCTCCTCAATTTAGAATGATTCGTTGTCTATTCATGTATTCCACAGATGCAGGGTACATGAAGTTGACTGTGGAGCTTTAATCCGCTGCTTCTGAGGCTGCTGGGAGAGATTTCCCTTTCTCTTCTTTGTTCTCACAGCTCCCGGGGCTCAGCTTTGGATCTGGCCCCGCCTCTGCGTGTAGGTCGCCGGAGGGCGTCTGTGCTTCGCTAAGACAGGACGAGGTTAAAGGAGTCGCTGATTGGGGGCTCTGGCTCACTCAGGCCGGGGGCAGGGAGGGGCACCGAGTGTGGGGCGAGCCTGCGGCGGCAGAGGCCGGCGTGACGTTGCACCAGCCTGAGGCGCGCCATGCGTTCTCCCGGGGAAGTTGTCCCTGGATCACGGGACCCTGGCAGTGCCGGGCTGCACAGGCTCCCCGGAAGCGGGGTGTGGATAGTAACCTGTGCTCACACACAGGCTTCTTGGTGGCGGCAGCAGCAGCCCTAGCGTCTCATGCCCGTCCCTGGGGTCCGCGCTTTTAGTTGCGGCTCGCGCCCGTCTCTGGAGCTCCTTTAAGCGGCGCTCTTAAATCCCCTCTCCTCGCGCACCAGGAAACAAAGAGGGAAGAAAAAGTCTCTTGCCTCTTCCGCAGGTCCAGACTTTTTCCTGGACTTCCCCACCGGCTAGCCGTGGCGCACTAACCCCCTGCAGGCTGTGTTCACGCCGCCAACCCCAGTCCTCTCCCTGGGATCCGACCGAAGCCCGAGCCTCAGCTCCCAGCCCCGCCCGCCTCGGCGGGGAGCAGACAAGCCTCTCGGTCTGGTGAGTGCCGGTCGGCCCTGATCCTCTGTGCGGAAATCTCTCCGCCTTGCCCTCCGCACCCCTGTGGCTGCGCTCTCCTCCGTGGCTTCGAAGCTTCCCCCCTCCGCCACCTGCAGTCTCCGTCCGCGAAGGGGCTTCCTAGTGTGTGGAAACATTTCCTCCTTCACAGCTCCCTCCCGCTGGTGCAGGTCCCGTCCCTATTCTTTTGTCTCTGTTTATTCTTTTTTCTTTTGCCCTACCCAGGTACGTGGGGGGTTTCTTGCCTTTTGGGAGGTCTGAGGTTTTCTGCCAGCGTTCAGTAGGTGTTCTGTAGGAGTTGTTCCACGTGTAGATATATTTCTGGTGTGTCTGTGGAGAGGAAGGTGATCTCCGCGTCTTACTCTTCCGCCATCTTCCCGGAAGCCCCTGAAGCAATATTCTTAAAGGCCACTCCAGACCCTGCTTCACAGACATGCATCTAGTGTAGTCACATGGGGACCCATGCTCAGAAGGGCCCCATCCTTGGGGTTTAATGCTCTGCAGTTGTCATCTTCAAATTATTAATAATTTTATCTTCAAATATGTATTTTGTAGATAAAATCTGGTGGGACAATGGAGCGTGCGTGGGAAGCTTGGAACCTCACCTCATGCGTGGTCACACCTCCCTCTGCCTTGCATTCTCCCTTCAACCCACCAAGTTCACAACTTCGATGACTTGCATGTTGCCTACAGATTAATGTGCAGCCTCTCCAGCCTGACATTCAAAGCAAACTAGCCCCAACCAACCTTTGCAGTTTTATTTCTCTTCCTTTTTTTAGTTTAATTTTTATTTTATATTGGAGTAGAGCTGATTTACAATATTGTGTTAGTTTCCAGTGTACAGCAGTGATTCAGTTATACATATACATATATTCATTTTTTTCAGGTTCTTTTCCCGTATAGGTTATTACAGAATATTGAGGAGAGTACCCTGTGCTATACAGTAGGTCCTTGTTGATTATCTGCTTTATATACAGTAGTGTGATTATGTTCATTCTCTTTATTACTACCAAGTATCCTACTTTATCCACGCACACCCAGAAAGGCACACCTTAGATCCTCAATAAAGGAGCTCTTTTCTCCACCTACCATATCAGGCATATTTTCCCCTTTGCCTTACTTCATGCTTCTCCGCCCTGCCCCACACCCCTGCCCCAGGTTGGAATGCCCCAGTTTTCTTTTCCTGTTTCCACGTGAAGATTCAAATTAGAGCCTTCTCTACCATGAAGTTTTTCTGAGGTTCTGAGAAACATGTGTGCCTCCTTCTCTTTATATCACTTTTCCAAATTTCCTCCTTTTGTTTCCTTTCCCAGAACCAAATACTTCCACGTTTCCCACCTGTAGGTCCTTCGTGTTTCACTGCCCTGACCTCTGCTCCCAAGGAAGAAACCCTCCCGTATGGACAAGCTCATATTAGGGCTGAATGTGTGACTCTGCCTAGACTGTAAGCTCCTTGAAGACAGAGACTAAGTCTTACTATCTTAGGTTTTCCCCTGGAACCTAGAACAGTCCTGTAAACAGTAACTGCCTACCAAATTATGCAAATCCTACCTGATTTTCTATTTAAGAAATTGGACTAGGAACAGGGATGTCACTTGAGGAGCTCACTTAGGGCACATTTATTTGTCTTTAACTCACCAAACTAACATTCCGATCACCAGACGTGGTAATGTTAAAAAGCACTGTATGCTTCTCATTAATAAAAATGGAAAATTATCTATTTGTAGATTTGCAAACCCTGAGGGCTTCTTTGTTAGTGAAAAATAAACAGTTTAAACTGGTGCTTTGAAATATATCTCCCCCTTGCCTTTAAAGAGGAAACCAACAGCCATCGGCTGTATCACAGCACATTTGCATATGTAAACTCAGAGAAGATGGACCATCCTTATTCCTGAGGATAACACCTCATCTCAGCCTCCATCTCATCTGTCCCCTGTTGTATCTAGTTTGATTACCTTATTCATCTTAAGCCTCCAATATCGCCATCTCTGTGACCTTCGTCCTCTCAGCACACAAACATCCAAAAAATACTTCTCAACTCTGATCATCCTTAGAGCTACCCTTCTAACGCAGCTTTAGTTTCCACAATATATCTCAAAAGAGATGTTCATGTCCACTGAGTGAATGAACAAAGAGATGATAAAAAGTCAAATGATATTGCACAAGGTAACAGAACTAGTAAGCAGTAGAGCTGGACAGAAGCCTACACCTGAAGTCAAGACCCACATCATAAAGCTGTCCCCAGGGCTTCCCTGGTGGTGCAGTGGTTGAGAGTCCGCCTGCCGATGCAGGGGACACGGGTTCGTGCCCCGGTCCGGTAAGATCCCACATGCCACGGAGCAACGAAGCCGTGTGCCATACCTACTGAGCCTGTGCTCTAGAGCCCACGAGCCACAACTACTAGAGCCCGCGAGCCACAACTACTGAAGCCCGCACCCTCTAGGGCCCACATGCCACAACTACTGAGCCCGTGAGCTGCAACTGCTGAAGCCCACGTGCCTAGAGCCTGTGCTCTGCGACAGTAGAAGCCACCTCAATGAGAAGCCCACGCACCCCAGCGAGGAGTGGCCCCTGCTTGCCGCAACTATAAAGAAAAGCCCATGCACAGCAACAAAGACCTAATACAGCCAAAAAATAAAATAAACAAATAAATAAATAAAATAAAAAATTGTAAAATAAAAGCTGTCACCATATTTTAACTAAAGTTCAAATACATCAGTCCCAAATGAGCCATAAACCCATGCCTTAGTGTGTTTACTTGAAGGAAATGGGTTTACTACTCGACAAGCAGAAATCATTGCATCTGCATTGGTCAAGATCATGGAGGCCAACATGGATCTCATCTACAAAGATATGTCACCAAGATGCAGCAGGACATCATTCTTCAGCCGATAATGTCTCAGGTTGCTAATGTGAAAAAGGATATGATTATTATGAAGAGGAGCAAATTTCCATCCTTCAAAGCAGAAAATGAGAAAATGAAACTTGAACTGTATCAATTAAAACAAGTTATGGATGAAGTAATAAAAATCAGAGAAGATACAAAATTAGATTTCAGTGTAGAAAAGAGCTGAATCAAAGAACTGTATTCATTGAACAAAAGAAAGCTGCTGGTAATGAGAACAGAAATAGTGATATTACATCTCAGCAAGATCAGACCCCCACTTAGATAGACACTGAGGTTGCTGGCCTCAAAACCATGCTAAAGTTGTACAAGCTTAATAATATTAAACAGTGAGCAGGGTCTATATTTATGTGGCTAATGGTAAGTCTGGGACTTTATGACCTGTGTTTATAATAAGGTGCCTATTTAAAAAAAAAAAGATCAAGAAAAAAAAAAGGATCAAAATTTGCCTGTTGATGAGTTTGGAATTAGATAACAGAGTGAAGCCACCAAGCTTATGACCAGAAAGCATGTGGAATTATATCTTTGCCACTGTATCCTTTTAAGTAATATTATGAACTGAATTGTGTCCCACCAAAGTCCATGTGTTGCTTTGCTGTTTGTCTGAAACTAATGCAACATTGTAAGTCAACTATACTTCAATTGAAAGAAAAAATAATCTATGTGTTGAAACCCTAATTCCCAATGTGTCTGTGTCTGGAGATAGGGCCTTCAAAGAGGTAATTTAGATTAAATGAGGCCATAAGGGTGGGACCCTAATCCAAAAGGGCTGTTGTTCTTATAAGAAGAGGCGGAGACACCAGGGAGACACATGCACAGAGGAAAGGACATGTGAGGACAACTGAGAGAAGGTGGCCATCAGCGAGACAAGGAACGAGAACTTAGGAGACGCCAAACCTGTCGACACCTGGATCTTGGACTTCCAGCCTCTAGAACTATAAGAAAATAAATTTCTGCTGTTTCAGTCATCCAGTCTGTGGTGTTTTGGTATAGCACCTCTGGCAAAACTAATACAAGTAATAATGATGCCTGAGAATTTCCCTTGAATTATGGTTAAGCCATTGACAGGCAGTGAACATCATGGCCTTGGAAGGTTCCTGAACTCTTTTCCCTTGGTTCTTTCTGCTTCCTTAACCTGGGTTCGCTGTTTTCTATCTAGGGGAAGCAGCTAACTGGATGGATTTCCTGTGCCATGGAAATCATTCTGTCTTGAGCATTACTTTGTCAATATGTTGCTGCAAAGGAAGATTATTAGCTCACACTGAAGCTCTTCTCCTAATCTCCCAGCATTTTCAATTCCATCAGCTTTCATCCTTATCCCTAAAAAAGATTTCTAAAATCATCCAAAAACAACTAAAAGCCTGCCATGGTTTCACAGTCTCCATGGAAATTCTGCAGAGGGAAGCTATACTGACTTCCTTGCATATCTCTTGGACTATTTTGTTAATGCCTTTTATGTATGGTTCTTGGAGGTTTACAAAGCTCTTTCGCACTTATTATCTTGGTTAATCCTCACAGCAAACCCACGTGGGAGGTATTATTACCCACACTGAGCATATTATGAAACTGAAGTTCGGAGAAGATAAATAGCTTAACTAATGTTTACATAATTTGTAAGTGGTACAATTGGCCTGTGAACTTGGGTCTGTCTGATACCAAGGCTACAGTTCTTGCCACTATACCCCTAAACAACATAGGTTGCACCACTGGATCACCCTTCCTGCCCTGGTGCCCTCACTCATCCCTTGAAAATTCACCTCATGGGACATATTTCTGAGATGTATTTTACACTGTTGAAGTAAAGCCTAAGAGAAAGTGTCCCAGGCAAGGGATACTAAACAGACATTGGCCTGGTTCTAGTGCTATCACTAAAATTGAGTGATCTTGGCCCATTCATGTAATTGATCATTTTTCCATAGGTAAAACGGAAATAATAATCCCATTGCCCACTCTCTTCCTCCCTAAGTCCCCTCCGCCATTACTACACTAGCTGTAAGCTAGTGTAATGCATTAAGCTTTCTAGAACTGGGAACATTTTCAAATTCTGCAAACAAATGGCTTACGACCCATTCCAAATGTGATCATCAGTGACTCGAAGACCTTTCCAGTGAATTTTTTCTTACATGCTTACCTCCTTATAACTTTCCCCAACAGATGCTCTAAGTTTCCATATCTGGTGGTACTCATGGCCAGGGGCACGCTGATGCTTCCTACTGCAAGCACCTGTGACTCAGACTAAAGGCTTTCTTTGGTCAGAAGCATGTCCAGCTTGCATAGAGGGAGGCAGAGGTGGGGTGGGGGGGGCTAGCTGGCATCCCATGTGGTCTACAATTAACCTCAGAGGTCACGATGAGTGTTGAGCTCCAACTTCCCCAGCAGCAACCTGTTCATTAACGAACGCTGAATTGGTCCTTTGCTGTCTCATGCCCTTGCCCCCCGCCACCTGTACATCCAGCAACACCCTCCTAAATAGACTATTGCACACCAATTCTAGGCTCAGGGTCCACTTCTAGGAAAACCCAAACTAAAAGACACTCCAGGATGAAAGGTAGTGTCCCCAGGCAATTTGCATAAGGGAATTAACTGAGTGACAGGTTCCCCATTACAACCACTGTTCCTCACAGAGTGTGTTGTACGTCACCCTTCTTGTTTCCCCATGTTTCCTTCTTTACTGGAAGCTCTGGAAATTTCACCTTGTCCAACTCACAAGTTCTCTTGTATATCCCATAACTTTCTCCCCTCCTTCTTTCCCTCTCTTTCAAAATGTTCAGATTATTTTAGGAAAACGTCTCTCTCTCTAAGCTCCCCCACCTTATTTTTGAGCCTCCAATATTTCCTAACTCATATCTGAAAATGTAAGGGCACCAGACAGGGAAAGTCACATTTTCCCAGTGTCATTGGACATAATGAAAATCATCACCCTCAACCTCCAGAGCACTAAAAAGCATCCCTACAATCTCCTCTCAGCATCTCTATAAATGTCTTCTTTGTCTTCCTCAAGCTCTTATAAACCCAATTTTCTTCAAGTACCAACTTTCGGGTAAAGGTAAATATAATTCTCTTATAATTTTCCAATGTTTTTCCTTTTTTGTTTGCAAGTAAGGCATCAAGTTTTTTGAACTATTTTTCACTACAAATACACAGCATTACGGTAACATTAAAGAGCTACTCATTTTCTATGCAGGGGCACTAGACAAAGGAGCTTATATAACACGATTTTCAGCACAGTTTTGCATCTCAGAGGATGGCAGCACCCTTCCCTCTTTTCTGCCCCCTTAGTGATATTGATACACATTACTCAACTTTACTAACAAATTGGACAGGAACAAGAAGTTTGTTTTCTAAATATATGAGCTATGCACAGGATGCCTCAGACTTAAAATACAGCATTTCACTGTGCTCTAATGTAAAAAGTACTGGGCAGTGAGCAGATAGTTTTTTGGTCTATTTGTTTTTCATGGTGACATGCAGTGTACATTCTGTACCACTATAGAGTTTACTCGTTCATTTATTCATTTTTTCACAATACTTTAAGTTTACAAAAGAAAGAATATGTCTGTTCTGCTTACTCAATTAATTGGTGACACAATTCCAACTCAAATCGGCTGAAGCAAAAAAAGAAAAGTTACAGCTTCCCAGTCTGACGCTAAGATGCTGATATGCTAAGACTGAGTGGCTCAAAATAAAGAAGACATTGCCTCTCCATTATTTCTCTCTACTTTCTTCCATGTAGGCTCTGTTCTCAGGCTCCCCAAGTGATGCTAAAGATACTACTTCTCAGCAGCAAAGGGCTTTTAATATCCTCCGAGCCAGAATCCTAAACAAAACAGGGGCCTCTTTCCCAATAAGTCCAGGGAAGGTCCTGGGGAGCAATCTGATTGGCTTTGCTAGGGTCACATATCTACCCCTGATCCAATCACCTTGATCCAGAAGAACAAAGAACGTTTACTGGTCAGGCCTGAGCCTTGGAGCTGAGCGTAAAGTCAGCCCCACCTAAGCACATGGACTGAAACATGGAAGCCGTGCAGTTCCTTGTGGAGAAACTAGACTGAAAAAAAATGATGCTGAGAAATGTACTTCCATTCTGTTTCATATCCCCAGTTAGCCCCGTCATATAATGCAACATAGCATATCAAAGTCCAAAGGCAATAAAATCCAAAATCAAATTGTCTCACCAACTCTGAGTTAAAGTTTACAGGAAGAAAAGTCCTGTCTGATTTCTTGATGTGGTCATTCTCAGCTATAGGAGTTGTATCATTTACACCCGTGATCTGAGATATCTCTCACTGGAATTGGGATAGTTTTCCCAGGCAGAAATGTTATTCCTAGAATGCAGTATTTGTTGAGATTTGGTGATACCTAAAATAGGGAGGCAAGATGGATTGCTCTCACCAGGATGCCAGCATGTCTATGCAAGTATCAGAATCCATGGCCTGTCAACCTAAATACAGTCACGAGATGTCTTTTCACAGGAAGTTGATTTAAACACTATGCATTTACCGTAACTGGGGAGGAGGAACCTCCTACGTTAACAGTATTTTACCGAATAGATTGAGACATTGCTGCCTCTGGGCAAAATTATACATTTGTAACCAGCACAACGCAAGCACCAGCACTGATCTGAGAATTCCTTCTTCCTCCTCCAGGGGATCCCAGTAGGTTTCCATTTCCCCTTTGACCTCTGGGTTGCACTTACATGCTACCCTGATGGAGAGTTTTATCTAATAACACAACCTCCACAATATTTTGAGGGTAAGTAGTCACCTTTTTAGTTTCATATTTTAGTGGCTGCCACGTCTGCCCTTATTAAGGACCTGCTCACACCTGAGACACTTGCCCCTAGAGAGAGTTGTCACTCCTTCTCACCTTTATTTCAGCTAGAAGATCTCCCTTCTCAGAGTCTCACACTGAAGCTGCTTTTTGATGTTTCTTAATGCCGTGCCCCGCCCCACCCCCAGGGCCTAGGGAAGGTCAGTATCTCTGCCATATGTTGCTTTTAACATTCTGTTCCTGGCTCTCCTCTGCTTTAACATCCTGTAAAGTTCTCAGGCATGTTCCCTCAGGGCACTGGAAAGATCTAGTTTACCTTCCATATTATCGTGAAACTCAGAAGCTCTTTCATATTTTTGTTTTTGAACATAGAGTCATATAAATTCAAGATTGCCCTCTTTTTACCAGTACCCAGATTTTTCAATATTCACATCTCCTCCACAGAGCCCCTGTGTTTTTAGAAACTTAGTCCTGCCCCTAACTCTGGAAATGATCTAGTCTGGTTTAAGGCAAGCTGCGTAGTACAATTCCCCAGCAAAAACCACTGGTGGGTACGTGACCTAAGCTAGTACAGTTAGGATGATCTCAGGACTTTTGCTTGCAAAGATAGAGAAAAGTACTCTCTCTCCCTCTGCTGGTCACAAACAGGGAGCCTGTAGCCAGCAGCCATCATACAAGATTACGTGCTAGAACTCGTATAGAAAAAGGATGGCCATCTTTATCGAAGTACCACCTTGGAGGACTCTGTACTTATTCCAAAGAATCATTGGCCAAACTGAGGATTTCCTCCTTGAGAACAGAGTCCCCAATCTATGGCACATTATTTTATAAAAATATATAGCCTCACAGGTGGGAAAAACCTGTCTTTTGAGGGTAGGTTTTACATTTTTCTTTAAATTAATTTTTATTGGAGTATGGTTGCTTTACAATGTTGTGTTAGCCTCCACTGCACAACAAAATAAATCAGCCACACACATACAGGTATCCCCTCCCTTTTGGACTTCCCTCCCATTTAGGTTACCACAGTGCATTAGGTAGAGTTCCCTGTGTTTATATTTTAAAAGCTATAACTTACTGAGAAACAAGAGTCAACAGGTATATATCAGTGTGATAATAGTATTTTTTTAAACAGGCGAACTTTAAAATTTTGAGTGGTTTCCTTGTTGCTAAAACCCTGGTTCTGAAGGCAGCATCTCCTTTTGAACAAATCTATAACCACTTACTTTCATCATGAAAAGAAAAAGTTTTCACTTCTTAATTTCACCTTAGTAAACTCTGGTTTTTCTTCGAAACTTTTAAATACATAGATTCTACTGAAATCTCAAAACAGCTAATCCTTAAAAAAAAAAAGTCAGCCCCTGAATGTTCTTTCTTAAGGGTTAAAACCCAAGTTTCCTTTGTCAAATTCCCAAAGCAACCATATTAACATCTGCAAATGACATCACAGAGTCACATGCAGTAAAGAGGATGTTTAAAGATCAAACATATACTTTGCTTAGTCTGGTTCTCAGCCAGCCCAACAGGACGAAAACCCAGCTGCTGGCTCACACTACCTGGGTGACCTCCCACGTAGTTTGGATGCCTTTGGAGTTCCTAACTGTTACTACTTCCTTTTAATTTTCAAAAGCCCCTTATCATCCGTTCCAATAAAGGAGACCAAAATGATACAGCTTAGCAAGAATCATTTAATCCATTTCAGTTCTCCAAGAAATTCTGGGCCCACATTAATAATCTAAAGACACCAACTTCAGCCCTATTTTTAAAAATACCTCCAGTGAAGGAGTTTTCCTCAGTAATTAAAAAAAATTTTTTTTAATATATTTATTTTTGGCTGCGTTGTTGTCTTCGTTGCTGCGCGGGCTTTCTCTAGTTGCTGCTAGTGGTGGCAACTCTTTGTTGTGGCGCACAGGCTTCTCACTGCGGTGGCTTCTCTTGTTGCAGAGCAAGGCTCTAGGCGCTTCAGTAGTTGTGGCTCATGGGCTCGGTAGTTGTGGATTGCGGGCTCTAGAGAGCAGGCTCAGTAGCTGTGGCACACAGGCTTAGCTGCTCTGCAGCATGTGGGATCTTCCTGGACCAGGGCTCGAACCCGTGTCCCCTGCATCGGCAGGCGGACTCTCAACCACTGCGCCACCAGGGAAGCCCTGTACAATTTTACTTATAATATTTTTCAGAGGAAAAAATAATTAAGTGGAGATTTTTTTTTAGGTGGGCCTGGGATTTCCTAATTCTAACTGGAAAATGGTGAAATGAGGTTTTATAGCATCTTTCTTCAGAGATGCTCTAAGAACAGCCATCTTGTTTGTCTTTATGAGACAAATATGAATTAAGGAAGATGCATGTTTCATTTTTTCAAACAGCTTTATTGAGATATAATTGATATACAAGAAAATTGGACAAATAGATACAAATTTATGAGTTTGGAGATATGCATACATATGCAAATATGAATTTGGAATTGCCTAGTGGAAATCACTTTTTCCATAGGTAAACAAAGTGATGAAAAACTTTTAAGAAGCTTTGCCATCTTTTAATCAATCACCAAAGTGCAAAAAATAAAATAAAGTGAATGTTATGAGCCCAAATTAAGAGAAAAGTTAGTGACTAGGAGTCCCCCCTTTTAATTTCTTTTGATTTAAACGAAGTGTCCATTGTATGGAAGTAAACAAGAGGTATGATACAAATTTAATTGCACATTGTGCCTAGTATATAACATGGGAAGCAGAAAGTTTATTTACCAAAGTAATATGACATTGAGTCATTAAAACCACAAGCTACTTTATTTATCAATGATGTCAGTATTCAAAGTTGTCCAGTTAAAAATCTACTTTCTCTTGAAAAAGAAATACACTGAAAGGAAATGCAAGGAGCTTAAGAGTGTTATCATGATTCCCAATAGCAAGAATAAAGTCTGCAGCAGTGACTGTGAGAAAGTGAGTCACAGGGAAATGCGGGCAGCTTAAAAGACCCAGTTACGAGGGCCAGAAAAGAGAATATCTGAGTAGAGTCATCATAGGGGTGAAAATGGAGAAATGTGAGTAAACCAGTGTGGAATGAATGTGTGCATGTGGAAAATACATCTGCAGAGGCACTAGACAGCAGGTCCCAGATCTAAATTCAAGTACCTGATAAAAAAAAAAGTAAGGCTTTAAATCAAAACTTAATACCACAAGCCTAGTCATGTAACATCTAGACGTTCCCTTATTTGTTCATCATCTTTGCTTTCTCTGTAAGCCTATTGAGCAGAAGGTCAGTAAGTACAAATGTACTCTTTCCTCTCTTGGTTTAAATTTTATAGCAAATCAGAAGAGGGTGTAGGTATAGCTGAGATTACAGTGGGAAGAGCTTATTGAAGCAGGGTTGACAGTAGGTCTTGTCATTCTGCTCTCTGAAGATCCCCTTCGACAGCTGCGTCAGGCAGAAAGCACATACAAAGTGCTCAGGATGGAACTTGTAGCCCATGGCACTGATGCAGCGACCAGTGATGGGCTGCCCACACCCGTGGCAAAGGGTTCCTCGGCGGTGATGGTAGTGGAGTTCACAGAAGGGACGTCCATCCAGTTCAAAGAAGGAGCCAGTAGAAAAACTGCTAAAG
Organism: Aethalodelphis obliquidens; assembly: GCF_003676395.1. Classification (NCBI taxonomy): domain Eukaryota; kingdom Metazoa; phylum Chordata; class Mammalia; order Artiodactyla; family Delphinidae; genus Aethalodelphis; species Aethalodelphis obliquidens. The sequence goes on along the minus strand of NW_020837958.1, from coordinate 1,190,979 downwards.
CAGTCCTGGGTGGGGTGGTGGAGAGAAGAAAAAGAAAAGGGAGGCAGATGTTAAGCAGTAAAAGCATCAGCAAAACTTCAGCCTTGAAATCCCTGCCAGTTTCCTGCCAGTGCGGGACTTCACTCGGGTTCTTGACAAATAGAGGCTAGAATATTGCCCATCGGCAAGACAGACAAGCAAATGCCCACAATGGAGGCTGTGTTTTGTGTTCCTTTTAAGAAGGCCCCTGTCAAGTTCTCATCCCGAGCTGTGAACCCTCTTACCAGCTGCCTCTCAGAAAGGAGAACCCTGACTTTCCCTAAATCCAAGAGGTAAGTGAGTATACAGACCCCACAGACAAAGCACTCTGGGTGCCAGACAGTGTCCATGGCTGAAAGGTAGTTTTCCAGCACTGGGCGGTTGCAGCCACCACACTTGGGTGAGAACATGGCTAAGAAATCCTTCCTGCAATACGGCTTCTTGTCCTTCTCATGAAAGCCTGGAGAGAGAAAAATCAAGGGTTCACTACTGCACTGTGGGAGCTTAAACCAAGTTAGAGACTGAGAAGAGGCCAATAATTTAAACTCTCCCAAACTCAGGGTCTTCATATTCAAAATGGTGCTAATAGATACCTACCCAAAAGGGCTCTTAGAAGAAATATATGAGATAATGCAGGTAAAGTGTTTCCGTATTGTGCCTGGTTCATACTAAGCATTTAATGAGCATTAAGGTCTATTCCTCCTCAGTGCCTTTATGCTGAGTATTCCCTCAGCCTGTACAGTTCTGCTCCAGGCCTTGATATGGCTAGCTTCGCCTTGTGTTTCAGAAATCAGCTCAAATATCATCTTATCAGAGAGGCATCTCTTTAGCCTGTATCTACACTTCATCTTTTTTATTGTCTTTATAACATTTTCCATTATATGAAATTTTGTGGTCTGTCGTACATCAATGGAACATTTGCTCTGAAAGAAACTAGATATTGTTGCTCTGGTCACATTATATCCTAGTGCTTAATATTTAAAAAATAAAGTACTATTAAGTAATAATTTCCAAATCGATGCAAGATCTAAATATAATAATGAAAACCCTACAAATACTTGAATTAAATATGGATAGGTTCCTCTTTAATTGAGGAATGAGAAAATTGTAATAAAAACGGCTCACATTTCAAAAGCAAGTTAGAGACTAATAAATTTAGCTACATTAAAAATACATATGAATGACTTATGCATGACGAAAAGATATCATAAGCAAAGACAAAGACAAAGGACAAACTGAGGAAAATATCTGACAATTATATCTCAGAAAAATATAGCTAATATAAGAGTTCCTAACTGGATTCATGATTTAAAGTATTTTTTTAATAAAATTTTTTAAAAATATAAAATAAAATAGAAAAAAATCAATCCCTAAAAATTAAATCAAGTTTAAGCAAATTAACTTAACTGTATATCAAATTGATGATATGACTAAAGAAAGGCAATGATTCATTCATGTGGCTTTAAAACACAGTATTTTGACTGTATAGTCACACTGGATCTATCCTAAAGACAAAAAGAGCTACAAAGAAATTTTAAGCTTTTTTCAATAATCTTGTTTTTGCAACATTTATATTGATTTCTTTAAAATAATATGGGCAGATTTATAAGAAAGCAAATAATCAGTTATAGTAATTTGGTAATACCCTTGCTAGGCAAGGTTTTCAGTGTGAAAAAAAGATACAAGCATAATATAAAACAATTTCAGTAAAGGAAAAAACCTGTAATCTTATATTAGAAATATCAGTATAGAAGATAGTCTCATCCACCAGAGGGCAGACAGCGGAAGCAAGAAGAACTACAATCCTAGAGCCTGTGGAACAAAAACCACATTCACAGAAAAACAGACAAGATGAAAAGGCAGAGGGTTATGTACCAGATGAAGGAACAAGATAAAACCCCAGAAAAACAACTAAATGAAATGGAGATAGGCAATCTTCCAGAAAAAGAATTCAGAAAATGATAGTGAAGATGATCCAGGACCTCGGAAAAAGAATGGAGGCAAAGATCGAGAAGATGCAAGAAATGTTTAACAAAGATCTAGAAGAATTAAAGAACAAACAAACAGAGATGAACAATACGATAACTGAAATGAAAAATACACTAGAAGGAATCAATAGCAGAATAACTGAGGCAGAAGAACGGATAAGTGACCTGGAAAACAGAATGGTGGAATTCACTGCTGTGGAACAGAAAAAAGAATGAAAAGAAATGAAAACAGCCTAAGAGACCTCTGGGACAACATTAAACGCAACAATATTCGCATTATAGGGGTCCCAGAAGAAGAGAGAAAGGATCCGAGAAAATATTTGAAGAGACTATAGTCGAAAACTTCCCTAATATGGGAAAGGAAATAGCCACCCAAGTCCAGGAAGAACAGCGAGTCCCATATAGGATAAACCCAAGGAGAAACATGCCAAGACACATAGTAATCAAATTGGCAAAAATTAAAGACAAAGAAAAATTATTGAAAGCAGCAAGGGAAAAAAGGACAAATAACATACAAGGGAACTCCCATAAGGTTAACAGCTGACTTCTCAGCAGAAACTCTACAAGCCAGAAGGGAGTGGTATGATATACTTAAAGTGATGAAAGGGAAGAACCTACAACCAAGATTACTCTAGCCAGCAAGGATCTCATTCAGATTCAATGGAGAACTCAAAAGCTTTACAGACAAGCAAAAGCTAAGAGAATTCAGCACCACCAAACCAGCTCTACAACAAATACTAAAGGAACTTCTCTAAGTGGGAAACACAAGAGAAGAAAAGGACATACAAAAACAAAACCCAAACAATTAAGAAAATGGTGATAGGAACATACATATTGATAATTACCTTAAACGTGAATGGATTAAATGCTCCAACCAAAAGATACAGGCTCACTGAATGGATACAAAAACAAGACCCATATATATGCTGTCTACAAGAGACCCACTTCAGACCTAGGGACACATACAGACTTAAAGTGATGGGATGGAAAAAGATATTCCATGCAAATGGAAATCAAAAGAAAGATGGCATAGCAATACTCATATCAGATAAAATAGACTTTAAAATGAAGAATGCTACAAGAGACAAGGACACTACATATTGATCAAGGGATCAATCAAAGTAGAAGACATATCAGTTATAAATATATATGCACCCAATATAGGAGCACCTCAATACATAAGGCAACTGCTAACAGCAATAAAAGAGGAAACTGACAGTTAACACAATAATAGTGGGGGACTTTAACACCTCACTTACACCAATGGACAGACCATCCAGATAGAAAAATAAGGAAACAAAAGCTTTAAATGACACAATAGACCAGATAGATTTAATTGATATTTATAGGACATTCCATCCAAAAACAGTAGGTTACACTTTCTTCTCAAGGGCGCACAGAACATTCTCCAAGATAGATCACATCTTGGGTCACAAATCAAGGCTCAGTAAATTTAAGAAAACTGAAATCATATCAAGCATCTTTTCTGACTACAATGCTATGAGATTAGAAATCAATTATAGGGAAAAAAATGTAAAAAACACAAACACATTGAGGCTAAACAATACGTTACTAAATAACCAAGAGATCACTGAAGAAATCAAAGAGGAAATCAAAAAATACCCAGAGGCAAATGACAATGAAAACATGACGATCCAAAACCTATGGGATGTAGCAAAAGCAGTTCTAAGAGGGAAGTTTATAGCTATACAAGCCTACCTCAAGAAACAAGAAAAACGTCAAATGAACAATCTAATGTTACATCTAAAGGAACTAGAGGAAGAAGAACAAACAAAGCCCAAAGTTAGCAGTAGGAAAGAAATCATAAAGATCAGAGCAGAAATAAATGAAATAGAAACAAAGAAAACAATAGCAAAGATCAATGAAACTAAAAGCTGCTTCTTTGAGAAGATAAACAAAATTGATAAACCATTAGCCAGACTCATCAAGAAAAAGAGGGAGAGGACTCAAATCAATAAAATTAGAAATGAAAAAGGAGAAATTACAACAGACAACGCAGAAATACAAAGCATCCTAAGATACTACTAAAAGCAACTCCATGCCAGTAAAGTGTACAACTTGGAAGAAATGGACAAATTCGTAGAAAGGTATAATCTTCCAAGACTGAACCAGGAAGAAATAGAAAATATGAACACACTAATCACAAGTAATGAAACTGACACTGTGATTAAAAATCTTCCAACAAACAAAAGTCCAGGACCAGATGGCTTCACAGGTGAATTCTATCAAACATTTAGAGAAGAGCCATCCTTCTCAAACTCTTCCAAAAAATTGCAGAGGAAGGAACACTCCCAAACTCATTCTATGAGGCCACCATCACCCTGATACCAAAACCAGACAAAGATACTACAAAAAAAGAAAATTACAGACCAATATCACTGATCAATATAGATGCAAAAATCCTCAACAAAATACTAGCAAACAGAATCCAACCACACATTAAAAGGATCATACACCACGATCAAGTGGGATTTATCGCAGGGATGCAAGGATTCTTCAATATATGCAAATCAATCAATGTGATACACCATATTAACAAATTGAAGAATAAAAACCATATGATCATCTCAATAGATGCAGAAAAAGTTTTTGACAGAATTCAACACCCGTTTATGATAAAAACTCTCCAGAAAGTGGGCATAGAGGGAACCTGCTTCAACATAATAAAGGCCATATACAACAAACCCATAGCAAACATCATTCTCAATGGTGAAAAACTGAAAGCATTTCCACTAAGATCGGGCACAAGACAAGGATGTCCATTCTAGCCACTCTTAATTCAACATAGTTTTGGAAGTCCTAGCCACAGCAATCAGAGAAGAAAAAGCAATAAGAGGAATACAAATTGGAAAAGAAGAAGTAAAACTGTCACTGCTTGCCGATGACATAATATAATACATAGACAATCCTAAAGATGCCACCAGAAAACTACTAGAACTAATCAATGAATTTGGTAAGGTTGCAGGATACAAAATTAATGCACAGAAATCTCTGGCATTCCTATACACCAGCAACAAAAAATCAGAATGAGAAATTAAGGAAACACTCCCATTTACCATTGCAACAAAAAGAATAAAATACCTAGGAATAAACCTGCCTAAGGAGGTGAAAGACTTGTACTCAGAAAACTATAAAACACTGATGAAAGAAATCAAAGATGACATAAATAGATGGAGAAATACATCATGCGCTTGGATTGGAAGAATTAAGATTGTGAAAATGGCTATACTACCCAAAGCAATCTACAGATTCAATGCAATCCCTATCAAACTACCAATGGCATTCTTCACAGAATTAGAACAAAAAAATTTACAGTTTGTATGGAAACACAAAAGACCCCAAATAGCCAAAGCAATCTTGAGAAAGAAAAACGGAGTTGGAGGAATCAGCCTCCCCGACTTCAAGCTATACCACAAAGCTACAGTAAACAAGACAGAATGGTACTGGCACAAAAATAGAAATATAGATCAATGGTACAGGATAGAATGCCCAGTGATAAACCCACGCACGTATGGGCACCTAATTTATGACAAAGGAGGCAAGAACATAAAATGGAGAAAAGACAGACTCTTCAATAGGTGGTGCTGGGAAAACTGGACAGCTACATGTAAAAGAATGAATGTAGAACACTACCTAGTACCATACACAAAAGCAAACTCCAAATGGATTGAAGACTTAAATGTAAGACCAGACACTATAAAACTCTTAGAGGAAAACATAGGAAAAACACTCTTTGACATAAACCACAGCAAGATCTTTTATGACCCACCTCCTAGAGTAACGGAAATAAAACCAAAAATAAACAAATGGGACTTAACTAAACTTAAAAACTTTTGCACAGCAAAGGAAACCATAAACGAGACAAAAGGACAACCGTCAGAATGGGAGAAAATATTTGCAAATGAAACAACAGACAAAGGATTAATCTCTAAAATATACAAACACCTCATGAAGCTCAATATCAAAAAAAACAAACAATGCAGTTAAAAAGTGGGTGGAAGATCTAAATAGACATTTCACCAAGGAAGACATACATATGGACAAGAGGCACATGAAAAGATGCTCAACATCACTAATTATTAGAGAAATGCAAATCAAAACTACAATGAGATATCACCTCACACCATTCAGAATGGCCATTATCAAAAAATCTAGAAACAATAAATGCTGGAAAGGGTGTGGTAAAAAGGGAACCCTCTTGCACTGTTGGTGGGAATGTAAATTGATACAACCACTGTGGAAAACAGTATGGAGGTTCCTTAAAAAACTAAAAATAGAAATACCATATGACCCAGCAATCCCACTACTGGGCATATACCCTGAGAAGATCATAATTCAAAAAGACACATGTACCACAATGTTCACTGCAGCTATTTACAATAGCCAGGCCATGGAACCGACCTAAATGCCCAACAAGAGATGAATGGATAAAGAAGACATGGCACATATACACAATGGAATATTACTCAGCCATGAAAAACGAAATTGAGTTATTTGTAGTGAGGTGGATGGACCTAGAGTCTGTCATACAGAGTGAAGTAAGCCAGAAAGGGAAAAACAAATACTGTATGCTAACACATATATATGGAATCTAAAAAAAAATGGTACTGATGAACCTAGTTGCAGGGCAGAAATAAAGAGGTAGACATAGATAATGGACTTGAGGACATGGGGTGGGAGGGCGAAGCTGGGGTGATGTGAGAGTAGCATCGACATATATACACTACCGCATTTAAAATAGTTGGTTGCTGGGAAGCAGCAGCATAGAACAGGGAGATCAGTTCAGTGCTTTGCAATGACCTAGAGGGGTGGGATAGGGAGGGTGGGAGGGAGGCTCAAGAGGGAGGGGACATGGGGACATGTGTATGCATATGGCTGATTTGCTTTGTTGTGCAACAGACACTAACAGTATTGTGAAGCAATTATACTCCAATAAAGATTAAGAAAAAAAAAGATTTCTTTTAAATATATAAATATCTCAATCCTGGAAATTAATCCGTACAAATAATTCAAGAGAAGAAGATTCTACGTTTAAAGATAGTCATTACAGGACTTCCCTAGTGGTGTAGTAGTTAAGAATCCACCTGCCAATGCAGGGGACATGGGTTTGAGCCCTGGTCCAGGAAGATCCCACATGCCATGGAGCAACTAAGCCCATGCGCCACAACTACTGAGCCTGCACTCTAGTGCCCGTGAGCCACAACTACTGAGCTGTGTGCTACATCTACTGAAGCCCGTGTGCCTAAAGCCCATGCTCTGCAACAAGAGAAGCCACCGCAACGAGAAGCCAAGCGCATCACAACAGTAGAGTTGTGGTAGCCACAAGAGTAGCCCCTGCTCGCCACAAGTAGAGAAAGCCCGTGTGCAGCAACGAAGAACCAACGCAGCCACAAATAAATAAATAAATTAATTAATTAAAAAAAAATAGATAGTCATTACAACACTACTAAGACACCAGAAGTAATCTAACTATACTATTACAAGCACATTTATTGCAGTTGTTTTCAGTATTTGGAACTATAATGCTTCAATGAACATCTTCAGGCATATAATCCATTATAATTTGTTTACATAAAGAAAGCCCTAAGGGAATAACTGATATTATTTAAGTTATTATTATAAAATTATGAAACAACATGGAGAAATGCTTAAGTTAAAAAAAAGGAATTTCAGATACACTATAACTTTTGTATTCATAAATATTAATAAATGCAGAAAAATATTGGTAGGGCAAATTTTTTGTTGCATTAGGTTAAGAAGGTAATAGATTATAAATGAAATTTTATGCAAAGTCTTCTTATTGTCTTTACATTAAGAAAAAGAAAAATATAATAAACTAATGCATCCTCAAGCACTTATTCAAGTGATGTATTCCCTCTGCTTCAAAAATCACTTCCCAAGATACCCAGATGGTTTGGTTCTTCACTTAACTCAGGAGTCTGCTTAAGAGAACAACTGATCAGATCACCCTATTTCAAACAGAACCCTGTCACTCTCCCCACAACCTCTCCTGACACATAGAGCAATTTAGTTAATTAGTTAGTTAGTTGGCTAGTTTGATTATTGTCTGTCTTTCTCACTAGCATACATGCACCATGAAGGCAGGAACTTTGTTTTTTGTTATTGTCTCCCTAGTACCTAGAATAGTAACTGACACACACGTAGTAGCTGCTCAATAAATATTTAACGAATGAGCAGACATGTGAACAATATTACAACAGCAAAATTGAGACCATCAGCTTCAGAAGAGGGTTGCCCCACTTCAAGATTAACTAGAACATGTATAAACAGGTGAACTTTTCTGGAAGAAACTCTCTTTAGCATTTACAAGGAGAGTCTACCTAAAATGAAGAGGACTATTAGCAATCCCATTTGAGCAGGGAAGTACTTTGTACTGGTTCCAACTGAGGGCTCTCCCTACAGTATTAAATCAAAATTAGATTCTTCACAGCATTCCTCCCATTTTACAAGTGAGACAAGGGAAGCTCAAAGAAATTACGTATAACCAATGTCAGTGGAAGAGCTGAAATTCAAATCTAGGCCTAACTTCAAAGCCTAACTTGGAATGTCACACCCCTAGCTTAAATGCATTCTGACCTTGACCTCTCTGTGGGAACTGAGAGTATTAGCTGAGCCCAAATATCATAACCCAATACCTTTGCAAATATGAGAGCTCTCTAACTGTGTCCCACCAAAATAGCGTGTAAGCAAAACATGCACTGTGGATTCGAAAGCAGCCCATCCAAGAAACATTATTTCTAGAAATACGCTTTGACAGTAGCAGCCAGACCCCAAACAGGCAATAGGCGTAGCCAGGGTTGGGGCCCAAATCATGTAGCTGCAGTGGTCTGTCATCTGCGGTCACTTCTTGATATGCCTTACCTTGTTCAACTACGCTTTCTTTGAAAAGCAGACAATTTAATAGACTTCTGAGGTCTCCATATCTAAGAATGTAAACTAATCATTTTATAAGCTGTCCTGTATTCTTTTCTACCCCTGACACACAGAAGAGCTCACTTCACTTTTTCACTTTATCAAAGAATGTCTAGAGTCTGATCAAATACAAAACTGAAAGCAGGCATGGGGGCTCCCTGGTGGCACAGTGGATAAGAATCTGCCTGCCAGGGCAGGGGACGCAGGTTCAATCCCTGGTCCAGGAAGATCCCACATGCCACAGAGCAACTAAGCCCCTGTGCCACAACTCTGGAGCCTGCACTCTAGAGCCCATAAGCCACAACTACGGAGCCCGTGTGCCACAACTACTGAAGCCCGCATGCCTAGAGCCCGTGTTCCGCAGCAAGAGTAGCCCCCGCTCACCGCAACTAGAGAAAGCCCGCGCGCAGTAACGAAGACCCAACGCAGCCATACATACATACATACATAAGTAAATAGATAAATAAACTGAAAGCAGGCAGCCCTGCTATTTAAGAAAAACAAACCAACACCCACAACCATCTTTCTTGCTTTTGTGTGGCACACAAACTCTAACGTGCATCCATCCCTGGAGAGTCTGTCAGTATGCTGACTGCTGGGCCCCACCCCACCCAGAGTTTCTGATTCAGTAGGTTTGGGACGGGGCTCGAAAATTTGTATTCTTGACAAGTCCCCAGGGTGACGCTGATGCTTCATAAAGCAAATGGCGTAAAACTGTGCTTGCCTATAAGTAGGCGTTATTTGAGAAAATTATAAGACATTCCGACTGACCTAGGAATGACCCTCACCTAGGCATTTACAGGGTATCTGGTCTCAAGAATGAGACAGCAGAGAAGTAACAGCCTCCGTTTCAACTCAGGTGAGTCTCAGGCGACGAATCAAAAGCAATCAGCCAAACTTGCTGTGATACCCCTGCATTTAGTAATCCAATAAACTGAGGAAGCTTCAGCACTAACTTTCCTGGAGGCTCTCTCTGGGGCCCATTACCTCTGGAGGATGGATGAGAAACACTAACAATTAAAAGTGCCTTAGAGAGAAGAAGGGTGTTGATACTCTGGTGAGGCTCTTAGCCACAGGGGAAATTAGGGAGCACCTGCATGGCCTGGATAATGAACAATGAAAAGGAAAGACATCGGCACTGAGGATGCTAAGGCCCGATGTGCTTAGAAACCTGAACCTTAAAGAGGAATTCTCTGAACTGAAACAAAAATGCAGACGAATTGAATTTCCCAGGAGGCTCAGTAGTTCAGCTGTCATTACAGAAACTTTGTGTGTGACTATGTGACTTGGGGCAAGGCAGGATGCCTTGCACTAATTAATGGACTAACCATATGGCAGGAGAACCATTTACAGAAAACAAAGGATGAAAACAAAAATACAACCCAAGAGGAGCTTCTGATTAGTAAATGGCCTTTTTTGTCACTTGTCTCAATAAGTATGTTTTAAGTGTGGCTTCATATTGTCATGTAAAGTCATAAATGACCAAATCAGCCTTGTCTGGTTAGAAGGGGTCCCAGTCAAAAACAGTAAGAACTAGCTACCTTCATGGTACTTTCTGATCATCTATGAACAGGGTATTCTTCTTTTGTATCTAACTTACGTCTCTTCTTGAAATATGTCTGCATCCTGTTATTCTGCTCTCAGGCAACTTCCACATCATAATCATCTGTGAGCAGTGTTCACTTGCTGACTGTTCTACTCAACAAACCCTCAGACTTCTAAGGCTACCAGTGCAATATAAACTGACCATGACTTAGATTAAATCTCAATGAAAAATGCTGCTTAACCAAAGTGCAATCTAAAAATGAAAGACCTAATGATTTGTGAAAAGCACTGAACAAGCTTCCGTGAGCAAGCACATTACTACAAAGCACTCTGACAATGGATTTTACCAGTGCTACTCTATCCAGGTCTGTCTTCAAATAAAGTATACCGTGTCGGTGCCAAGAAAGTAAAGAGACAACAACAGCAGAAGAGGGATTGAGTCTCTGTCAAGGGGCAGTTATGATGGTGCAGAACAAAACATGGAACTTGCTGAAATGAGACCTGAATTTAAATTCTAATTCTTTGATTTTCGAGTTGCATGACTTTAAAAAAATCACTTTACCTCCCTGATGCTCAGTGTTTCCATCTATAACTTGGTAAAATGTGGGATAAAATTATTCTCTCAAAGTTGTGGTGGGGATTAAATGAATAATAGTTAGGAATATACAAAATAACCTGCCTGATATTTAGGATCCGACCTCCAGGAGAATGGCACAACACACAGGTTTATCTTCACGCCTTCTTGAAACATCACCACAATAGTTAAAGAATTATTTAAAACAGAAAGGCTCATAGGAAAAAAGAGAAAAGGAAAGGACATGCCACAGATGAGATATCAATAAAATTCTCCAAAATTTAAAGTAGGTATTAGAGTGGCATGTAGCTTGGCAGAAAGAAAAAACAAGCTGAAACCTAAATCTCTGAAGAGGGGAGGTGCCAGTAAAACTCAAGCCATCCTGAGCTCCAAAACATCAAAGGAGCTCAGGAACTGAATGCATAAAATAGTCTTCAAGGCTGAAAACAGGATTGGTTGAAAGTCTGAAGAGCTGTCAGAAAATCAGATCTCTCATCTTACCATAAGATGCAGTGATTATTTCTATAAATTTCAAACCAGAGGGTCTCATTGATCAGGGATACTGGACATCATAAGAAAAGAAGTCAAGCTTTCTACTAAAAATTGAGAATTAAATAAAAGTTGGCATGCCGAATGGTGAAAACCCCATCCCCCAATCTCTCTCACTAACTTTTGTAATGTCAGCAAAGGAGAATATCTCTTTGGTGAAATCTATTCAAGATGAAAGACCTAAAATATTACTAGCCAGGGGTCCCGCAGCACAATGGCCAGAGCACCCTACCTGAGTGCCATACAGTTGAGTCCACCAGCCAACACGCTCCGCCTCACCCACAGAGCTGCCAGTTAGCATTTTAGTGTCCCTCTCATTCTTAAATAAAAAATGGGCAACCAGAGGTCAGCAGCATTTGCCAAAGACCACTGTAACAAGACTCCTCACTCACACCTAGGATGCAAAACAGGTAAACAGAAGGGGAAGTTGAGAGAGGGATTTCCTTGGAGAAAACTGTGCTATGAGTGCTCCACCACCACCACCGAGAAGCATGCGGTATGGTTCCGGCTACCCTCAAGTCAAGAGAGGGAACTCCGTGGGATCACTCAGAGAGCTGGGTATGTGTCCCCTGCCATTAGCGGGGTACAGCTGACGGTACTTGGTTCAGCCCAGGTGAGCATCTGGCTGAAGGGGCCTATGGCCGCTGAATAGAGTGACGCGCCTGAAATTAACTGCCGTCCCCACTGACTGCAAGAGAAATATGCAAGTTTCCCATGGTCCATATGTGAAACTATGAGTGAAAGAGTTCATCTGGAACCATCATAATCATTTCTAAGTGATCACCTCGAGGGAACAATGAAAATCCTGCAGAAAAGAGTCTCTGTGGAATGGATCCTCAAAGATCCATGTACTAAGGGGAGATCGGCCAGCCAAGACGTGTAAAGGGCCACCAAGAATTTGTAATTGGATCCGGACTGAATCCACAAAAACATCCAAGTAAAAAGAGAAAGTCAGAGTTAAGTATCTGCCAGGTCTGGAGAGCACAAAGCAAATTAGACAAGTTAGAACTTTCCTGCCCTCCAGTCTCACCTCTTCCACCCCTGTTTCAACCCTGGAGGGGTCAGCTATCAAGATTAGCAATGGGTATGAGAGTGGAAGCAAGAAAGGACCAATGAAAGGCCACAACCCCCTTCCCTGGCCTCCTGCAGCTTAAAGGCCCCACCAGGGGAGAGAGTAGCTGTCACTTTAAAGTTGGAAAGCTCTAGCTCTCACACAGACTGAATTACCTAAGGACTTAGATTTGTGTTTTGTGTCTTAAATTGATTTTCTATTTAGAAGAGTTTATTAAGAACAATAAAAAAAGACATGGGACTGCCCAAATCTTTATTTAGAAGAAAACTTTTCCCAGTGAGTTAATTCTAAAAGGACAGAAACAGAAAAAATAAAGAAGCTTTCTGATTCCATGCATGAATCATATTTGTTCAAAAGAAACATGAAAAGAAGTCAGAAAAAAATCAAGAAAATTCAGAAAACAGAAGGAAAAAAAGCTTGCAAAAGGGGAAAAACAGGTCACATAGAAAGAATCAGGAACAAGAACAAAATTTTAAGAAAAAACTTCTCAACCATGGAAGCTGGAAGACAGTGAAGCAATGTCTTCAGAATGATGAAGGGCAATAGTTTCCACCTAGAATTCTATGTCAGGGCAACTTAAGGTAGACAAAATATTCTCAGATATTCAAGTTATTTCAAAACTTTTACCTCCTATTCATTCTTTCTCAGAAGCTACTGGAGGTGTGCTCCACCAAAATAAAGGCAATAACATGTATTGAAAGATAGAGGGAAATAGTAAAAATAATTCCCAAGATAGCGGCCCAGAATAACGGCTTCTCAACAGGCCTGAGGAGAAACCGTTTTAGGCAGGAGCAGAAGGGTCAAAGCCTCCTGGACAGATGTCTCCAAGAAGAGACATCTTCATGGAACTGACATATTACCAGATGTGGCTGGCCCTTTTGAGAAGGGTTTCACAGCTCTGTCAGATAAATTACTGATAAGTACAATGAAAATTAAGCTAATGAAAAAGGGGTCCAAATATTAACTTCAGGAAAAGAACAAGTGTAAATGAAAAGGACACCATGATAATGATAATCATCATCGTTACCAGCCTCCATGTGCCAGGCATTGTTGTAAACGCTATACTGATACTGTCTCTTAAAATTTTCATAATGACCCTAGAAGGTAAGCATTATTATTATTATTATTATTATTATTAGGCCCATTTTACTCATGAGGAAAGTGAGGTACAAAGAGGTTAAACGACCTGAACAACATCACATAGCTGATAAATACCACAGCCCAGATTTGAACCAGACAGTCTAACCCCAAAATCCATGCTCTACTATATCAGTTTGTTACGTGGCTCAGCTGTGAGCAATATTTATGTGACTGTCAACATATACACACTGAATACTGATCTGACCTATAATTATGACCTAATTTTAACTGAGAGAATGGGGGAGGAATTATGTTGGGGGTAGGTGGGGTAGTAATAAAATTTCTAAATCCTCATCTCTCCTGGTAGAAAGTTAATACATAATGGTTAAAACTAGGGGGAAAAAAATCAGTATATAGTAATATATTATTTAAAACATACAAATAAATAATAGAAGAAGCTAAAAAATTTACAGAGGAGAACTGGATTTGGCAGTGGAAAAAGGAAAAGCAAGGGACTGTTCTTTTTAATATTACTCTTGAAGTAAGATTTGCATTTTTAAACTATGCATTTGTATTTCTTTGATTTAAAAAGTCAATTTAAACAAAATTCATCAATGTTGGAAAAAGGTAGGGAGGGATGGCATTTGGTACTGAAATGGGCACTTGGATGGTAGAGGCAAGAACCAGGACTGACAAAGCAGATCAGGGAAAAGCTCTGCTGGTCTTCTTGTAACCACCCTGGGCCATACCTTCTTCACCAAACACCTCTCCACAGTGAGCGCAGAAGAAGTGCTCTGGGTGCCAGGTTTGGTTCATGGCCGTCAGCACTTTCTGGAAAAGAAACACACCGGACAGATTAAAATGCTACGGAGCTGTAAAACATGACCCCAGCTCTAAGTGAGGAGTAAAGGATACATGAAAGCAGGGGGAAGGGCGATTTACTTACATCCAGGATGGGAGCAGCACAGTAAGCACAGCGTGGAGAAAAAAGGTGGTGGTAGTCCTTGGGGCAGTAGGCCAAGCCATTCCGCTCAAAGAAGGGACTGGAGCCAATCTCCTTTTTGCAGTGAGCGCAGACGAAGTGCTCCGGATGCCATGCTTGCCCTAGAGCATGGATCACCTGGAGAACAAAACAAAGCCTGGCAAGCGGGGGCCCAGCTGGGGGCTCTAGGGTCCACAGGGGGCACGACTCTGGAGGGCGCTCTTCCAACAGTATTCCATGTAAACGACTCCCCCTGGAGTTACACAACACTGAGGCCTAGACCTAGGTTCTACCCATGTGGTCTCTTGTCCGTACTTTATGGATAGTAAAACAGTGCCCAACTTTCCTGAGTGATCACACTGAGAAAAGCCTATAAACGATCATTTCCACTATACTGCCCCAGAGGATGGGAGAAACAAAATGGAGCATAGTAGGGATGGACAAGAGATAACTAACTATATCTTGGCATGGAAGGGATCCCTGGAAGAGGAGAAGGCCAATGACAGTTTTTATTCCTCTGATCTGAACACCTCATCTCACACCCCACGCAAAATCAGGTCTCAAAGCCCTTTATAATGGTTTTGGTGAAGGATGATGCCCGAGCAGGAGTTTGTGGCCATGATACGGAGCCGAGTGCAGCTAAAAATCGAAATCAATTGATTTACACCCAGAATGTCTGAACAGAGGGAGCAGTGAGAAAGTTCCTCTGGGTGAAGGCAGTACAAGAAAATGGTTAAGAGCTCAAACTCGGGAGCCAGACTCTCCTGGGTTTGGATCTTACCTCTACCTCCTACTAGACCTTGGACATGTCAGTTAATGACCCTGAGTCCTCGGGTTCCTCATCTTTATAAAGGGCTTGTGACCCCTGAAGGGCTAATGTGACCATTAAATAAAGGAATACTTGTAAAGTGCTTTGTTCAGTGCCCGGAGCACTGTAAGGGATCAGTAACTATTACTAAACTGTCTTAGAACATAAGGAGAAAGAGCAATCCTTAGTGGGATGGAGACAGACATACACACTGACATAGACGGCTGTAGGATCAACGTCTTGGCCTATCCCACCTTTCCAGCAATCGGTTTCCAGCAGGAAACACAATGGCCCTTGGGCACTGTCGCAATTCCAAGGTCCTGCAGTTCCTGCTCCAAGCCCCCCAGCATTGAGTCCAGGGAGGCCTTGTGATCCTGCTTGTCTGGTAACTGTTTCTTGCTTGTATCTGCTTTCACTGTAACCTGTATCACGAAGAGAACCATAAAGAGAATCATCCTCACTGGCATCTTCTGCATCATCCCTTAGTCTTTCGCTAACCTTCCTCCAAGGCACTGGGAGAATCTAACATTGTAACACCAATAAAAATGCTTTCATTTCCTTTTCATTCTAAGTTCCTCAGGGCAAATGAAATCTGACTAATCTTCCTCTGTTTGCACATCTTTTCTGGCAATAGGATATTGAATATATGAAGATGATACTTTATCTCTCATGATGACTACAAGTCAACAATTAACCTTATCTTCTTTTTATTCATTTATTTTGCAATGTTTATTGGGCACCTGGTTTGTGCCAGTCACTGCTCTAGGCTCTGGTGTCGAACAATGTACAAGACCGACCAAGTGTCTGCCGCCACGCAGTTCACACCCTCTGGGTAACGGACAACAAGCAATTAAAGAAATAAATATATGATGTATCTCTCAGGTGGAGATAAGATGTAAGTTATATATTGAGACAAATGAGAGAGGGTGGAATGGAGAGGAAAAACTGATTTAGATGAGGGTGATCAGAGAAGGCTCTCTAAGGAGGTGACATCTGAGCAGATATTTGAGCGATGCACTGACATCTAGAAATATTGATATTTGTGGGAAAAGCATTCCAGAGGGAAGGAAGGCCCAGAGGAAGGAGACAGTCTGACACATAAAAAGAAAAGTAAAAAACGTCAGTAGGGCTGACCTAGTAGGGCTAGAGGGAGTGAGTCAGGAAAAAATGATGGAAAAAGAGGCAAAGATCACATAGGGCCCTCAGGATAAAAGCTGCAGTTTTATTCCAAGGGTGATGGAACCATTTTGTTTCAAGCATGAGAGTGAAAGAATCTGATTTACAAGATCCTTGTGGTAGCCGAGTGAGGAATTAGGTGTGGGCAAGCCAGAGTGGAATTAGACGCACTAGTTAGGCAGGAGACCATTATAACAGCTCAAACTAGAAACGACTTGGACCAGTGTCAGTGGAGAAGGCAGTGAGAAGTTGTCAGATAAGACTTGCTGATGGATTGGATTTATTAAAGCAAAACTCCAGAACAGTTATTATAAAACGTTCAAAGGAAAAACCTAAAATTACAAAACAGAACAAATTACAAATTGCCCAACTTATCCTTCGTCAACTCTTGTCCTGAGATTCCATCTCTCTCAACTCCTTTCCAACTGGGCTACTGCAACCATCTATCTAATACTTCCTGATCAGAGAACTACAATGATTCTCCATTGCTTCCAGCATGGAATTTTTTTTTTTTTTTTTTTTTTTTTGCGGTATGCGGGCCTCTCACTGTTGTGGCCTCTCCCGTTGCGGAGCACAGGCTCCGGATGCGCAGGCTCAGCAGCCATGGCTCACGGGCCCAGCCGCTCCCCGGCACGTGGGGTCTTCCCGGACCGGGGCACGAACCCGCATCCCCCGTATCGGCAGGCGGACTCTCAACCACCGTGCCACCAGGGAAGCCCCTCCAGCATGGAATTTGCAGCATCGGATGGACATTCAAAGTCTCCCATCCACTGCCCTCGCTTTACCTTTCCAATCTCATCTTTTATTCCTCAGTAAAAAGCCTCCATTGTTTAAAGTCAGCCAGGTTCCCTGCAGTCTCCTGAATGTGATCTGTTACTGTCTGCCTTCACGCCTCTACTTATCCACTTTTTACTGCCTGGAATAACCTCACATTATCTCACTAATCCAAAATGCTCATTTCCCTTCAAGAATCTTATCATATGACACATTTCCTTCCTCCTCTCTTATATAATGTTAGTTAATGCTGAAGAGAGTAGTGTTCAAAAGGTTAACATGGAAAAGGCCTGAAAGTACCTAAGTAAAAACACAATAATGTATCTATAGCTACACATCGTACATTTACATCTATAGCTATTTGCTGGTATATTCCAGAATACTTTTGAAAGGGTATGTAAAAAGTAGAAAGATTTTTTTTCTAGTATTTTCAGATATACAGTGCAATGAGGAATGCACCCAGCTTTACTGCAGACATTAAAGAAACCTTGTTTCTGATATTCATTCATTTGTCCCTCTAATAAGTATGCATTATTCATAATGTATCAGGAACAGTGCTGGGCATTGGAAGTCCAAAGGTGAGCCACAGAGATAAGCTTCCTGCCCTTCCAATCACACACATTTTTATACACTGCCCTGAAATTATTTCATAGTCATTTCATGGGTGCATATCATATCCCCCAACCAATTCAGAATGGATGGATTCTCTACCTTAAGAATTCTAGCTCAATATTTTGTAATAACCTAAATGGGAAAAGAATTTGAAAAGGAATATATACCTGTATATGTATAAGTGAATCACTTTGTTGTACACCTGAAACTAACACAACACTGTTAATCAACTATACTCCAACATAAAATAGTTTTAAAAAAGAATGAATTCTAGATGATAATTCCCTTAATAAATTCTTAGGTCCATTTATGTCAGTTCCATTCCCTGCCAGGTCAGTGAGCTTGCCACCCATGCTCTGGAGACTAGAACAAGGGGGCAGATTTTATCTCAGTATGAGTTTAGGACTCATCCTTCCTACTGTCAAAGCCACACTTTGCTCTCCCTTGCCCTGACCCAGCTTTCCCACGGGTCTCCTCCATCCCACTCAGGGGGTTCTCTTTAACAGCCCTGCCACACTTTATCCAGCTTTAGTGGCAAACGATCTTTCTTTTATTCTATAGGTGTCACAGAGTCTTATGCCTCATTTTATCAAGCACACTCCAAGCCCCTTGAGATCAGAACCCATATCACAGTATCTTTTGTCCAGAGAATACACCTTAAAAAAACTGATACAGGGCTGCCCTGGTGGTGCAGAGGTTGAGAGTCCGCCTGCTGATGCAGGGGACACGGGTTCGTGCCCCGGTCCGGGAAGATCCCACATGCCGCGCAGCGGCTGGGCCCGTGAGCCATGGCCGCTGAGCCTGCGCGTCCGGAGCCTGTGCTCCGCAACGGGAGAGGCCACAACAGTGAGAGGCCCGCGTACCGCAAAAAAAAAAAAAAACCGGATACAAATGAACTTATATACAAAACAGAAATGGACCCACAGACATAAAAAGCAAACTTATGGATACCAAAGGGGTAAAGGGGTAAAGCGGGGTAAATTAGGAGTTTGGGATTAACATATACACGCTACTATATATAAAACAGATAACCAACAAGGACCTGCTGGATAGCACAGGGAACTATACTCAATATTTTGTAATAACCTATAAGGGAAAAGAATCAGTTATACACACACACACACACACACACACACACACAGACACAACTGAATCACTTTGCTGTACCCCTGAAACTAATACAACATATTGTAAATCAAGTATACTTCAGTTTAAAAAAAATACATAGTACAAATTTGAGTTCATCCATTGAATTAAATTCAGTATGGCAAAATAAATAATGACTTAGGAGAGTTTCTCAAGGGGGAATGCAGAGCTGAGTTCACAGAGATAAGACCCTGAAGGCTGTATCACAGGGACTGTGCTCACCTGGGTCTGCATTTCACACAGGTGGGCCATCAGCTCCTCCAACTGCACAGCTGCTGAGGTTTTAGGAGGTGGTGGTGATTCCTTTGGCTCCTGGACCTCACTATAGGAAGAAAACAAAAAATCATACCAACACATCAAACTCAAATAAATGTTAGGCCATGTATAAAATACCAGAAAATGCAGTTTTAACTATTAACCCCTTAGATATGACTAAAACTAGAGACAGAGACTATTTTTCAAAACTAGGTACTAAACATCCGAACAAGGTCTCCCTGCCTTTGTCTCCATGTCTCCCTCTGGCCTCAAAAACTGTCTATTGTTCTCAAGTGCATGAAGAAAAGTGCCGGACCTATAGCTGGGTGGCCATTCTCCCCCAACGACCAGGAAAAAAGCAGCCTCTGAAAAGAGTTTGAAGACCACGGTCCAATGTGTATATTTTATTTTAACAGCATTCTTTTTAAAATTATAGGGCTTCCCTGGTGGCACAATGGTTGAGAGTCCACCTGCCGATGCAGGGGACGTGGGTTCGTGCCCTGGTCCGGGAAGATCCCACATGCCGCGGAGCGGCTGGGCCCGTGAGCCATGGCCGCTGAGCCTGCGTGTCTGGAGCCTGTGCTCTGCAGCAGGAGAGGCCACAACAGTGAGAGGCCCGTGTACTGCAAAAAATAATAATAAAATAAAATAAAATAAAATTATAAAGTATATCTTCTTTCAGTTACTGTCAAGTGAAAGACAAAAAATAAATATATAATATACATACTATATATTTATATGTTTAATATATATTTATATAACATATAACATTTATATAATATATAAAATACATAAAAATAAATAAATACAGAGAAGACATTGGTCCATGGGCCCCAGAAACAGTAAACAGATTTTTATTCAAATACCTGCATAATCATTAGTAAAATGAATCACATGTGAGGACACAAAATAGAGTCTAATAAATTCTAAGAAGTAAATCATACAGACCATATTCTATCTACTTAAGTAAAAATAAAGTAATTCTAAGTAATTCTTGGGAGAAAGAAAAAATTAACAATTTTCAAACTATTTAGAAATAGCTATAAAATCACACATGCTCTTCAGAGTTGAAAGCAAAATGTTATTGAAAGGAAAAATATAAATAGACTTAGGTGCAATATTGAAAAATAAAAAAGACCAGAAGCAAATGAAACATCCAACCCAAGACTCACAAAAAATAAAATAATAATTAAACAGAAGGAATAAAAGCATAAATCAATTAAACAGAAAACAAGCCAAAAAAACTAACAGCTTTTTGGGAGCGTTGTATAAATTACCAAGTACATAATAAAATAGGGAAAAATCACCCAATAGGTTCAATGATTATCTCAGAAACTTGGTACTAAAACCAAAGACAGAATGGTGTACGTGTGTGTGTGTGTGGTAGTGTGCACACCAGCCAGCCAAGAATGGTTCAACATTACAGAAAGGATTATTATGATTCACTCTACTAACAGAGAAGGAGAAAATCTTTACAAACACATTGAGACGTACTGAAAAGCAATTGAAAACAAATTTAACCACCATTCCTGTTGCTGAAGATCGAGGAGAAGAAGAAAAATTCCATAACCTGACAAAATATGTCTATAAAAATCTATAACAAGCCTCATATTTAATAGTCAAATACTAAACACATTTCTAATTAAGGGAAGAGGAGGACAAGGCTCCTACTGTCATTGCTAGTCTCCAATATTATTCCAGAGTGCATTAGCAAATGCATTTAAAAGTAAAAATAAGAGTTTTATATATTTTAAAGAAAAATGTAAAGCACTCTCACTCTTTTTAAATATATAATAATATTCCTAGAAAATGAGAGATAAATGATATAACAACTATTATAATGAATTTTTAAAAATCAGGATGGCTACAAGATACAAGAATAAAATGAAATAATTAGTGTCTTTCCTATAGACCAGGGGTAACTGATTTGAAAATCCAATGAGGAGAAAAATGTGTTCACAATACTAAGAAAAAAATATATCAAGTATTAAAGAATAAATCTAACAAGAAATGTGTAAGATTTCTATGAAGAAAAATCACTAAAAAGAAGACCTACCTAAATAAAGATGCATAATATGATGTCAGTTTCTCCCAATTAAACTATAAATTCAATGTAATCCATACAAAAATTATAACCAAATTATTCAAGTTCATAGGCTGATGCTAAAATTCAATACAAGCGAGAACACTCAAGGCAATTTTGAAGGAAAAAAAACCCAAACAAACAGGGATAACTTGTCCCAGTAGATGCGGTATCCTACAGAGTGATAATTTAATTTGTGTGATGTTGGTAAAGAAACAGACAAGTAGATCAAAAGTAGGGTAGACTAGAAAACCCAGAAACAGACTCTGGTACCTATGAGCACTTTGCATATGGTAAACATGGCATTTCAAATAATCAGAAACAGACTATTAGAATCAAGGTACATGATAACCTATTTGGAACACAATAAATTTAGATCCCTAACACACTGTACACACAAATGTGTTTTTAATGAATTCAAGATATAAATGTTTAAACAAAAATACTAGAAGAAAATGGAGGATTTTTTAATAATTTGGAGTGATAAAGACTTTCCTAAGAAAGGCATAAAACTGAAGTGATGTCAAAAAAGAAAACATATTGATAAAGATAGTATTAAAAAATTTAACATGAATAAATATTTAAAACATAAACAATATTCAAATATTTAAAAGTTGATTAATCAATAGTAAAAATATAACCCAAGAGAAACCTGAGCTAAGGATTTTTTAAAAAGTAAGTTTCAGAAAAAGAAATTTGAATGTTTACTACATAAAAATATACTCAATCTCAATCTTTAATATGGAAATTAAATGGTGAGATACCATTTTTTCCCCATGAATCAAAGTTTTGAAAGATTGACAATATGCAGTGTTGGCAAAAGTCAGGGTTATATCTACACAGATATATTTACATATATTATAGGTAGCTACATAAATTATAAAACCCTTTGCAAGGCAGCATCTATCAATATTTCAAATGCATATACCCTTGGATGCAGCAATTTCACTTCTAAGACTCTATCCTACAGAAAAATTGGACATATCTATAAAGATATAAGTACGAGAACATTCCTTAAAACACAAAAACAGAATAGTTTTTATGAGCAAATTGAAACTAAACTAAATGAAAATACAGTCAAATAAATTATGGTCCACCCATGCTATAGAATAACCCTGCAGGTGCTAAAAAGAATGCCGACATAGAATTTTATGAACTAAGGAAGACTTCTAATTTATATTGTTAACTTAAAAAAGCAAGGCCCGGAACAGTATGAAAAATATCCTTCCATTTATGTAATTTTAAAAGCACAGATACATAAGTATGAATATGCATACACAAAGGTCTGTAAGAAGACATACCTACCGGCACAGTTACCTAAGGAGCTGGTAATTAGGTGGTGGGAGGAAAGACTCTACTGGAGGTGGTCTCACATCTTACCCTGTATATCTCACATTTCTTTGACTATTTTTTTTTTTGGTGGTGCCAGCGTGGCTTGCGGGATCTTAGTTCCCCAACCAGGGATTGAACGCGGGCCCAGCAGTGAAAGCACAGAGTCCTAATCACTGGACCACCAGGGAAGTCCCTTCTTTGACTTTTTTTAAAGACTATTTTTTAGGGCAGTTTTAGGTTTACAGCAATATTAAGCAGAAGATACCTCTCTGACTTTTTATATATGTGAGTTTATAAAATAATTGTGTACATGAAGTTGTATTTTCAAAACAAAGGTCCTCTATACTAGAAAAGAAACAATGATGAAAACAGGTGAGGCGGTAGGGGTGGCAGATGGGGCATCAGCAGTACAATTCTCACGTGTATCTTAGTTATACACACATGCACACATTCATAAATAACGATTCCATAAACAACCTTCCATATACTACATTAATACAGTTACACTGTTGTGAGTCCTACTAAAATTATTTTTAAATATAAAATTAATATGTTAAATGTAGAACATTTTAAAACTGCAGAGGAATACAAAGAAAAAACTAAACCACACATAATCTTCCTTTTGAGAGGCAGTTAATTCTCTAGACATGCTGGCTTATACTTTTTTATTTTATTTATTTATTTATTTATTTTTTCATTTTAACATCTTTATTGGAGTATAATTGCTTTACAATGGTATGTTAGTTTCAGCTTCACAACAAAATGAATCAGTTATATATATACATATGTTCCCATATCTCTTCCCGCTTGCGTCTCCCTCCCTCCCACCCTCCCCATCCCACCCCTCCAGGCGGTCACAAAGCACCAAGCTGATCTCCCTGTGCTATGCGGCTGCTTCCCACTAGCTATCTACCTTACATTTGGTAGTGTATATATGTCCATGCCTCTCTCTCGCTTTGTCACAGTTTACCCTTCCCCCTCCCCACACTGGCTTATACTTTTACACTCTTCGTGATTGTGTATGATTTTAGAAAATTTGAATATTACTGTTTTTTTCATGTTTTAAAGTTAACATTTTTCCATATCCTTATGCACATTCTTATCTTTGCAAACGTAATAGTTAACATTTATTGAGTGTGTATACTACACCAGGCACTCTGTAAAGGGTTTTACACATGTTCTCTTTAAATCCTGATAAAAACCTTAAAGGTAAGTTTTATCACTCCCAGATGAAAAAACTGGGGCCTAGAGAAGTTAAAAACTTTGCTCTACCCAATACAGATGGCAAATAACAGAGTTTGGGCCTGCAGACTGTGAAGCTTGTGTTTTCTATCACTAAATTATCTTTTTTTTTTTTTTGGGGGGGGTAGGAGTTTATTAGTTAATTTATTAGTTTATTTTATTTTTTTTGCTGTGTTGGGTCTTCGTTTCTGTGCGAGGGCTTTTTTTTCTAGTTGTGGCAAGTGGGGGCCACTCTTCATCGCGGTGCGCGGGCCTCTCACTATCGCGGCCTCTCTTGCTGCGGAGCACAGGCTCCGGACGCGCACAAGCTCAGTAGTTGTGGCTCACGGGCCTAGTTGCTCCGCGGCATGTGGGATCCTCCCAGACCAGGGCTCGAACCCGTGTCCCCTGCATTAGCAGGCAGATTCTCAACCACTGCACCACCGGGGAAGCCCCTAAATTATCTTTTTAAATGATATATAAAGGCTATATAGTTTCCAAATGCATAATGTGTCATAATTTATTAAATCAATCACTTATTGTTAGACACCTAGATTGCTTCTGATTTTCACTGTTATAATCAACACTGCTACATAAATATTTGATATTTATTTCCATAGAGTACGCTCTGAGAAGTGGAATCACTGGGTTATATAGGTAACTGACTCTGGAATAATGTTTGCAATCAACATTAACCAAGAAGCTTAGCTAACAACCCACCAAACTGTGTGTGTGTGTGACAGAGACACAAACACACACACACACACACACACACACAGCAATAAATAAAACCAAATATTCTACGTCTTTCACTAAATATATTTTCAAAAATGACAACAAAATCTTACTATTTTACTTATTTTTATGTATTTATCAGCTAGGGAAAAATTAGAAGGAAGATGCTTATCTTCCTCTCTTAAGAAAAAAAGACTATCTCTTGGGTACAACATGTCCTGCTACTGACTCAGTTTGAGCATTTAACAAGGAAAATTTAGGAGGAAGTGGATCTCTTCCCTTCTTAAAAGACTTTGCCTTTTAGGTACAACATGGCCTCCTGCCCCACATAAGTTTGGGTTGTTTTTTTGTTTTTTTGGAGTAGGGGTGTTTAATCTAAGAACAAAAATGGTCAGATGACTGATTACAAGTGACTGATTTAGTTCTTGGAGGCTTCCAACAAAGTACAGAGGAGCTCTCTCTCACAACTCTTTTCAGGCATAATCCCTCAGTAATTGCCGCCACAGGCATGTGTCTCAGAAATACAAAAGGCAGCAGGACTGGGAACACATTCTTCTGCCCTGTGCCCCAGTGTAGAATAAATGTAGTTTCTTATATGGGTCTGTATAATCATAAAAACCTGTCCATCTCACAGGTGGGGTATACTTGTGCTTATTGAAAGAACTCTTACTGGTTTCTAACTAGACTCCTAGTGCAGTGTATAAAGAGAAACAGATCATTGCCAAAATACCCTAAGAGTAATTGAGTCAACAATATAAACTTCTAAATAAGAAATAAGAGACCTTGAAGAGTTGATGTTTGCCTCACTACAGGAAATGTTTGTGAAAAGGGAGAAACCTCAAATCAGAGCTCCTTTGATTTGTCCCCAGACCTATTGAAGATGATACAGGCGCTTAGCATGCCATCAGCAACAACTTCATTACTCAGAGGTTTTAATAATACAAATACAAGAGATGCATTTAAAAAAATCCAGACTTCTCAAGTGAGGGGCTTCAATTTTTTTCCCCATTCATTCCTCTGCAATATTTTTACGAAGTCTCCCTCCCTATTCTTACCAAAATTCTTTCTGTTCATATAAAAGATACATTTCTAAATACTATCATATTGTTATATTCATGACTAGTATTTCAAGGTATTGGTACTTTTAAAGTTGAAACTAATGTTTGGTTAATTTAAGCAAGCCAGAGGAAATGCTGGAAACAATGCAGGAATCTTGTTTCTGTGTCTCATGCTTCATCTGTACACGTGAGCCTTGCTGGCTCTGAATTATACCAGCCTCGGGTTTGCATCAGTCCATTACATATTTACTAGGCCACCTGGATTTCATATCACTCTCCCACTCAGATCTACACAATAAGTATCATTCAGTAATGGTTAAGTACATCGATCAAGGTCCACTCAGGAAAATACAAACACTAGGAGTAAGAAGAAGGAAGTTAATCCAGAAATTTGATTACACAGGTGATGGGAGAGCTAAGAAGCAAACAGAAAAATTGAGGGAACCCAGAGATTAGCTACAGCAGGAAGCCATGAGGCCAAAGGGACAAAGCAAAGAGGCAAAGTTACCAGAGCCCAGGAGTCCAGGTTAACAGGCATAAACTGGAACCACAGCAGGCCTGTTTTTTTTCCAGCTGAAGCCATAAAAGTAGATATAACTGCTGACAGAGACACTGTGGAGAGAGAGATTGGGGGAGCAAAGGCCCTAAATTTCCCTGCCTTTCACCCTCCAGTCTCTCCACAGTGCCTCCCATTGGTTGAAACCAGTAAAAGCCTACAGACCCCGGAGCCTGGAAAACCCAACCTGCAGGGTTCAGCTCCCCTGGAGTACAGAGCAGAGCAAGAGAAGAGGGAGAAAGGGGTCTGATGGGAAATAGATCACAGATTTGTACCACAGAGGAGGGGGTGTCAATAAGTTACCATTGGCATGCCATCAACTGATCACAATGCCAGATACACAGGAAAATGGCTGTTGGTTGGGCTGGTTCTCATCGTATACGTTCCTGTGTTTATTAGTATTTCCATTAAAGTCTTGGTTTTCTCAATTAAAAAAAAAATCAGTATTAACTGAGAGCCTATTTTGTACCAGGTACTGTTTTGTTGTTGTTGTTGTTTTGCTTTGTTTTCATTTTTTTACAAGGGGGAGAGACAGGAAGGCCTATGAGACAGGCCCACCAGGCAGCTTCCTAGAACTGGAATAAGATGGCATACGTATTAGTAAACTGGCTTCACTCCCATCAAAGTAGAAAGTGACTTAAAGTGAGGAGTTGTAAAAAGACTTCAAAAGATAGCACAGGTCCTTCCCTTATTTTTACACCGTGTGTGCACTATTGGTTGCAATTCTGAAACCAAGTAATATGTGGTGTAGTACTCTTCACCAAGCATGGACCTTTACTATCTACATTTTCAACCCTTTGTTTCCCAGAATGCTGTCTCACTTTTGTTAAAAAATTGCAAGCTATAACTGAAGAGAGACAGGAAAAGTGGCCTTTTAATTTTTTTAGACTGTCAATTCTGCCTTGGCCAGAAGAGATAATTTAGTAAGTGGATCTGTTTCAATATGTAACTTTTATTAAAAGGAAATCCCTCCATCACTAAATACATTTTGAGCAAATATGGAAAGAAGTATATATTCATTAATCTTCCATGGAGACACACTGTTTTAGTGCAGCCCTGATCCTAGGTCTGATTTTGTCGGCATCCTGCTGAAATTTCTTTAGGTGTTTTCTCTTTTGTGAACTGAAGCATGATATCTGAAATGGCTGGGCCAAAACGTCTGTGGTGACTTGGACTATTTACACTTTTTCAGGTGGTAAAGGAAATAGCAGAGCCCACCAGCCTGGACAACCCATCTAAAAGCCAGGCTCCTTGAGAAAGTGCCAAGTCAGCTGGGCAGAAATCCACCTCCGCTCACAGATCATGGAAAGAGGGGGAGGGTAGTAGGAATTCTAATAATAAACACCTACAAAGCAAATTATGGTCCAAACACAGGTGATAACAATTATCTAATAAACTTAATTTTTTAAATATATAATTTAAAAAATACCTGTGGACATGGGGCTCCTGGATTTTGGTAGTATACACGAGCTGCACCTAAGACATATAAGTGAAAGAGAAGAAAGAATGAATTTCTGTTGGATGCTGGATAAACAACAAGGTCCTACTGTATAGCACAGAGAACTATATTCAATACCCTGTGATACTAACACACCACTGTAAAGCAATTATACTCCAATAAAGATGTTAAAAAAAATATACTGTGGGGCTTCCCTGGTGGCGCAGTGGTTGAGAGTCTGCCTGCCGATGCAGGGGACATGGGTTCGTGCCCTGGTCCGGGAAGATCCCACATGTCGTGGAGCAGCTAGGCCCGTGAGCCATGGCCGCTAGGTCTGCGCGTCCGGAGCAACGGGAGAGGCCACAACAGTGAGAGGCCTGTGTACCGCAAAAAAAAAAAAAAAAAAAAAAATATATATATATATATATATATATATATATATATATACTGTGATAAACCATAATGGAAAAGAATACAAAAAAGAATACGTATATATATGTATAACTGAATCACTTTGCTGTACAGCAGAAATTAACACAACATTGTAAATCAACTATACCTCAATAAAATAATTCTTTAAATAAAAAAAAAATGTTGGTACTTATCTACACCCAGAGTTAGAAGATGTTTTTAGCTTCTAAAGGGGACGATAACTAGCCTATCTCTGAAATCTCCTTTCACAAGGCAGAGGAGTACCAGTCATCCCACAGAGAAAGGTCAAATTCTAAGCACAGTAGCTGGCATGTGAACAAATACGGTGTCCCCCTCCCTGCCCTAAAAGCACTGACATAGAGAAGTCATGGTACTCAGAAAAGAACCATAAAACAAACAAAATGAGTCAGAGCAAAGCCCCTTTAACTAGACAGGATGGTGTCTAGGGGAAGACTATAACACAATTAAGTTTAACATACCAGAAGAAATAATGAGTGACTCTAAAGGGTAGTTGGCCAGTAGTTTATTTCACGAACAAATATTTATTGAGTGCCTGTCATGTGCCAGGGCTGGGGATGCAGGAGTCAACAAACAAAAGAAAACAAAGGAACAGAAATGGTTCCTGAGCCTTACATTATGGTGGTGAGAAACATAATAAATTAATATAAAAAAATAATAAAAATTAATGAAGGGTAGGAGATAAGAAATGGGGGAGGGATGGCATTTATAAATATATTGGTTGGGGAAGGACTCACTGAGAAAGGGGCACTTGGACAAGGGCTTATAGGGGGTGAGGGAAGCATGCAGATATCAAGGGTAACATGATCCAGATAGACAGCACCCTGCAGCATCTATGGAACAGATAGGAGGCGAGTGAACCAGTGAGATAGGGGCAAAGAGTATAAGGGGCCAAGTCATGCAAGTAGGGTGACCATATAATTCATTATTCAAACTGGGACACCTGTGAGAGTGAAAGAGGGGACTAAAAAATAATTAATATTACATTAATTTTTTAAAATATGTATTTATGGACCAAAAATTTTATTTTATTATATTGGTGAACCAATAAACTAATTCTATTCAAAATAAAATTTTCTAGAATATTTTTAAATGACACACAGCTATGAACATGAAAGCCAAAAAATTTTAAACCTTTCATATTGATTATTGAAACATTTAAAAATAGCATAAGTAAATAATTATTCTTGAGATATAGATATATTTATATATACCTTAATTGGCTACTTAGCCATTGTTGCCTTTAACATTGTGATGTGAAAATTTTTCTGAAAAATGTCTTTCTTTTCAATATGATCTTATTTATTTTTATATTTTTTATAAAATTGCAATCCTCTACAAAGCTTCATTTTATGGTTAGTATATTTGAAATTGTTAACACTGCTTCTCCATAGCCCATAATAGTTTCAACTGAGAAAATACTCTCTCTCCAGATGCTGATGAACCTATAAGTTCAGAGCAGATTCTGCTAAATGGAAGATACTCTGAATTCTATTTTTTATATTAAAATGTGTAATTATTTCAGCTCCAATATTTTCACATGTGCTGTATTTCTGCCTCCATTCGGCCCACCTTTCTTCAATAATATTTTTACAGGACAGAGCTCTTAACTTGTCTCTATTTGTGATGCCTTTTAACACTTCATCAAATGTAGATACTGCAAAATCACAGGCCTTTACAATTTCATCCCATTCTGGTGGGAATATAAATTTATCCAATTAAGATCAGGAGGTCCATCAAAGTCAAGATGTTTCCAAAGCACGATTTTCAAGTTAGGTAATTAAACCATTTGAACTCTCATCTTTTGATTTGTTGAATTCCTCCCAGGCTTTTGTAGGGAGAAATGTGAGCTTCTTCCTTTCTGTAAGCTTTGTTTCACATAATTGCAACTTGTTAAAAACTTCAAAAGCTGACTTTTCATGCTACATTCATTGAATAATTTGATTAAATATTTCCAACTGATTTTGGACATAATGTGGCCTAAATTTAGGCTGCTTTACAAAGTGGTTTTTCAAAGGCTCAGGCTCACAGGCAATGAAGAGAGAAAATACATACAACCACACTAATATATTTTTACATTCAACAAGAGCTTCTGTCACAAAAGTTTTGTAGATGAGCTATATATATACTCTGATTGTGTACAAGTATACATACATATATAATTTGTAAATTTTAACAATTGCAGTTTCTATTTTGATTGGTGGGACACTAAAGCTTATTTGGATGCAGTCATGAATTTTGTGCATATCACAACCAATTCCAAGTACATATCTGCTCCATAGGCTTTTAAGTATGTAAGAACATTGATTTTACCACTATGCTCTGCTCCACCAAAATCTGTATTAGTATTATCACCCGCCCAAAACAACATTTTATCTCCATTCTTGAACTTTTCAACTAAATTTACAATGGCATTAACAATCTCATTTTAGACAAAAGAATGAACTTCTAAATATTTTGCTTTGATTCTTTGAATTGGATGTAAAAATTAAACCATTTTGAAATTAAATTTTCTAATTGAGGTCTCTAATTGATTTAATCTGTTATTATTATTTTTAATCTGGTATTATTTGATGGCTTGCAAAGGGAATCAATTAATTAATCATCACTAATTCACTTTACTTACAAGCACAAGAAAACTTGGAATTGAAAATGAGCAAAATTAATTTAGAAGAGTAATTTGATCCAAATGGAAAGGTGTGCTTTTCAATGACATGTAAACATACCTCCTGCAGCTTCACATATTGAATTATCATCTGCTGGCCCATTCTTCTTAAATTAGACATTAATTTTTGAAGTAGATCCTGATGCTTCTTCCCCATAGTTGTGTCTGTGGTTTTCAAATGGACAGTGATAATTCTATTCCCCCCACAGTGGATGGTAAACGTTAACAAATACTTAGATTACACATCCATTGTCAACTTTATTTTATTTTATTATTTTTTTAATTTGGTTGCTCTGGGTCTTAGTTGCGGCAGATGGGCTCCTGAGTTGCACCACGCGAGCTCTTAGTTGCGGCATGCATGTGGGATCTAGTTCCCTGACCAGGGGTCGAACCCAGGCCCCCTGCATTGGGAGTGCAGAGTCTAAACTACTGCACCACCAGGTAAGTCCCATCATCAAGTTTCTTGAGACAATTAAACGTGCAGTTTTGGTTTTGGTTTGAGCCAAGTTTCTTGAGACAATTAAACGTGCAGTTTTGGTTTTGGTTTGGTTTGGTTTGGTTTTTGGTTTGGTTTGCTGCAAAATTTAAAAGCATTACCAAATAATAAAACTAACAGTTATAGCTTTAATATACAATTAGTGACAAAACTGATTTAACAAGAACATTTAGATTATACTGTACTCTATGGCAAGAATGCTCAGCCTCTATTTCCTAGACACAACTTCTATGACCTTAAGTCACAATTTCCCATATTTCTTTCTGACCCTGAAGAGGCTCCCTGCATCTCACAGACCACCACATGGACCACAGCACAGCATGAGTGGTGCTATACCAAGTGGCCATCAGGGGAAAAAAAAAAAACCTCAAGGTTTTTCCTGCCACCACCTGAGACCAGAGGAGTTAGCTGCCCCTGACGGCTGTGCTTGAACTCTTAGCTTTAACGGCCAGCACCTTGCATATTATCCTTCAAAGGGAGCTGTCAGTTAGATTTTGTCTTATCAAGATCAGGAAATGAGAGACAAGTGGTCATTAGTCTTTTAGATCCAGCTACAATAAAATAAGAACTCTGTTCACTGCACGTGTGTTTTATATGCTACTACATGAGACTGTGAGAGAAGCCAGAAGAACCAAATGGAGGTCTATTAATCCATGCTGGTTTACTTTAATGCAAATACTAATTTTAAAGATTTCACACACAAAAAAAATGGAAAATCTGGGGTAAAAGGTAAAGTCAGTAACAGGATGTCAAGAAAATAAGCATAAACCCAGGCTCCTCCAAGGGAACCAAGACATAGGTCACCCCATAAAGTCAGTGTAAAGACTGTGGCTTTTATTCCAAATGAGATGAGAATTCATCTTGGGGTTCTGAGTAGAAGAATAAGATGATCTGATTTAAGTTTTACAGGATTATCCTGGCTGCTTTTTGGAGAATAAATTGCAGGGGGGCGGTCAGGATAGGGGATCAGTTAGGAATCTATGGCTATAATCTCACAGTGAGAACAAAGACAATAGCTCCTTAGTAGAGAGATAAATGTGTGTCCTTAAAACTGTATGTATGTAGCTGGAAGGAAGAACAGTTAAAATGGAAACCTACCCATAGGCTCAAATTTCAAGTCTGTGCTACTAGTGATTTCCTTTAGTGTACAAGGATGAATCAGAATATCATAGTTGAGAAACACCAGCTATGAAGAGCACCTACTTAATTCCTCTTACACTAATCCACTCTCATCAAGTAACCTTCTAATCATAAAGTAGATGCATGTAGACTTATCCATAGGAAGGGAATACATATATCAGCAAATACTAGTATCTGTTCTACTTGATAGTTTAAACTCTAACCAGAAATTAATAAATTGGATTTCTGGGGGGGTTTTATACATAATCTTTTATAAGTTTAGTTTGTTTGTGATGGTTCCCTAGAGCTTCGTCATCTCTAGATATACTAATTGAATTTCTTAATATATTCAGCAGAAAATAAGAGCTGGAAAGTGGCTATCCTAAAAAATCCTGAGAAGATCTGGCTGAGCTGCTGCCTGGCCTTGCCCAGGTGACCTCTGGCCTTACTGAGTGCCAGTCCAGTCAAACTGCAACATGCATCTCTGATACCCAGATGGTGATATCAGAATATCCCAAGTGAATTAGGGAATACTCTGCCTGTTACCAGGCCCTCAGGAAAAAAAAAAAAAGTTCTCAAAGGTTTATTCTTTTATGATGATTTTTCTCCATTCTCCTCTTCTTTCTGAAAACAACCACCTTTAACTTATCATTGAGTAATTCTTCTCTCTTTCTTGGATATATGATTTTCCTTTTGCATCATTTTATGTAAGATACAGTTAATTTCCAGAAATGCACTCAAATATCTATATTCAAGGTACTCCAATAAATGAAAAGTTACCGGAAAGGGACTTGAGTCATCCGGAATGGAAGGGGCACTTGAGGTCTCAGCATGGTTACTCTCCTTTCTGGAATGCTGATCCAGGGGAGGAGAAGCTGTGTTGGAGTATTCATCACTCTCCTGGAGGGTGGAGTATTCCAGTTCCTCCAACAAGGCATCTATATCAAAAGATACAAGGGAATCATGACATAGAATATGTACGTTTTCTGGAAAAATTATCCTCTTAAATAGCCCCACTGTGCCTCCATTCATCTCCCTCTTCTCTTGGGTCTTAAGAGAAGGCTAAATTCAAACATCCTCCCTTACTCCTTATTTGACTTCAAGAATATGGTCTATTCTACCAGGAGATGTTAATGCCCTCTACATACTGTAGCCTGCTTCTTATTTCCTACGGTTGCATTCAATTTCATAGTCTTATTCTACAATTTGTCTTTTTATATTGCAGCATATTCATTTTTATCATTTATTTAGAGTGGATCACCCATGAAGATCTCCAATTAGAAAAATGTAAATGCTACATATTTTTTCCCAATTGAAAAATATATGCAATTATATTACAGTTTTCCAAAACATACCTGTACAGTAAAACTTATTCTTAATCCTGATAATTTTTTTTCTTATATCCCAGCACATAACAAAATTCTCCAAAGTATAAGTATTCTGTCATTTAAGGTGTGGGGAGAAAAAGGGATTAGAGGGGAAACAGATGTTGCAAAGTCAAGCAAGATGCTGCAATCCAAACAGCTGAGATTTGTTTCTCTCGTAGTTTTCTTGGGAAAAACCAATGGACTTTATTGTATGAGTATTACACTGTTACCTTTCTGTTTTGAGGAAATTAATATTAATAATAAAATTAACACAGGACAGGCATTGTGCTCAGGAGTGTATATACTTCTTATATATTTAATTATATATTTATATATTTAGTCATCCTCATGCTTTGAGGCAAGTGATAGCATTGTCCTTATTTTGTAGATTAAGAAAGAGACAAATACCTTGTTTAAGGCCACACTGCTACTGAGTGCAGAACCCGGCTTATCCTGGGCTACCTGATCCCTGGCCCCTGCAAGTCAAAACTTCCAGACCCCATTCCCATGTGGATTCTCTGGATCATCTTGGCACGACACTTTCCTTTCTGAAGCTGTCTCCTCGTCTACATAATAAAGCAGTTGTATCACAACAGTATTTTTTTAAATTGCGGATCGAGACCCACTAGTAGATCTCCAGTGGATATCTTACCACAGATTGTAGTTTTTCAACTTTGCAAAACACTGGATTATATTATTTCTAAGGATCTGCCTAGCTCTAAAGTCTTCAGATGAGGAAAATGAACTTTACAGGTCATTAAAAAAAAGATTTTATTTCAGATATTCGGGGATGGGTATTTCTTAATGGCATAAGAAAAGATCTAAACATTTCTTACAAATGAAATCCTCTACAGATCTTTCTCAAGAATCTAGCTCACAAATATAATGAATTTTATGCACCATTTTAGAGATAAGCAAACTGAGCTAAACTCTTCAGGGCGAATGATCCTTCAACAAATAAACTGTAATGGAAAAGAAGAGATAGAGGGGGAACCAATAGGTTAAAAGAGACATAAGAGACTTACAACCGATTTCAATGTATGATTCTTAAATAAACAAGCAAAATCCAAACAAAGAAAGAAACAATTAGTAATACTGAACAGTGACTGAAAATTCAATAAGTAGTAAGTACTGTTAACTTATTTTAGTTGTGATAGGATATTTGATAATATTAAGTAATTTCTGTTAATATTTTGGGTGTGATAATGGTATTTCATGACATTAAGAAATTACTATTAAGGAT
Source organism: Aethalodelphis obliquidens (assembly GCF_003676395.1). Lineage (NCBI taxonomy): Eukaryota > Metazoa > Chordata > Mammalia > Artiodactyla > Delphinidae > Aethalodelphis > Aethalodelphis obliquidens. The sequence goes on along the minus strand of NW_020837958.1, from coordinate 1,155,683 downwards.
ATTATGGATATGATAATGGTATTATGGTTATTTGTATAAATGTATATATATATATTTATGCTGAAATATTTACATATGAAATGATACAATGTGTGAAATCACTTTAAAATAATCTAGGAATGGAAGGCATGGGTGGATGTATACATGAAATAAGATTAACCAAGAGTTGATAATTGTTTAAGGTGATTGATGGGTACATCAGATCTCTTTAACTATTTTCTTTCCTTCTGTAAATTTTAAAATTCTCTATAATAAAAGGTTTTTAAAAAGAAGAGGAAAGAAAAGAAAAAGTAAGGTAGAAATAGAAAGTAAAACTTTTTCTCTCAGGACTTTACTAGCCAAACTGAATGCCAAATCTCTGAGTTCCAAATTTTTATTCTATAGCCCTTTATTAAGATATAGCTTCTTTCTTTTCTATTTCTTAAGCTTTGCTCCAAACAGAAGTCATGGTTCCTCTTGGATTCAAAATAAAAAATTGGGACTTCCCTGGTGGCGCAGCAGATAAGAATCTGCCTGCCAATGCAGGAGACACGGGTTCGATCCCTAGTCCAGGAAGATCCCACATGCCGCGGAGCAACTAAGCCTGTGCACCACAACTACTGAGCCTGCGTGCCTAGAGCCCACGCACCGCAACTAAGAGTAGCCCCCTCTAGCCACAACCAGAGAAAGCCTGAGCACAGCAACGAAGACCCAACGCAGCCAAAAATGAATAAAATTAAATCTTAAAAAAAAAAAAAGGCATTTACAATAAAGATGAGGGGAGAGGGAAGACCCTCTGCAAGAGAAGCAAACAATACCACTAGGAGTAGAAGGTTACCCTTAGAAGCGCCAGCTAACCAGAGTTACTAAAACTCCTTTCTGGGTCATGAGTTAACAGGCCTTTCTCTTCCTGTTTCCTATGAGTGTACATATCACCAACACCCCGAGATTATCTCCCTTTTGGCCAGATGCTGTGATTTGAAGATGCCTAATTTCAGCATGACAAATATGGGATTACTGGTGCAGGGTAGGGGGTATCAGACTGAACACGCTGCAGTCCATTTTCATAGCGCCTCATCTGTGGAAATCAAACAGTGTCAACATTCACAGGAAGGGAAGTAAGTGAGGTGTCTTGAAGGTCTCACTAGACTGTAACGACTTCACTCAGAGCCAGAGTCTGCTCCCGCTTCCCCTTTATCTAGCATCCCCATGTAATGAGGGTTTAAGTAAGACTTTCTGGGTGGATATAAACTACTAACCTTGGGGGCAGTACTGCAGAGAGGAAATATTGGCCCGCCTGGGCTGACTTGTCCTCCATGCTATTTCTCCACATTGGAGAGGAAACACCCACCCTAAGTCTTTTGGGTGGTTATTGAGCCGATGACAATTTGAAGAAGCGATTGAGGTGTAGCTATTAACAGCCTAATGATGTTTAGCCACCTGGATAACATACATGAATGTTACCTTCCAGGCCACTTGGTACTTTTCACATTTCTGGACCAAATTTCTCTACCATTCATCCTGCTGAGGAAATGCAAAACTGCACAAATCTACTTTTTAAAAAAATATTAAATTATCTGGGTTATCCTATTGGCTGGAACACCAGAGCCAACAAACTGCTAAAATGGGAGAACACCTTGTCACTTAATCGGTTTTGGTGTCAGATGCTCCTAAGAGTGACACTGAACAAGTTATTTTGTTTTTCTTAGTTTTTTCATTTGAAAAAAAACAGTGGATAAAACCTATCTCAGAAGGTTGCTTGGAACACTAAAATGATTAACATATGTACAAATGTAGCTTAATAAGCTACACTGAATAAGCATTACTCCCCTTGCCGATTACCTACATTAAAGCCATGAGGTAGCCCTAAAATAAAAAAGCAGAACTGGACTCTGGAGGAACTTGTACAGAAATGTGAACTTCTCCAACCTTCACACAGGATAAGAACTGGGAGTCTACCCCAAATCCAAAATATATTCTACTCCAACTATCAAAACAGACTTTATTTCCAAAACAGTTCAATATTTATTAAACATTAAATACCCTTCTCCTTCTCATTAACATCTCTTCCCTCCTGTAATTTGCCTTCCTTCCTTCCTCTACTCCTCCAGCTCTCAAAATACTTTTTTTTTTTTTTTTTGTGGTACGCGGGCCTCTCACTGTTGTGGCCTCTCCCGCTGCGGAGCACAGGCTCCGGACGCGCAGGCTCAGCGGCCATGGCTCACGCGCCCAGCTGCTCCGCGGCAGGTGGGATCTTCCCGGACTGGGGCACGACCCCGTGTCCCCCGCATCGGCAGGCGGACTCTCAACCACTGCGCCACCAGGGAAGCCCTCAAAATACATTTTTTTTATAAAGACAACATGCAAGATGTTTTTTATTGTTGTCATTGGCACTTTTGACATACCCCAAACATACAAAAACCCAGGACACCGTGTAATTATGCAGCGTGAACATTGGGTAAAGGTGACTCAGTGTTAGTAAGGATGACAGCAACAAAAGTTGGCAAAAGATATGGAATGAGTCCCAAGAATGACAGACCTTACATTACTCCAAAGGTTTGAAATCAGGGATCTCTCTGAGCAGTGTGGTCAATGGCTTCACTGCTGGTTTCAATTGCTTTGGAGTGGAAGGAGGTATCATATTTGCAGGCCATGGTAATCTGTTCCTTCAGAATTGCTCTCAATAAACATCTTAGCAGTGAAAGCACTGGAGTAATAGTGCTGTATCTTATTTAATACTAAACCATGGAACAAATGAAACTGCTCTGGCCTTTCTCCAACCTTTGCGAATCCCTCATTCTTGTACTTCTATTCTATTTCTTCTCAGAACACCCTTTAACCCCCCTCCTTTTTCTTTCTTTTTCCCCCCAAATCACATCTCTGAACTTGCCAACTCTGTGATCACCCTATGATCTCCAGCAGCCCCCAAGAGGCAAAATGCTCATAATAAAATGACAATTTCAATCACAATTCAGCCCCAAAGTATTTGTGCAGCGTTTACTCTGTGGTTAGCACCAAATTCTCTGCCTATTGTGCCTCTGCAAACAGCAAACCCATAGTTCCCCAAAATAACATAGTTCCTCATGCTTCACTCTTGGTTGGCCTGAGGTCAGGAAAGAAGTGAAAATAAAATTTTCCAACACTATCCTCCATCTGGCTAGAAGTATACCCCACCACACATGGAGATGGCAGCCAAGTCTTCATTCCCTCAGAGTTTCTCCTCCAAGAAGCTCCTCACTCACCCAACTCTTCCATCGTCACACACCCAAGATGCTCTGGTACCACAGGTTGTGAAGAACTGTTTTGGCATGTGTTGAAGAAGAGGACCGCAAAGGAACTGAATGAGCCAGCGTGAAGCAGCCTCTATAACCCTTTTTGGTTCCTGTATTTGCTTAGCACTTCCTCTCTTTTGATTTGATTTGGTGAGTTTCTTTCTTTTTTTTTTTTTTCTTTTTTTCTTTTTTGTAGGTCAGAGTTTTAAAAAATGAGCCTGACATAAAAGGTGAGTAATTGGATTTGAGTTCTGGCTGTGCATTGGCCAGGGGGATAAGAATCAAAACTAGTTTTGAAAAATTTGAGAACCTACTATGTGCCTGGATTCATTTTGAATTCATGGGAATGGCAGATTTGCACTTGTGTTTTTGCCCAGTGTGGGTATCCTGCTGTAACTGTGCATGATGGAATCTGATTTTTTTTTCCCCTGAGGGACCACGGAAGCACAATCTCCTTCATAAAATTTCCATCAGAGTTAACTAGCACCCAATTCATTTTGCTTAATTATCCAGAAATTGTGCTTACCTGGTTTTCTGAATAGATCATCAACCCATTAAAGGCAGAAAAAAAAAAAAAGAGATACAAATGAACTTATTTATAAAATAGAAGCAGACTCACAGACTTAGAGAACTGAATTTATGGTTACCAGAGGGGTAGTGGTGGGGAGGGATAGTTAGGGAGTGTGGGATGGACACACTGCTATATTTAAAATGGATAACCAACAAGGACCTACTGTACAGCACAGGGAACTCTGCTCAATATTCTGTAACAACCTAATTGGGAAAAGAATTTGAAAAAGAATAGATACATGTATATGTATAACTGAATCACTTTGTTATATACCTGAAACTAATACAACATTGTTAATCAACTATACTCCAATAAAGAATAAAAAGATTAAAAAAAAAAAGGCAGAACAGGATTCTCAGGACCAGGTTCACATTTGGATTCTCAGGGCCAAGTTTATTTCAGTGGTTCAAAATGCAAACAACTATAGGGGTCATGAAGAATGAAACTGGAAGATTTAAGACACCAGGTTCTAAGCTGCAGACATTCTCGATTAAGCACAATTCCTGCCTAGTTATATTGTCTTAGTTTCTCTAAAAAGTGACACTGAGGTTAACTTTCACTTCTTTTTTTTAACCACTGTGATTTTATTCACCTTGAATAAAACAAAACAATTACAAAAGGCCTACTGTGAGAAGGCAGTACATAAAGAACTAAAATTACGGTCCTGTGAAATAGATGTTATCCCCATTTTTACCAGTGGTTAAATAGATACAAAGAATAGAAACTTGCTAAAGATAATATAATTAGTAGGTGGCTTTGTTACTTACTATAACAGATTTAACTTCAAAGCCTGTAATCTTTCCTCTACAACACAGTGGTCTTTTTAAGGTTAATCTAAAGGAATCATTCATTCTCCATTCCATTGTGACTCTAAAACTTTAAAAAAATGTTTTTAATGTAAAGGAGATCCCATCTCTGCATTACTTTGAGCAGCCATTGGATGTCAGTGCCATTCTAAAAGTCTGCTCACTGCAAACATAGGTTTGAAAAATTCCCATCCACACTATGCTCAACAGTTTTGACAACTGAAATGCCGTTACCCGCATGAAAGTGCAAAACACTCAACAGAGAATACGAACATTTGCCCAATCTGAAGTGGTAACTGAGCCAAAATCCTGGAAGGAAAAATGCTCTTCAGCATTTGTCTTGCAGATATTGGACTCCATCTGCAGTTTAACTAAATGATTAATGTGAAATTTAGAACTGGATTCCGAGATCTTGTTTCCATTCACTTACGTTGAAGATTTTTAACCCCGGATGCTTTAGTTTCCAGGGGTAAGAACTGTTCCTGCAAATCGCTCCTCGATTATAATGGATGAAAGGAAAAAAGGAAGCAACGCAAAAAGCTCACAGACATCACCAAATGCAACTTGGAGACAAGCAAACGGAAACTCCCGTTTGATGCGTTAGGGCAATTTAGTTTCACATGCTAGCGGAGAGAAAAGTAATTTCTGACAAAGCTGCTATTCTGACCATGCTTCCTGTGCAGCAGAAACATTTAAAAACCGCAGAAGCAGATGGTTTCAGGGTGGGGAGTGTGAGGGAGGCCTTCAGTTTTCCGGGTAGGTCACGCTAACAACCCTTCACCTCCCTTCCTTCCAGCCCAGGGACCACAGCCAAGTTAAGCAGCCGATACCAGTTCCTCGGCCCCGACAACATCTAGTAAAAAAGCAATTCTACAATTACTTCTACAAACTTTTATTAAGTATCAAATGAGTGGTAGGAATTGTGCTAGCCCCCCTAGGATCCAACGGAACCAGATTCAATCCCTGACCTCCAGACGCTCACAGGTTAGTGGGTCAGACACAAAAGACGAATATTGCAGATATAAACGCTAAGCGGTCCCAGATGAGGTGCCACCTAACCAGACAAAGATGAGGGCTATTACGTGTCCACCCTACAAATGGTTCGCCAACACCAAGTACGAAACTACGGAAAACCCTGCCAGGCAAACCCCACCAGCCACTGGGCCCACAATTGTGGTCAGATCTACGCAGGCGTTGAGGCCTAACCCGGAAACACTGCCTCCCCGGAAGAGTAAATTCGAAAAGAGTAAACTACCTTTCCCATCGCGCATCAGTCAAACACTCCCAGCATCCTCTCCGCCTCTGGCTCCGTATCTTTTTTCCTAAGGCGTAGAATAAGTTGAACTTCATTTCCCAGGATGCCCCTGGGCAAGTTAACCATGCTCATGCGCCAAAAGGCGGGTCCTCCTTGCCCTCACGACCCCGCCTCTGTCCTACCGCCGCCATTTTTTCAGAGACTTTCATCCGGCAGCCGACGGGGCTTTTTTTCTTAAAGGAGAAGCGACAGCTCAAAAAAATTTCCCCCTTCTCCCCGCAAGACCTGGCGGCGCTGGGGACAGAAAGGCTACAGACAGGAAAGTGGGATCGGGGTGGGGGCAGAAGAACGCCGAGGCTACTTCCGCGGCTTAAGGAAGAAGGATAGAAAGAGCCCTTGTGGCATTAGCGGCTCCTTAGGGAGGCAGGTGCGCGCGCAGCCATTCCAGGGTGCGCGCGAGGCGGGGAAAGAGGTGCGTTTTTTTCCCACCAACCTCCTCGCGAGACCTGCCCCTCCCACTGCCCTTAGCGCGCATTGAGCTCCGGAGGTGGGGGAGAAAGGTCATTTTGGCATTGTCGCGAGACACAGCCGTTTAACGGTGAGAACGGGTGCGCGGGGAAGAAAACCTCGCGCGCTCCCTTGGAGCCGTTTCCTGATTGGTTGAAGGGAGGGGTGGGGGAGGGAACCGGTACGCCGCTGCGTGAGAGACCTTGGGGGGCGGGGCGAAGAAGCCGTTCCTCCTCTCCGATTGGTCCGCTGCGCGTCTGTGGCGGGCGCGCGCGCGCGGCCTGCGGTAGAAGGCCTTGAGTGGCAGGGGGTGGGGGGGGCGCCCTCGGAGCCGGGCGGAGGGGAGGGGGGGAACGAGGAGCGCCGAGTGAGAGTGAGCCGGTCGCTCCGGGGGGCGGGGGGAGCAGCGCCGCGGCCGCCGCCGCCTCCGCCTCCACCGCCTGGGACTAGGGGGTGGGGGGCGGACGAGTCCCGATGCCGGGGGAGACGGAAGAGCCGAGACCCCCGGAGCAGCAGGACCAGGAAGGGGGAGAGGCGGCGGCGGCCAAGGCGGCTCCGGAGGAGCCCCAGCAACAGCCCCCTGAAGCGGCGGCGGCGGCCCCTGGGGGGACCACTAGCAGCCGCGTGCTGAGGGGAGGTCGGGACCGGGGCCGGGCCGCTGCGGCCGCCGCCGCCGCTGTGTCCCGCCGGAGGAAGGCCGAGTATCCCCGCCGGCGGAGGAGCAGCCCCAGCGCCAGGCCTCCCGACGCCCCAGGGCAGCAGTCCCAGGCCGCGAAGCCCCCATCTCCAGCTCAGGGCAAGAAGAGTCCGCGACTCCTGTGAGTAACGCAGTCTTTCAGGCGGTGGGAAAGACCCCCCTCTACCCGCACGCAATCCTCTCGGCTCCCGTAGCGATCACTCCACGTGACATACTGCTTGCTCTGCCCCCTGCCGGCTCGCATGGCAGATGTCACGCCGCTTCCCTAGCGGTCTTATCACTTCTCTCTGGCTTCCTCCGCCCCCCTTGCCTGTCTGTCCGGCCACTTCCCCACTCCCTGAAGGCGTCCTTTGTAGGATACACTTCTTCTGCTCCTTAGTGACCCACCTCTTCCCTGCCGCCTCAGGCTTCTCCCGCACTCTGGCATCTGCGCTCCCTTTGTCAGCCTATCCCTTTCCCGCTTAGGGCGGCTCTCCAGTATTACATCACATCCCCATTAGGAAATCTACAGCATGAGCTTAGATCTTAGCCTTCAAAATTGTGTCGTTCCCCTCACCCCCACCCCGTCCCATTAATTAGCTCAAGAGCCAGTTGTACTAGTATCGTTATGTAGCTTTTTTCACTCTACTGAATTTTCACATCACTTTTCACTCGTTTTAAAAACCTGGGACTTAGTAGTCGGGTAAAACGTGGCTTGCCATTTTTAAGTATAGAGTCTTTCATGTAACAAGATGAGTGGCGTTTTCTTTCATTTTTTTTGACAAGTAGCTTATGTGTTTGTTTTTGCATATGTTTTAATGTAGGAACTTCGTCCTTAAAAATTAGAATAATCTGAAAGTAATTTCTTTATTACCTAGAGATCATAGAGAAACTAAGATGATCAGAAATATAAATGTTTTAAATTGTTTATTAAAATGTTTCTATGCTGAAAATACTGAGGCACACGTGTTTGTAAATTCTAGAAATCAATCACATTAGCCATTGAATTCGTTACTGAAGGCATTTGTGTCTTTTGACTTTCAAGTGAAAAAAATTAGTAAAAGCAGGGAAAGTTGAAGGTGGGGGGAGAAATCAGTTTTAAATGCCCCCCCACCTCCACCACCACCCTACCTCCCCAGCAGAGAGCATGGCAATATTTTGCTTGTACAGACCCGATAGATTTAGAACACTCCTGTTACGAAATTAAGAGTGAAGTCTGTGACCTTGGCATGCTTGTCTTAGAAGACTCTCAGAAAGAGAAATAAAATTCAAAGGTTTATTGTGTATTATATGTGCTTTCAAATTATTAGATGTTATTTAAATTAACATAATTTAGAGAGTTGTGTAAACTAAATTTCTGTGGACAACAAAAATATGTACTTACAAATGGTTCAGCTGCAATTAGGATCCTAATTGCTGTAAATTAATTTCGTGGTCACAGAAAATTTAAGCTTCTGTATTCTCATAAATTTGAAGAGATATATCATTAGCCTTATTTGGATATAAATTCCTTGGACAAATTAAACTGCTCGTGCCTCAACTTTATTATCTATAGGCGATAACGTTAATCTCTATGAGCTGCGTTTGTGAGACTTAAGTACACCCTGTGAAACACTTAACACAAAGCATGATATGTAGGAAATATTTACTAAAAGTTACTGTTTTGAGCAGTGATGTCTTTGGTAAAGGTAAAACTAGTGTGTAGTGGTCTTTTTCATGTAAATTCTGTGAAATTGGATTTTTAATTCTTTTTCTGTTACCATACACAGGAAGGTTAACATCTTAATATATTTTTTTAATTCCCTTTTATCTTCATCTACCCATACCTATATCTCCTTGCCACGTTTCCCTCCTACTGATCCACCAGCTTTACTTATAGAAATGATCTCTTAAGATTATACAGAGTGGTAGTTTTACCGGCTGTCATGGTTTATTACGTTCCCTAACTCTTGGCAAAAAAGTACTAATGAGTCTTTTTTTATTTCCACATTATAAATGTTACTGTAGTTGAACTTGGATGAAGATGACTTAATTAAACCCCTTCAGTTTTTTTCCTCACAATATTCCTTGTGGGGAGGGAAGAATAGTCTTAATTCTTAAAGTCCCTTTCTCTGTCATCCAATATCATAAAAGAGAGTAGTGTTCTTTTACCTTCACTTAGCCTCAGAACTCTCTCTTAATTATATATATATATATATATATAAAAAATCCAGTTTTGATTGGATTGTTACAATACATTTTCATTGTAATAATTTTTTTGTTACACATTTTCAATTTACTGCATGCCCTGGAAATCAAAGAACTAAAGCATTTCAGCTCCAACCTTGATTGAGCAGTAACTGGTCCTGGTACTGTGTTGACCCAGGGTTTATAAAGGAAAATGAGACATGGACTTTATCCTCAAGGACTTTGCAGTAAAGGAGGAAGATGCATTGATTAGTGGAGATTTGTCAAATGTGTACATGGTTTACAGGTTTTCAGAATGATAAAATAAATTTTGAAACTAATTAAGTGAGAAACAGTCCTTTAAGACATTTCAGTTTACTGAACCCTGGTCTAGTGCCTTCTCACCTTGATTCAGCCCTACTTTCCAAATAACATTTCCCCCAATAAATTCCCAGTCATCAGCTGTTAAACCTACATTTGTTTCTCTTGATAGAAGAGACAGCAGAGTGTACAGTAGCTTAATAATGTCAGTAAATACAGAGACTTGGATTGATTGTAACCTCTTTTCCTCTTACAAGGCAAAATAACAGAGGAAAAAACATTGCTTTCTACTGCTTACTAAGTGACCTTGGGCAAGTCACTTAATCTCCTTAAATATGCTTCATCTTTAGTTGATAATTTATGATTTGTGAAATGAGCTTTATAGTTAGATGATAATTATCATTTTTAGAAACTTTCCTAAGCTTATAACAACTTTTCTATTTGCATTGAAATGTTCAGAAATTAATGAAAAGAGTAGGAACTCTTTGTGAAGGGAAATAAAGAATTTTTCAGTGAATGTGCTCAAGATAAAGGCATGAAGTTAAATCTATAATCATTATAAATTAAAACTTAAAGGCTAATATTAAGGAAAGATAAACCAAATTTGAAGAAAGATTATATATCAGTACTAAGAATTAGGCTTTTCATTTGCTGTATTTTAACCAATAAACTCTGGAGTTAACATTCTTATGTTTCAAATACAGATGTTTATATACTCATCTAACTTAAAAATGTATATGTGTGTGTGTATATGTATATGGGAATTTATATATATACACACACACCCACACACTCCAGCTTATTTCTGATTCATAAGTTAAAACATTCTTGCTTTCTGCTAATATGGAAACAATATATTGTTAAAATAAGACTACTTTAAACGTAAAAGGCTTATTTTCTTTCTCCCATGTGATAATAAGTCCTTTAGTTATCTGATGCATTTCAGAATTTAACACTTAAATACTTTTTTTTTTTTAATTTCTCATTTAGCTGTTGAGGAAAGGTGTTCTTTCCTCACCACAGGGAATACAGGCTAAAACTGAATATTACTAGAGGTAAACCTACAGGCTCAGATGGGTTACAAATGAAGGAAACAAATACTGCTCTGTTTTCTGGTATATGGAGTTCCATTTTGGGTTTATTTTCTTGCTGAAAGTAAAATGATAGTAAACCTTAGCATAATACCTTCTTGCTGCTTTTGTAAGGAAAAGGCAATGGTCATAATAGTGAGAATGAAGAGGCAGTAACATTCTGAATTGGAAAAACTTTTCTTGACTCTTTGGAGAAGGCTTCAATTGTATTTAAGCCTGAAATCCTGAGTTTTCCTCTTAACAGTGATCAGTGTGGTAAAAGAAACATTGAACCATTCCAGAAGGTTTTCAGAAAGTTAATTGTATAGTGTTTCAAGATCTAACAATTGTTTCTGTACTTTTCATTTAGAGTTAACATGGTTAGCAGTATTCTTGTGTTAGTTGTTAATTGGGACATTAATAACATAATTTAAAGTTATACCAAGCTTTATTTAAAAAATGGGATGAGAAAATGATATCTAGTCTTTCTAAAGAGAACAGAATATTTATATTATGCGGTGGCTTCTGTATTTGTTTAGATATTCTTTTGTAACGTAAGAGTCTTCATTTGTGTTAGGTTTGCTTTCAGAGAAAAAGAGAAAACTGTACTGCTCAGAGATGCTGTGTGGCATCTTTATGGTAAAGATCCAAGACATGTCAACTTTGAATGTGGGTAATGGCTGTGAGGGGATTCATTATACCTTACTCGACAGTTATGTGTGATAGAAATTTTCCTGAATTAAAAACATGGGGATGACTTTTTTTTAGCCAGTATTTTATTACACATTAGCCTCTTTACTGTTCCTCTCCAATTTGTAAAGTGCAAGTTACATTTATTTCTGAGGTCCAGTCTGTTGCCTTTTTAGAAATAGATTTTGACTTGGGTTTAACAAATGAATAATTTTAGGGTTTTCTTTTAGGTTCATTAAATTTTTATTATGAAAATTGTCAAATAAACACAAAGTAGAGAAATAGTATATTGAAACCCCAGTATTTATCACCTAAATTTAACAATTGAGATTTTGCCATGCTTGCTACCTTTATCCCCCTTCCCCCTCTTTTTCTTTCGGTAGAAGTGTTTTAGAGGAAATCTCAAACATAATTTCATTTCACCCCAAGTTACTGCATTTGTGTAGAATAAGGACATTTTTCTCTTATGACCATTTAATACAACAAAATTAGCAATATTTTCTTTGTATTAATATCTTTTTACAGTTAAAAACAACTTTTGAATGATACTCTAGCTGTGTGCTGTCAAATATGATAGCTACATGTGGCTATTTAAATTTACGTTAATCAGAACTGAAAATTCAGTTCCTCAGTTACATAGCTGTTTTAGGCACTCAGTAGCCACATGGCAACTACCGTATTGGACAGTGCAGATGTAGAATATTTTCATCACTCCAGAAAGTTCTGTTGGACAGTACTACTCTAGATGTTTTCTGCATCACTCTGGAGATGAACCTGAAAGAGGTAAATATTTGTGTTTTAAGAAAGTGTGCAAGATTATTCATTTAATATTTGATTCTCTTTTCTTTCAGATGCACAGAAAAAGTATCATCTGACAAAGGTAAGACTGAGTCATTCTTACCTCATGTACATTATATGACTGCTTTATAATCTGATAGAAATTAGAATGAGCTTCAGCCTAATAATTCAAATTGTTCCTATTTAAAAGTGACTTTTATTTAGTAAAGAATTACTGGAGTAGATAGAACTATTTAAGTTAGCAGCAGGTTTGGGCAAGTGGAACATTTTGGCATTATTTAGAAACCTAATAATGGGAAATCAGATTATTTGATGTCACTTTATTGCAATTTTTAAAACTATTTGGTTTTTCAGTAAAGTAACAGAGAGGAATGATATAGACAGCATATATCGACAGAGTATATGTAGACTATATATACAGAGTATAGAGAGTAGAGTATAGACAAACTCTTGATGCTTGTAGAGACTCATGTTATAAATGCAGTTTGAAGAATGTGGAGAGAAGAGTTTTCTAAGATTTTAGCCTGGTGAATAATTAAATCGGGTCATTAGGTCTTTCAAAAAGCAAACCAAATACATGTATTAAATGTACTCTTCTGCTTATCTGGATTATGAAGGGAAGCTGATGTTCACTTTATCCTTTTAAATGCTTTTTTAAAAAGACTATTCTGGCTTTGCAGATGGGGTTATTAAAATTGCCCCTGTCATGTTGGGCCAGTTGCTCATTTATTAAATTTTTTTCCCCTAGTTATTGGCTGTGTTCCTTGATGCTGCATTCAGATACACAGCGTCCTTCTTAAAACTGGAACAGAGATACTTTTAAGCATATTTCATTTACAGTGTCTGGTCTTGGTCCAGTCCTAAAGGATTGATCAGTTAATTCATTATGTATATATATAACATAAATACTTACTTTTCTTACGTAGACTTTTCTTTTACAAAGAATGCTTTGCAAATATGTATAAGGCAAGTGTAAAACCTGAATTGATGCCATTGAGAAGAATGACAGTGTGGTTAGGAACCAGTAACTTGAATTGGTGGCTGCTTTGTAAATAATTAGACGTCAGTGACCAGGTTTCTTTTTTCTCTGAATTTTAGAATCTAAGGCTAATATTTCATAGTATACCAGGCGTAAGTATTTTGTACTAGGCAAGTTTTTTGTGTAGAAAGTTTTGCATGACTATTTTGTTTAGCAAGTTTTGGATTTTGTTGCTGTTGATACTTAGAAATTAGAATATGTCTGCTAAGAATGGAAAGTCTTGTGTTCCTTACTCAGAGATCATTTTAGAAATTTTAGGATGAGGGGGAAATGTAGACAGGTGGCAGTCAGGTACCAGAGCAGTTTCTATTAAGACAAAAAGCAAAAACCGCAACCTGCCTTTATCAGAGCTAAAAGTACCTCCTGTGTCTAAAGACTACGTCTAAAGAAATTATTTTGGGTTGTCTTGAGGCGAGGTCACAAAATACGGTGGAAATTTTGAACCCTGCTGGAGATAAATTAATCACTGTTTGTGTCAGTTTCTTAAACCAGAGGTTGGCATGTTATGTACAGATTTGCAGTTGAGGAGAGATTAAAACTGCATTGTGGTTAATTCAGTCTAAATCAATCCCACTTTAATCCACTAGTTAAATACTCTGGATCTAGAGTTAGAGCTCAGGGTTTGAATTCAAGTTCTTCCTTTTATTGCAAATAATCCAATACACTGAATCCAGTAAGGACTCAATAAAAGGTAGCTGTTGTTAAGTTTGTAAAATTTCCAAGAAATACTCTCCAACCCCCATCTCAGTCTCTGCATTAGTTTACTTGTACAGTAGCTGTTCAACTCTATGAACAGTATATATAGGTACAGAAGTATATCTTATCTTATACAACTAGATAGTGAATAAAGAAATGGAGGTTGGTTTTCTAAAGGTACAGCTATCTTTTTGTTTTCTTACATTGAAAAGATGTTTTCAGGATTGTTTTTACTCTTATTTACTCCAAACAACTTGAAATTATGTGCTGCCCTTCAACTAAAGATAAGAACTTTGGACATGTTAGAATAAATGACTTGGCACACACAAAAAAACAGCTTGCCGTTGTTTCTAAATTATTAAATTGCAAAATGCCATGTTCATTTTTCAAGCTGAAATAATAGTAAAGAAACATATTAGTGTAGGTCCCTGTTCCTACTACATTTCTTTAACCCTGATGGGTATATGTAAAAGAATGGAAAGTTGCTTTGCGAATAGTGTTTATTAATTCATTCAACAAGTGATCGCTTAAAACATGAAAGCTTGGTTTACCACTGCCAGAGATTATCACCATCATTGTGGAGCTTCCAAGAATGTTAGCAGAAATTCTGAGGGATGGGGCCTGGCTAATGCCTTTTTAACTTGGCTTTATGTTTTCATTCCGGTCTTTGTTTTGAACCAATGTTATACTTAAGGTAATGAAGTAAAGGAATGGTTTGACTAAATGTAATTATTAATAATCCCAGCATTACTTTGTCTGCTAATTTTAATTTCTTTCACTTTTCAAACCTCCAACCAGAACTGCCCAAGATAAATCGTAAAAAAGGAGACAGTAGTATCTTAATCTTTATTAAATGTTTCAAGAGTTTCATGGGATAATAACAAATATTACAGAGTCAAATAAATGTGGGCAGTGTTTGAGTCATCAAAGTTATTTATTGCAGGACTTCTCAGAGACTTTGATTTCGGGTACTATGCAATGTAAATACCAAAATATGCAGAATTACCTATAAGACACCCCCTCCTTTTTTTCTTTTTTTTCCTCCATTTAAAGAATAGCTCATGAAATTAGAGCTTATGGGAAACAGTTTGGAATCCTGGGTGCTTGAAAATTTGATTGTATAAAAGTTTGGGTCTCATCTTTTATTCAAAATCATTTTACTGTTTTTAGTTACTCTTCTTGTTACGGAGTAGTGATGTTTGGAAAAGATTGCCTAGACAGAATCACCAAATGAGTTCATAACAGATCTATGAAGTTACTTAGATTGTTTAAAGTTTTGACTATTTGCCTTATCTAGCTAATAACTTTCATAGCTTTAATTTCATCAGAGTGTTTCTGTTTTCCTGAGTTGGAATACCTTTGATTATTTCTTATCCTCTCATTTCCAGTATTTTTAAACAATATTTGTGTCATCCTTTAATATATAGAACAGGAATTCCCACCTTTTTTTCCCACTGTAACGAGAAAAATCTAACTTAATTTTTACCATTTGAGTTTCTGTGCAAAGGATGTACAGAACATTGTCTTCACGATTCTTCCTTGAAACATTAAAAAGACTCGCTTTCCCTGACTTCTTTTAATATTGCTGAGATTGGCTAATATTTCAAAATGGGCTTTACTAATTATTTATGGAAAACAAAGTAGAGATAATTATCGAAATACACAGAGTAGTACGATCTGGTTTCCGAAACTCAAGTTCTGACTGTTACAATGCTTACGTCTCAAGAGGCTGACAGTAGTTTAGATAGGCATTTTATCTATCCTATTTCCTTCCTAGCCCTTTATCTTAAGGTAACAGGAACCATATTATTTCTCTCAGTATGAGAATGATCAGCTCAACATCTTGTTCCATGTTGGCAATGCCCCATAACCTTTAAACCATTTTTCTAATTCAAACATCCAGACCTCCTGTGGTTCTTCCTGAAGTGCAGACATACCTCATTTATGGTTAGTGTGGATTGTGACATAGGCTTAGAAAGCCTTGATTATCAGCTCCTTTCAGTTATGGGATGTTGCATCACTCAGGTAAATGAGTCTTTCTGTCCCTTACATATAAAAAAATAACTTTATAATGATTTGCTGATTATGATTCAGCATATCCGAACCATCTCAACACAGTTTATTCTGTTATATATAATAGTGATTTTATATTGAGATTCCTTTCCCTGCCAGAACCAATTGAGAGTTGCAACAGAATGCCCTGGTAGAAGAAAACTGAAGCAGAAGAAGCCTAAGGTCCTGAGTGGGCAAGCCGACACTCAGCATATAAGAATCTGAAACCCCTGAAGAGACACCCGTCTCTACGTGCAAGCATAACATTATCCTCACACTGAGATCATGGGTGGATGAGAACCTCTGACAAAAAGAAGTTCTCTGATTTAATGACCCCTGACCTTTTAAGTCCAAGAAGGATCAAGCTCCTCTGAATTAAAACTAGCCAGGTTGATCTAACTACATCCAGGCAGATACCCCTTTAGCTTCAGTGCAGTTAATTCCCTTAGAGGTAACTGAGGTTGTCTTTTGCCTGCCTGCTTCCTTGCGTGTGGCTTACTTCTTTGATCCTGAACTCCCAACTTACATCCTACCTTCTTATTGACTGATTCTGTAACTTTACCTCTTTGAAAATTTCTAAACCCCATTTTCTTTACTGTGACTCTCTAAACTCTTATGCATTGTTGTATAACAAACCATTCAAAAACTTAGTGGTTTAAGATACAAAAATTTGTTATTTCTCAGTTGTTCCTCTCCTCAGTGGCCTTTCAGTTCACATTTTCATGTCATGGTAGGCTCAGGTCAATGGTCCAAAAGCTGCAAGGCCTCTTGAAGTCACCCCACAGGATATAAGATCAACATACAAAAATCAATTGTATTTCTGTGTATTAGCAGCAAAACATTGAAATTATAAAATTTTTAAAATATCTTTTACAATAGTATCAAAAATACAAAACACTTAGGGATAAATCTGATAAAAGATGTGAAGTATGCCTATACACTGAAAAGTATAAAACATTGCTGAGTGAAATTAAAAACCTAAATAAATGGAGTGATGTGCCTTGTTCATGAATTTGAAGATTCAATATTGTTAAGATGTTATTTCTCCTCATATCGATCTATAAATGCAGTATAATCCAAGTCAAAATCCCAACAGGTTTGGGCTTCCCTGGTGGCGCAGTGGTTGGGGGTCCGCCTGCCGATGCAGGGGACGCGGGTTCGTGCCCTGGTCCAGGAGGGTCCCGCATGCCGCGGAGCGGCTGGGCCTGTGAGCCGTGGCCGATGAGCCTGCGCGTCTGGAGCCTGTGCTCCGCGATGAGGGAGGCCGCGACAGTGAGAGGCCCATGTACCGCCAAAAAAAAAAAACAAAAACAAAATCCCAACAGGTTTTTTTGTGAAGAATTTTGACCTTGAAAACTTCTTGAAAGGGTATTGGGGACCCAAAGGAGGTTGCAAACTACAGTTTCAAAACCATTAGCTTACCCTCTTTTTAATAGTGGATTTGATTCTTTAAGGAGAGAGGAAGAGATGAATTAGATACTTGGTGGGCATCCAACCATGACGACTACATATGTATGTTCTGTGTTTATTTAACTATTACTGGATTGAAGGACATTTGATATTTCTCAGGTGTCCCCCCAATTACAGGTGATTTTATTTACTGATTGATTGGCTGCTCAAGACATACCATACGTATACAAAGGTACACTTACTGGAAGTGTACTGCTTCATTAATATTCACAAGGCAAGTCCAGTCATGTAACCATTACCCAGCTCAAGAAACAGAACATGATCAACCACTCCTATGTATAACCACCATTCTGACTTTGAACAGCACAAACTAGTTGTGCAGGTTTTTGAATTTTATATAAATGGAATAATACATTATGTTCTCTTTTTGTAGGGCCTCTTTTGCTCACTGTATGTGACATTCCTCTATGTTGTATTTGTTATAGATTGTTTATTTTCATTGCTACGTAGTGTTCCATTGTGGGGGAATGTATCACAATTTATCCATTTTACTACTGATGGGCATTTGGGTAGTTTTCAGTTACTGGCCTTTATGACTAGTGCTGCAGTGCATATTTTATTAATATTTATTGAGGCATAATTTACACACCTTAAAATTCACACATTTTTAAGTGTGTAATTCAGTCTATATAGATTTGCCTTTTCTGACATTCTTATATATAAACTTGTACATACAATATGTGAGGTTTGTTTTGAGTCTGGCTTCTTTCACTTAGCATAAGATTTTTGAGGTTAATCCATGTTGTAGCATGTATAAATATTTTCATTCCTTTGCATGGAAATACTCCATTTGATCTATCTGTTCATCAGTTGATCCACTTTTTAGCTAGCTACTGTGAGTAGTGATACTGTGAATGTTCTAAACATGCAGTTTTAGATTAAGAATTCACTTCCTTGAAGTAATTCTTCTTGTGGTATTTTAGGTCAGTATCTTACATAAATGAGCTTCTCTTTTGGCTCTGAACCTAAGGCTGGGTGGAAATGAACCAAATCTGAATTAAGCTCTTGGACTGGCACGTTCCCATTCCTCTTTTAATGATTAGATGTGGTATAGTAGAAAGAATATAGACTTTGGACGTAGATATACCTGAGTTCAAATCTCAGCTCCACGATTTAATATGTGAGCTTGGGAAAGTCAGTTACTTGCTTTCCTCATCTATAAAAATAATAATTACTTGGCAGGATTATGAAGACTAAGTTTAGAAAAAGGGAAAAAATATTAGGCACTTAACAAGTATTTAAGGTTTGTTAGTTTCCCAAAAGAAACGTAAATATTTAAATAGAGATGAGACTTTTACTCTGGTTTCTTCCAGCCTATCAACCAACTATTCCCTATTTACCCCAAATCAATGTTAGCTCTATAATCTTGGGTAAGTCATTTAATTTCTCTAAGCCTCAGTTAGGAAAATGAGGCAATCTGAAGGAGGACCAGGTCATGTTACGATAAACCTTAAGACTTGAAGTATTTTGTCATGATGAAAATGGCTGTCACCTTTTGGAATTTGATGTTAGGTTGTTTTGAAAGGATTATTGGTTGCTCTAGGATTGAGAAAATTTACTTTATGTTTCATCTTTTGGTACCTAGAAGAATTGGGAGAAACATTCCTGCCAGTAGTACCAGTATCTTTTTATCTCAATTCATAGCATCAGCCACTCTTGATTTGTCCCTTCTTTCTCTTTCCAGAACGTGGTTGTATTCACTGTGCCTGCAGTGGCTTGCCTGGTGTCTTCCTTCACCTGGGCTACTGTGGCTCTTTTCTCTTCTTATCACTTATGTATCAAGGAGCCTCTTCAAAGTCACCTACTGTTATGAGAAACAACTACAAATTGTCTTTGAAGCATCACACAGACAGAACTTGGTTCTTTTCCATCTTGTCATGATTATCCTAATGTGTGGGTTATCCTCTGTTGTCAGTTTCTACTCTGAGAACCTGGAGTGCTCCTTTTTTTCCCTTTGTATTTTCTTTTTAAGGTGAAATCCATGTAACAAAATTAACCATTTTAAAGCATAGAATTCAGTGACATTTAGTACATTTATAGTATTGTGCCACCATCACCTCTGTCCCCACCAAAGAAGACCCTATACCCATTAAAGGTAGTCATTTCCCACCCCACCCCCATTTCTAGCTTCTAACGAACATTAATTTGCTTTTACCTTAGTTACCTTAAAACATTACTCTGAATTTACCTCTATTCTGAATATTTCATGTACATGTAATTGTACGATATGTGATTTTTGTGTCTGATTTTTGTCCTATAGCATAATATTTTCAAGGTTCATCTGTGTTATGGCATGTAGTAGTACCTATTGGTACTTCATTCCTTTTTTTTTAATGAATTTTAAAAACAATCTATTTTATTTTTTATTTTTGTATATTGGAGTATAGTTTATTAACAATGTTGTGTTAAATTTCAGGCATACAGCAAAGTGATTCAGTTATACATATACATGTATCTATTCTTTTTCAAATTCTTTTCCCATTTAGGTTATTACAGAATGTTGAGCAGAGTTCCCTGTGCTATACAGTAGGTCCTTGTTGGTTATCTGTTTTAAATATAGCAGTGTGTATATGTGAGTCCCAAAGGTACTGCATTCCTTTTTTTATGAGTAACATTCCATTGTGTGGATATACTGCATTTTGTTTATCCATTCATTGTTTGACAGACATCTCACTTGTTTCCACATTTGTGGATTGTACTGTTAGGAACATCCATGCACAAGTATTTGTTTGAATACCTGTTTTCACCTTTAGGGGTATACACCCAGGAGTGGAATTGCCAGGTAGTATGGTAATTCTATGTTTATTTTTTTTGAGGAACTGCCAGATATTTTCCACAGTGGCTGCACCATTTTACATTCCCACCAGCAATGTACAAGAGTTCCAATTTCTCCACATTCTCTCCTACACTTGTTATTTCTCATTTTTAAAATTATTATTGTAGCCATCCTAGTGTGTATGAAGTGGTAATCTCATTGTGGTTTTGATTTGCATTTCACTAATGACTTATATTGAGCATCTTTTTGTGTGACTTTTGGCCATTTGTGTATCTTCTTCGGAGATATAACTGTTCAATTCCTTTGCCCATTTTTTAATTGGATGGTTTGTCTTTTGTTGTTAAATTGAGAGTTTTTTATATTCTGGATATTAGACTCTAGATATATGACCTGCAAATATTTTTTTCCATTCCGTAGATTTTCTTCATTTCTAAGAGTTACTTAGTGTTAGCTCTTACAATTAGATCTTTGATCCATTTTGAGTTAATTTTTGTGTATAGTATAAGGTAAGGGTCCAGCTTCATTCTTTGCATGTGGATATCCATTTGTTGAAGAAGCTATTCTTTCCCCGTTAATGGTCTTGGCAACCACGTCGAAAATTATTTGACCGTAGACGTATGGGTTTATATCTGGACTCTCAGTACAGTTCCATTGGTCTTTATGTCCATCCTTATGCCAGTCCCACACTGTAGTACTGATTGATTACTGTAGCTTTGTAGTAACTTTTGAGATTGGACAAAGTGAGTCCTCCAATTCACTTTTAAGATTGTTTCGGCTAGTCTAGGCGCCTTGCATTTTCATATGAATTTTAGGATCACATTTTCAATTTCTGGGAAAAAGGAAGCTGAGATTTTGATAGGGACTATATTCAATCTGTAGGTCTATTTGGGGAATATTGCCATTTCAGCAATATTTAAGTAGTTTTTTTCTTTTTGATTGAATTGTAAATGGAATAATTTTCTTAACTCCCTTTTTGGATTGCTCATTGCTGGTATAGTTAAAGTAATTTTTGTCTGTTTATCTTGTATTCTGCAACTTTGCTAAATTTGTGTATTACCTTTAATAGTTTGGGGGTTTTTTTACAGATTCGTTAGAAATAAGGTCATTTCATTTGCAAATAGAGGAGTTTTACTTCCTCCTCCTATATATGTGCCTTTTTTCTCTCTTGTCTAATGCTCTGACTGGAACTTCCAGTACAGTGTTAAATAGAAGTGGAGGGAAAGGGCATCCTTATTTTGTTTCTGATCTTAGGGAAAGAGTTTTCAGTCTTTTGCCAGTGAGTTTATTAGCTCTAGGGGTTTGATAAATGCCTTTTATCAGGTTGAGGAAGTTCTAGTCTATTCCTAGTTTATTGTGCATTCTTATCTTGAAAGTTTGTTGATTTTGTTAAATGCTTTTTCTGAATCAATTGAGATGATCGTGTGGGTTCTTTTTTCCTTCATTCTATTAATGTGGTATATTACATCAGTTGATTTTTGTGTGTTGAACTGCTCTCATAATCCTGGGATGCATCCCACTTGATCATAGTTTTAATGTGCTGCATAGTCTTAATATGTGCTGGATTTGGTTTGCAGGAATACTGGTCTGTAGTTTTCTTGTGATGTCTTTGTCTGGCTTTGGTATCAGAGTTATGCTGGCCTTACAGAATGAGTTGGGAAGTGGTTCCTCCTGGCCTTTTCTTTCACTGGGAGGTTTCTGACTACTAATTCAGTGTCTTCACTTCTTAGAAGTGTGTTCAGATTTTTGGTAATTTGAGCCTCCTCTTTTTTTCCCCTCCGTCTAGCTAAAGGTTTGTCAATTTTGTTGATCTTTTCAAGGAACTAACTTTTGGTTTCATTGATTTTTCTCTGTTGGTCTACTATTTTCTTAGATATCTCTGCTCTACTCTTTATTTCCTTCATTTTGCTAGCTTTGGGTTGGTTTGCTCCTTTCTGCCCCCTTTTTCTTTAAGGTGTGAAGTTAGGTTATTGATTAGACATGTGATTTTTTTTTTCTATTTTAATGTAGCCATTGATGTCTATAAATTTCCCTCAGAACACTGCTTTTTCTGCAGCCCATGTTTTATGATATGTTGTTCTTTTGTTTTGTGGTTGTGGTGGTGGTGGTTGGCCACACCCCATGGCAGGCAGGATCTTAGTTCCCCGACGAACCCTTGCCCCCTGCAGTGGAAGCGTGGTGTCAGGGAAGTCCCTCAATCTTTTTAAATTACTTGAGTGGCTTAGTATATGGTCTACTCTGGAGAACCTTCTGTGTGTACTTGGGAAAATGGTGTATTCTGTTGTTTTGGGGTGAAGTATTATATATCTGTTAGGTTTAATTTTGTTTTAATAGTGTTGCTCAGGTCCTCATTTCCTATTTGAATTTCTGAGTAGTCATTTTATTCATTACTGAAAGTAAGGTATTGAAGTTTCCAAATTATCTTAGTAATACCTATTTCTCCCTTCAATTCTGTCATTTTTTGCTTCATATATTAGGTATGTATAGGTTTATAATTCTTGTATCTTCTTGATTGATTGACCCTTTTATTAATATACAGCGTCCCTCTTTGACTCTTAGAACAGTGTTTTGGCTTGCAGTCTGTTTTGTCTGATATTGATGGAGCCACTTGCTATCAGTTTGTTTCCCCCCAAAAGATGCTGAGTACCTGTGAATGTAACATTACTTGGAAGGAGGATGTGGAGTTTCTTGTCTGTGTAGAATTGTGTTTTTTTTTAGATTTGGGGGCATTTTTATCCTTTATTTCTCCAAGTATTCTTTCTGCTCCATTCTCTGCTCTCCTTCTGGAACTCTGTATGTTGATTTGCTTAATGGTCCCCCACAGGTCTCTTTGTCTCTGTTAATTTTTCTTCATTCTTTTCTTTCTATTCTTCGGACTAGATGCTCTCAGTTGTGACCTGTCTTAAAGTTTGCTGATTTGTCTCCTTTCTCAGATCTGCTGTTTAATGATTGCAGATATTATACTTTTCAGCCCTAGAATTTCTGTTTCGTTCCTTTTTATAATTACTGTCTTTTTGTTGGCACTTTTCTATTTGTTGAGACATCATTCTCCTGATTTCCTTTAGTTCTTTGTCAGTGATTTCCTTTAGCTGTTTGACCATATTTTAAAAAATCATATTCTTTGTCTTGTGTGGTCTCTCTAAAGGCTCTGCTTGGTTAAGCTTGTGCCCAACGTGTGATTTGACAGAGATTTCCTTACGTGGCTTGTTTAACTTTTTTCTTGCTTCAGTGTTTACTTGGTTGCTGTAAACCTATGACTATATCCCAGAGTTCTTACAAAGTTGATTCTGGCAGGTGTGTGGTGTGTGTGTGTGTTTCTGAAAAGGGACATTTTTGCTGATGTCACTCTCTGACAATGCTTTGTTTTTAAACTATAGAGTTTTACGGAATGGGTATGTTATTCAATAAAATAGGCTATTATGCTCTATAAGGATAAGCAGTTCTCATCAAATTGCTGTTATTTGTCCAGTGGATAATATCCACAGTATGAGAAGATGTAGGCATACAGTCCTTTCATCGTGAAGTATAAAAGAGCTTTATTGAGTATAGGAAGTTATGGAATAGGTTTAAAGTCCAAATTAGCGTAGCTGGGTTGAGTAAAAGAAATAATTTTCTCCTCATTATTTAATGTTCAGTACTTTATGGAGGGTATTGAACTGCTCCCTTTGAAGAAATTTTCTTAAAAGCAGCCATGACCTACATGTAGAAGTCCTTGATTACTAGTCTCAAGACAGGATTTTAAAATCCAAGTCTGCTTAGATAACTTTGTGATCTTGAACAAGTTGTCTTCATTGGCATTCCAGTTACTTTAAGGGGAAAATTCATTGGATTGTACTTAGACTAGTTAATCTTTAAGATATTTTCAACTGTAAACTTTTTATTATTATTATTTTGATACTTGAAGTAGCTCAGATAGTAGAAAGGTAAGAAAGACATTTTAGTGGTGAAAGGGAAATCAAAGGAAACGTATATCTGATTTAACAATTATGTCTGTTTTTTTTAAAGTTCCCACTGCTATTCATATCTGCATTTCAAATGACTGTTATTTCATTACCTTAATATGTTCTCATAAAACTTTCAAACAGTGTAGTTAAAGCTGAAATATCCCCCAGTCACCACCTTGTTCCATAGTGGAGGAAACTATAGTTTTTCAGATCATTTTTTTAAAGGTTAAGCAAAAAAAATTACCATACTATATGTGTGTGTGTGTGTGTATGAAGTTTTATTTTTTCCATTTAACAACATTTTTGCCAGTAATTCCATGTCATTCTTTACAGATACCTCCATATGTTTTATTCTATCTTGGTGATATCATGGTTTATTTAATAAACAGTGGCTCCTTAATGTGGAGAGTTAGGTTGTTTCCATATTTTGGCTATTATAAACATGTTATAGTGAACCTCCATGTGCCAGTTCATTTTCCTAGGGTAGATACTTTGAGGTGGAATTACTGGAAGTATTTTTGGACCTTCCCCTGGAAGGTGACCAGTATTTATCTCAATTTCTTGAAATTTGTCCAGAAGTGTTGTTGTGATATATAGATATAAATACATAGATTTATTTATTTATACCACGGGTATACACACATATATATAATATTTGGACACTTTATGGATGTGGGTTTTATAAGTGTGATTATAGTTTTGTAGGATAAATTCCTAGTAGTTGAAATGAACGTGAAAAGGTATATGTACTTATAATTTTGATAGATGTTGCCAGATTGTCCTTTATAGAAAGGTTTTGCTGGTGTTCACACTGTTATCTCTATTAAGAGTTCCTATTTTCCTACAGCCTTGCCAATACAAACATTTGGATCATTGCCAATATGCTACAGCAATATGATTTTCATTTGAGTTTCTCTTGTTATGAGTGGATTGAGCTTTGTTGTCATTGTTTTTGTTTGTTCATATATCTGAAAACCATATGTTTTTACTGAGTTGCCGTTTTTCTGTTGGGCTGTTAGACTTTGCTTATAGAGGAATTTGCCATGCAGAAAACTTTATGTTTATATAGTCAGATGTATCAGTCTTAAGACCTAAATTCTGTGCTATTCTTAGAAAGGACTACCATTCTGAGATTATTAAAAGGATCTTCCATGGTCAATATAGGCTCACTTTTAATATACTAAGTAAAATTATTGAATAGAATCAAGGGAAGGCATTCCTACCATGGAATTCCTCTTTATGGAATTCCTCTTCAGTACTTACTTGAAGCATTGTTTGATTATTAAATCGTCTAGACGTGTGCTTCTTTCTTATAGTAGAGCTGGTCTTTTTGGGACCACTCACTCAATTTAGTTTCTTTTGTCTTAGATCTAAAGGTTAAAATATAGAACAAAAGGTTAGATCTTAGGTATATTTCTCTTAGCATTATTTTTTAGTATATATATAAAATATACTATAAATGTAAAATAACTACTTTGCAACATACAAAGTTTTTTCTTTAGACTGATGACAATAAGGATAAGTTTTATCAAATTTTACTCTCGTCTTGTTGTTTCTATTATATCAGTAAAATTCTGAGGTTCCCCCCCGGGGTGGGGGGAGGAAAAAAACCATTTATCATCTTTCCATTGACTATATTTGTAAGAGTAGATATACAGAGATTGTTATTGGTTAACTATAAACTTTAAAAGAATGATGTATGTTTTCATTTAGATCCCAAGGAAGAGAAAGAGGAAGAAGGTTCTACCGTCCCTCAGGAAGTTTCCGTTGCTGCAACTAAGCCTAGCCGGGGCTGGCGTAGCAGTAGCAGGACATCTGCCTCTCGGCATCGTGACACAGAGAACACCCGAAGCTCTAGGTCCAAGACTGGTTCATTGCAACTCATCTGCAAGTCAGAACCAAATACAGATCAGCTTGATTATGGTACAGTGAATATAGAGTATGGTTATTTATTAACCAGTTGCCTGTTGATTTTAAACGTAATGTTGAACATTTACCAGAACAGCTTAACTTTCAGGGGTAAGTGTGGTGTTATAGGAAGGATTCCTTTTTGACATTTTGCAGATAATTCTCCTTTTGTGTAATTACCCTAGGCAGTAATTTGGTTTGAGTCTCTTGGCTGCAGAGAGAAAATATCTATTCCTACATAGATAAAGTTTTGTTTTGGACTTTTTCTAGATGTTGCAGAAGAGCATCAGTCTCCAGGTGGCATTAGGTAAGAAACTTTTCATATTTCGTATTTAAGCCCTTGGGGATGTAGAACACAGTCAGTCATATCACATGACTCAGAAGTTGTTTTCTACTTGAAATAATTGTCAGTTGTTTTTTAACTCTTAGTGTCACTGAGCCATCATTGCCTTGCCTTTAATGGAGTGATAGCATGTCTAGGATTTATGTATTTTTTGTTTCAATTATTATTCTTTAGGATAAGCGCTAGATTGCAGTCCAACTACACCATAAGCATGAAAATCCTAGATAACTTACTGTAAATCTTCAGCTACCTCTAAATAAATTACTGAATAAAATCAAGTCAGATATAATTCATACAGCTGGAATTTCTAACCTCTGTTTGCTTCTTTTTAGCAGTGATGAGGAGGAAGAGGAGGAAGACGAGATGTTGATCAGTGAAGAAGAAATACCGTTCAAAGATGATCCAAGGGATGAGACCTACAAACCCCACTTAGAAAGGTATGTCTCAGATTTGTCAGTGAAAAATAAGTTAGGAAAGCATCGTTGCATGCTTTTATTTCACCTTGTTGCCAAACTAATGGATATGGACTTAATTTTAAATGAGTAATTAATTATGCACTTGTTTTGCAAATCTAACATTATCTTATTACTCCCTCATATAGCCCTCTCTTCCATTTATAGAACTTTGTTTTGATCATATTCAGATTATTATGATGTCTGCCTGTTTTATCTTAAGGTATCATGAATTGCCTGAATACTTAGAATTTTTTACTTTTGTTTCTCTTTACAGCTATAGTGAGATTTGATTCTAAGGCATTGTTAGCTTGCGGAGGGGGCGGGTTGTCTCATAGGCTCTAAATATATGTATGATGTACATATGAGGAATAGCTGGCTGGAAACCACATTTCATGGACTGAGGAGCATAATTTTATTTTATTTTAATTTTTAAAATTTTGCATTTATTCATTTTATATATTATGAACATATTCTCTTTTTTAAATTTATTTTATTTATTTATTTTTGGTTGCCTTGGGTCTTCATTGCTGTGTGTGGGCTTTCTCTAGTTGTGGCGAGCGGGCTTTCTCTAGTTGTGGCAAGCAGGGGCTACTCTTCGTTACGGTGCACAGGCTTCTCATTGCGGTGGCTTCTCTTGTTGCGGAGCATGGGCTGTAGGCGTGTGGGCTTCAGTAGTTGCGGCGCGCGGGCTTAGTTGCTCCACAGCATGTGGGATCTTCCCGGACCAGAATTGGCAGGCGATTCTTAACCACTGTGCCACCAGGGAAGCCTGAGGAGCATAATTTTATAATAAATCATTGATAACTCCTGGCTTTACCCTTTTGTCACAGTTGTCCTTGAAAGGGTCCTTTGCTGGATACCAGTATTGAAATGTATTTGTATTTTCAGGGAAACCCCAAAGCCACGGAGAAAATCAGGGAAGGTGAAAGAAGAGAAAGAGAAGAAAGAAATAAAAGTGGAAGTAGAGGTAGAGGTGAAAGAAGAAGAGAATGAAATTAGAGAAGATGAGGAGCCTCCTAGGAAGTGAGTAGGCAATTCCTACTAAAAATGGAAATTTAACAGATTTTCAAGCCACTAGTGGAAAAAGGGTAGGAGTGTGAGGAATGATATTGACATATACATATTGCTGTCTCAAGCAGCTGACAATTTCATTGGAAAGACTCTGCTCAAAAGCTTCAAAAGTTTAATTCAAAGCAATACTTAAGAGACGTTCAGTTGAGTGGGTAGGACAATAATAGCTCTAGGGATGCCGAGGAGGTAGAGGCAGCAAGAAGAGTATGGCAAATATGGATCCTCAGAAGAGGGGCAAATAAAGCAAATGATGTAATAACCTTGATCAGGTGAAAACTTTTAGCTAGCAATTATTTCCTGTTGCAGAAATAGCTTTTTTAAGTGTCTAGGCTTTTGTCTCCATTGCAAGGAGAGTCTAGTTTATGTTCTTAGGGTTTTTAGATAATAGACTTGTTTATTCTACTTTTTAAATTGATTAAATATAAGTGATAGACTTCTCACTGAAACAAGTCTTCAAGTAGTAACCTTGAGGTTTATCCAAATCTTCCATAGAAATGTGTAGTTTATGAAAGGTATATATTTTAACTTGTGGTGCAGACTTATTTGTAAGTGAAATTGCTTCAGAGTGAAATCTTTGTTTGGTTTGCCAGATATGTCTTTGGCTTTATGTATTCTGGGTTATCCTTTGTTTCTGCCACCTGCTCTTTGGTCTTGAGGGTATGTCCTCAGCTCTCCTTTACTATATAAGCTTCAATCTGGAATATGTGGACAGTTACTCTGCTCTTTAATTATAGGAGAGGAAGAAGGCGAAAAGATGACAAAAGTCCACGATTACCCAAAAGGAGGTGAGTAATTTATACTCCTGCTGTGTTGTGCCTTCTTTCTGGTGGTGGGCACTTCACTCACATGTTCAGCCCTCATAATTACCCTGTGGGAATGGCTAGTTAAAAATTTCACAAAAGCAACTTCATTAGTGTCCTTGATGCAGAGTTACTATGTTTTTATTTCCATTGCAGGATCTTAAAGTTTCTAAAAATTTTAACACTTCTTTGCCTTTTGGGGAGTTACTAGTTTGTTTTGTGCTCTTTTCTAAAAACTCTAAACATTTGGCAATTTCTGGTTACTTCTAACATAAATTCTGTGCAAGCTATAAACTTAGAGATTTTAATTCTTCATACTGTAAAATACCTATTCCCTATAGTGCAGTTTGGCCACTGTGCAGAATGCCTCTTTTCTGTTGCTAACTTTTCTCCTACATATTGCTAATAGAAAAAAGCCTCCAATCCAGTATGTCCGTTGTGAGATGGAAGGATGTGGAACTGTTCTTGCTCACCCTCGCTATTTGCAGGTCAGTGAAGTTGTTAAATAAGGTAGCCTTGCAGGTTACGTTCCATTTCTAGTTCTCATACTTCATGAGAGTTTACAATTTGTGGACTTGTGTAGGCTTTATCATTAAATGTGTAATGTCAAGGAAAATCTTTTTGTAAACATCAAATTACTTCAGTTGAGTTTCTGTTGTTGTTGTTGTTTTTAAGTGATTTAGAACCTGAGCTTAAATATTTCCTTGGGATCTTGGAATATTCCAGTGTTCATGGTGTAAATACTCCTGATACAAGAAATGATTGCATAACAACACGCCAAGACACAGTGGAACAGATTTTATTTTAATGTGTATTTTTAAAGAATAAAATTAGCAACTAAAACCAATGACTTTTTGAATCCTATTTAGAATAAATTCTAAAATTTTTAGTTTTTAGGTGTTTTTTTTTAAGTGAGCAGGGTTTTTAAAAATAATTTTATAAATTGCTGTGCGTTCTGCATGTTTTTAAAAATTTATTTTTTATTTTATTTTATTTATTTTTGGCTGCTCTGGGTCTTCGTTGCTGCGTGTGAGTTTTCTCTAGTTGTGGTGAGCAGGGGCTACTCTTTGTTGCGGTGCGCGGGCTTCTCATGGCGGTGGCTTCTCTTGTTGCGGAGCACAGGCTCTAGGCGTGTGGGCTTCAGTAGTTGTGGCTCGCGGGCTCTAGAGCACAGGCTCAGTAGTTGTGGTGCATGGGCTTAGTTGCTCCGCGGCATGTGGGATCTTCCTGGACCAGAACTCGAACCTGTGTCCCCTGCATTGGCAGGTGGATTCTTAACCACCGCGTCACCAGGGAAGTCCCAGATTTTTTTTAATGAGTAAAGATACAGCTTGTATTTAGGTCTGGCAGAAAACATGAAGGTGAAATAATAATTACTAAAGCTTAAGAAGTGTTTGATCTTTATTTAGCAGCAAGTATAACATAGACTAAGGCCTTACTTTCTGATTCTGGTTCTACTATAATAATGATAGCTACACTTCTTTTGTCATGTACTATTTGCTGCACTAAGCACCGTACAATATATGATCTCTGTATTCCCACAACAACACTACAACACAGTTATCATTACCTCCATATAATACTTCCATCTGGAAGTATTATATTCTAAGATCATGCCACTAGTGAATGACAGACCTAGTCTGGAATCACCGTCTATCTGTTTCTGTAGCCTATGTTCGTAATCATTTTATTATACTGCTTCCTGTTCATATACAGAGTATTTGGTTTTCCTTCAGCACTTTTGACTTAGCAAAGGAATGAGCTAAGCTAAGCTTTCTGGAATCCTTATTTTTTATCCCCCTTCACTTTCTTTTACTGTTTTAGCACCACATTAAATATCAGCATTTGCTGAAGAAGAAATACGTATGTCCCCATCCCTCCTGTGGGCGACTCTTCAGGCTCCAGAAGCAACTTCTACGACATGCCAAACATCATACAGGTATT
This sequence comes from Aethalodelphis obliquidens, assembly GCF_003676395.1. Lineage (NCBI taxonomy): Eukaryota > Metazoa > Chordata > Mammalia > Artiodactyla > Delphinidae > Aethalodelphis > Aethalodelphis obliquidens. The sequence goes on along the minus strand of NW_020837958.1, from coordinate 1,125,077 downwards.
TTTTAAATAAAATGTTTATCAAGTAGCTAAATTCACTGATTCAACATCACCAAGTTTGTTTTACAGCTAAGAAACCAGAGGCTGAGCAACATTAGGTAACTTGCCTGTGGTCACACGGCTAGTTTTAGCAGAACTGGGGTTTTCTAATTCTGTCTCAGGTAAATAGATACTCGTAGTAACTACCTGGACTGAAAATGAGGAGTATGTGGAGAAAGCTGAAACGGGAAGGAGGGCTGCTCATCGTTCATGTTACCTACTGAGGAGCTCTCGACTTCTGCTCCTATTGGAATCGTAAAGGCTAGCTACTAAATTCACATGTAACCTCCTGTTGGAGGAGGAGCTATTGACTCAAAAAGAGAAACTGAATGTCTTTGTAATTCATGTTATAGAATGGATTCAGACGTCATTCATTTTTATCCACTTGACAGTCTCAGTGCAGTGTAGCTAATAGGAACAAATTAGGCTGGGTATTAGTGGTAATTGAGCATATGCCAGACACTTGATATTCTTAATAATCCTTGGAGGGTAAGACTAGGAATTCCAGTAGCAGAGATTTCATGTCTCTTGCACAAGGTTATATGGTCAGTGTCATATATATACCCTTTCCATCATTTACTAAATGTGTGACTTAGGAACGTTACTTAATTTCTTCTCACTTTTCCTCATTTGTAAAATAAAGCTAATAATGTTACCAGTAACACTGAGTTATTACAAGGATGAAATGAGATAACCTATAAAGTGCTGTTTACTGCACAGGGCCGGGCACCTGATAGCACCGCAATTTAAACTCAGGTCTTAGTCACTCCAAAGTCTACTGTCTTTGCATTACACTATGTTTCTTCAGAGAGGATGCTGTCTCCACTGTTGCTTGATAGAAGCTGCCATTTCCCCACTCCTTCTCCCTGCTACACTGTTTCATCCTATAGAAGAGTAATTTGTGACAACCAGTTTAGACTGTTTTAGTTAAATATTACAAGCCTGCTATGACAGACAGTGTCTTAGAAGTTCAGTCCATTCTGGATATTTATATTCGGTTGATACAGTTTATGATGTCAGCGTTAGAGAGGTTTCCTTTTCCAAATTAGTGTTTACTGGCTCCCTTTGAAAATACAATTTATTTAAGCAAGTAGAATGCCCCACATGGGTTTGTCATGCGACTGTGGAGCTGGAAAAGTGGACAAGACCTGAGAGATACTAAGAAATTGTCCCTGAGTTAGAAGTATGCATTTTTAGACCCTACCACTCATTATGTAGAACATAGACCAGACTTTAGCTCCATTAAGAGATGGAGAATCTCAGGCCTTGCCTTAGACCAACTGAATCAGCGTCTGCATCTAATAAGATCCCCAGGTGAGTCCTCAGTACATTCAAGTTTGAGGAAAACTTGACTCTTCTCCCACACTTGGTTTTAGAACTGTTTGGGATAGAATGTAAGATTAAATTGGATGCTGTTTGCCTTTTGACTTAGCCTTGTGTTTTTACTGCGACTATTTCTAGTAATTTTTAAGTGAAAGGCATAGAAAATGGGTAGTGGCCATTTATTCAACAAATGTATGTTGAGCATCTGTTTGTCCACTTTCTCCCCAACCAGTTGATAAGAAATTAAGTCCAGTGTTCCTTTGCCTCATAGAATTTTCGAGAGAAGTTTAAATTGTTTATCTTGGGTAACTTTTTAAAAAATCTGAAATAGAAGATATGAGTAGCACTTTATATTTGGGTCACTTTTCTTTAGGGAATGCCAACTTCTTTTGTTGTTGTTGAACGCTAGATTCTTTATATGTAAGCATTCAGCTTTCACAGTCTGTGAAAAAAGCTGTTTTAAGAATAAAAGTTATGTAAAATGTAGTTGTTTACTTGCTAACCAATTTATCCAAGGTCTGGATTACTGGTAAAATTGAGATTAGGATTCCAGTTCTCATATTTCTGTCTAGCTGTGTTTTTTATTTTTGTTTTTTAAAATAGGTTCGTATGCTACTGAAAGAATGGACTAAGAAGAGATAAAAATGATATTATTATAAGTTTTGTTTATCCAAAGTGCTTATATATTAAAAACAGTATTGCTTGTCCTCTAAATTCACCTGCCTGATCATCTGCTTGTTGTAAGCTAGGAAAAAATACTTAAGAGGGATTCTAAATGGAACACTAAATAACCACATTATTTTTCTTCTTAGATCAACGAGATTATATCTGTGAATACTGTGCTCGAGCCTTCAAGAGTTCCCACAATCTGGCAGTGCACCGGATGATTCACACTGGCGAGAAGCCATTACAGTGAGTACTTGTTTACTGGTGAACATCTGGGGTCTCAGTGCATATACCCCACTTGAGGGTTAGACCCTTTACAGACATTTCAGCCGGCACTGCTATTTTACTTCTACCAAATTAAAGAGTGGGTATTGGGCTTCCCTGGTGGCGCAGTGGTTGAGAGGCCGCCTGCCGATGCGGGGGACACGGATTTGTGTCCCAGTCTGGGAAGATCCCACGTGCCGCGGAGCGGCTGGGCCCGTGAGCCATGGCCGCTGAGCCTGCGCGTCCGGAGCCTGTGCTCCGCAACGGGAGAGGCCACAACAGTGAGAGGCCCACGTACCGCAAAAAAAAAAAAAAAAAAAGAGTGGGTATTGATTAGGGGAGCTACTTAGTCATGTTTTCTTTTGTTTTCCTCTTTTTCAAACAAACAGAAAGGGGAAAAAATCAGATTAGTTTTCTATCTATTAACTTTTCCTAATCTTTCACAAGAGGTATATATTACTGACTGTTGCTTATAAATGTAACCTCTAAATTCTCACCCTGACGCTAAATTAGAGTCTCTTTATTTCTCTATTTGATCAGCTATTTCGTTTTTCACTCTCCTTAGATGCGAGATCTGTGGATTCACTTGCCGGCAAAAGGCATCCCTTAATTGGCACATGAAGAAGCATGATGCAGACTCCTTCTACCAGTTTTCTTGCAATATCTGTGGCAAAAAATTTGAGAAGAAGGACAGCGTAGTGGCTCACAAAGCAAAAAGCCACCCTGAGGTGCTGATTGCCGAAGCTCTGGCTGCCAATGCAGGCGCCCTCATCACCAGCACAGATATCTTGGGCACTAATCCAGAGTCCCTGACACAACCTGCAGACAGTCAGGGTCTTCCTCTTCTTCCTGAGCCCTTGGGAAACTCCACGTCTGGAGAGTGCCTTCTGCTAGAAGCTGAAGGGATGTCAAAGTCATATTGTAGTGGGACAGAACGGGTGAGCCTGATGGCTGATGGGAAGATCTTTGTGGGAAGTGGCAGCAGTGGGGGCACTGAAGGGCTGGTCATGAACTCGGATATACTCGGTGCTACCACAGAGGTTCTGATTGAAGATTCAGACTCTACTGGACCTTAGAGGAAGGGAAGACTTTGGGCACTGGGACAGCTAAGACTTTGTATTTAAAAGACAAAAAGGACAAAAAAAAAAAAAATTTAAAGCATTTAAAATCTAGTAAAATAACTGAAGGGCCTGCTTTTTCCATTGTGGATCACAGCACACGTGCGCACACACACGCGCACACACACACGCGCACACACACACACATCCCCTCTTCTCCCTCTGTTGTCCCCTTTATAAAATTGATGTTGCCTTTACCAGAAAGCTAGACAAAGAAAAAGCAGCAGCAGCTCTTAAAGTAACGGTTATTCTTATACTCAGTTCCAGCCAGGCAGACTTCCTGCTCATCAGCAGATCCCCCTTTTCAGCCTGTAACTCTGATGTGCTCTGGATCAGCTTTTAACTCTTAATAATATATTAATATTCTCTAAACCCCTTCTCCTCCTTTACTGCTTCCCTATGGTTCTGGCTTCTATCCCCTGCAGCACATTTATCTTCAAAGTATCATATACTTCTAATCTCTGGAGGCTGGCAGCTTGACTTGGCACTTTAGGGCCCCTTAGCAGGGTGAGCTGTTAAAACAGCACACATCTCTCACCCCCTTTCCCTCTATTCCCCCTGGGTTTAGGAAAGGAAGGATACATGGGGACCACCTCCTGCCTCTTCACCTCACCACCTTCCTCAGTCCCCCTCCCAACACCTCCATAAGGTTCTCAGTGGTGCTCACTTGCTTTGCAAGCAGGCTCCCAACAGGGAGGGAACTACTGTCTACATGGTCTCTCTGACCATAAGACAGGGTTCTATATCAGTGAGAAAAGTCCCAGACTAGTGGCAGAAATTTGCACTTTGAACATGTGTGTTTTTGTGTTGTGGAACCTGAGATTCCTTATTTATTAACAAAGTCTGATTTCTCTTTTTTTTTTTTGTCTTTGTTGCTATATTTTGTGGGGCTGGGAGAGATTAGATTATTCTGACATGGGGTCCTTTGCATAAGAGGTACTTGTAGAAGGCAAGATATAGGGTTGAAGAAGCACAGCCAGCCTCTAAAATCATAGCTCTCTAGTGGCCTTTAAAGAAAGCTGGTCCTCAGCACTAACAAAATCACTACAGTAGCCTAGTGCTTTTCCGGAAACCTCTTTAGGGAAGGATGTTAGGTTTGTGGTAATTAGTGGTCTGAGTTTTTAGAGCATCGAGATTTAGGAATTTTGAGGGGGTCAGGAAGGTTGTTCAGGGTCTGAATTATAGATAAAAGGTTTTCTCTTGTGAATTTGTTGATTTTCTTTTTTGTCCCCATCATTTCTTTGTACAGACCTCCCTGTTACCCCAGCTCTGGCCCCTTGCTTGCTTTGGCTTTGGCTTTGGCTTTGGCTTTGCTTTGCTTTATCATTGGTTGATTCCAGCTCCCAATTAGTGAAGGACACTGCCATCAGTGAAGGAATAGTCTGAGTCATACAGTTGTAAGTAAAAGAAAATTGCTCTGTTTTGTTTCCCTTTTAATAACACTTCAGAAGAAGAAAACCTTCAACAAAGTTAATAATCTGTATAATGCTTTGGTTTTCACCTGAAGTTGTAGGAATTATCATTTCCCTCGAGGTAGGGATTTTCATGGGGTGGATTACTTACTGTCCATGGGAAAGACAGTTTTGTACAACTTCATAACTTCCAGAAGACCAAAAGCATATTTTGGCCCATTTTTAGAGAATTAGAAGGGCAGTCTCTCCTACGTACCTCAGAAACTGGAATTAAAGGCTTGCCCTATTCATTGTTTGTCAGAAATGTATGATGGCTGTTGGAAAGAATGAAGTTTTGCTGAGAACAAAATAAGGAACAGCTTGTTTTTCACAAACACTAAAACTACAAAGTTTATCAGTTTTCTCTTTTGATTTTTTTTTTTCCCCAAGAAGAAGGGTAACAAAACGTCATCTCTGAAAGAGGCTTACTTTACACCCACCTAGTGTCAGTGGTTGGGATGCCAGGGAATAGGGAGTGAAACACCTACAGTGAGCAGTCTTAAATGTACTGTTGTTTCTTTTCAGTGTTGCAGATTTGCCATCCCCTTCAGTGTGAGGGTAGAAAATGGAATAAGGTTAGAAGGGATATAGAGTATGCTTTCCTGCCCACAGTAAGGATTTGGAGATGACTTTGGTATGTTGAGTAAATTTGAAAATATTATAAGATTGACTGGATGGGTCTAAAACAAAGTTGTTCCACTCCCGTATTAAGTCCATTTTGTACTGTTTCACTAGCTAGCATCTATACCCCACTTTACTTTTTGTCTTCGTCACATTTATCTTATCCTTTGTCTCCATAAATTACATTTGCAGTTGTTAGTCATCAGATGTTTTAGCCACCTACACAAAAGCAAACTGCATTTAAAAAAAAAAAAACTTTATGAGATAGAGGGAAAATATATTCTTCCCTGTATCACACTCCTCCCCACCAAAAGCAGCTAGCTAGTTCTCAGAAACTTTCTCCTTTCTCTGTTTTTTACTCATCTTCATTTGCCTGTAATTTGTTTCAATAAATTATTACAGCAGTTTGCGATAAATTTTAAAATATTTTTCACAGACTTAAGATTTTTTCCTTTTGAGAAAAGGGGTGCTAGCAAAGTAAAGAGTTGGTTAAAGTAAACTATCTTATACTAGATTCTTTTCCCTTTTCCATTCTGCTCCTCATACGTTTACTTCATTGTCCTTCTAAGGAACTCTTAATCTTAAAATTCTACATTTCCTACTCTTTTTTTTTTTTTTTGCGATACGCGACCCTCTCACTGTTGTGGCCTCTCCCGTTGCAGAGCACAGGCTCCGGACGCGCAGGCTTAGCAGCCATGGCTCACGGGCCCAGCCGCTCCGCGGCACGTGGGATCTTCCCGGACCGGGGCACGAACCCGTGTCCCCTGCATCGGCAGGCGGACCCTCAACCACTGCGCCACCAGGGAAGCCCAACATTTCCTACTGTTAATCAAATTCTGCTACCTTTTTAATAACTCTTCCCACAGCATATTCTCCATCTTGAATTAGCAATTCTAAATTCTGAAAATGTACTTAATACAACTATTATTTCTACAAGATATAGAAATACATCTTGTAGAAATACATCTTTCCCCTTGTTTGTGGTTGCCCAGGGTTATTTTGTAAAATTGAGACTTAATATGCTTCAGAGAATTTAGATAAACACTGGCCAAGATTACTGGGAGTAAAAATAGATACATTGAGGTATGGAAAAGCATTCACATAGAGCACTTGAACTTCCTTAGAACCTGTTTGGAGAAAAAAATATAAAGAGTGTACTAAACCTAACTAAGGTTATTACAGTCCGGCTGTTCGAAGCACCATTTTTCCCTTCTGTCTTTTTCCCACTTTCCAGTGTACTCAAGAAAACTGAAAAATTGTAATGAATCAATTTAAAATATTTTATTTCCTAGAAGCCTTTTTTGCCTGTTGTAATATGCAGGACCCTTCTCCTTTGGTGGGAGAGACAGGTAGTTACCTGAATCTAGGTTGAAAAGGTTATGTAAAAAGAAATTATAATAAAAGGGATACTCTGCTTTTCAAATCCTTGTTTTCTCTTAATCTAGGTAAGGCATATCCAAAATAAATATGTAAAGAAGAAAAATAAAAGTTGTCTTCATGGAAGCAACTGGTCTTCCTTGGTTGTACTGAGTTGCAGTTATCCTGGGGTGAAATAATTGATGCTGCCAAATAAGAAAAACAAGTGCCCTCAGAGCAGGTTTTATGTGGCGGATACTGTTGTTTGCTCTTGTTGAGAATCAGGTAGTTAACTTTTGACTTAGTTCAGTTCTTGATTTCTAATGCTGAGATGCCATATGATCCTATGATCATTTGACAAAGTTGGAAATCCTTTCCATGTTTCAACCTTAGGAAAGGTGGATTCTTAATCTAGTAAAGAGAACGTTAAGGAAGCTGTGGGGTTAATTTTGCTCTGATAATGACAAAACCCTGATAGCATTTAATATCAGTGCTTCTTCACAAAACTCAATGTCCATACAAAGTTAAAAAAAAAGAAAAAAGTAGAATCCTCCTACCTTCTTAAAAAGCCTACTGTGACAGCCACCCCAGCCTCATTTCTTTCTCCCCTATGTCCCTCGATTATTGCTTTTTTTTTTTTTTTTGGTGGTACGCGGGCCTCTCACTGCTGTGGCCTCTCGCGTTGCGGAGCACAGGCTCCGGATGTGCAGGCTCAGCAGCAATGGCTCACGGGCCCAGCTGCTCCGCGGCATGTGGGATCTTCGCGGACCAGGGCACGAACCCGTCTCCCCTGCATCAGCAGGCGGACTCGCAACCACTGCGCCACCAGGGAAGCCCCCTCGATTATTGTTTATGTATGGAAATTTCCTCCTGAGAAGGCATGTGTTTCAATTTAGAGGTAATGTCCATGATACAAAATAGTGAAAACTGATTCATTTGGGGATGAAACTTGTAACTCTTACCCAAATGGCGTCATCCTCTAACCTACAGAGTTAAATGCAATAGAACAACAACTCTCCAAGTGCTTTTAAACTCTGCCTTCATTTCACAGTCCAGCTCATTCTCTTATTTTGTTAAGAAGCAATGTGGTATGACTGGGATAAGGAAGAAAAAGAAAAGCATGTTGTCACTTAAGTGAGACTGCCTCAGAAATGTTACCAAGTCAGAGTTGGGTGTTTCCTGTCCTTTGGAAGAGAACAGGCCTAAAATAGTACCTTCCTCATCCTATAGCTACAAGGAAGGCACCATGATTGAGATTACAGATGCTTCCTTAACTGATTTTTAATCAAGTGTAAATTTAAATACTCAGCAAAAGGATGGGAATGAAAAAATGCTGTAGTTTTACAGGATCTATTTCATGTAAACTTTGTGTCTTGGAACAAAATATGAACTACCTAGAGAATGATATTGGAAACTCAGTGGGAGAAACAGTTATAGAATCAAAGACCTATATTTAAATTTTGAACCTAGTTATTAGATTTTGTGCACATTATTTAATTTCTTTAAGCCTCCATTTCTTATGTAAAATGAGGAAACTATCTTGTAGAATTATTCTAAAGATCAAATAAAGGCTTTAAAGCTGTTAGCAGTGTCTGGCCTAGGGTAGATGCTTAATGAATGGCAGCTATATCAATAATAATAACTTAATATTATTGAATAATTTACCAGGCCAAGAAAGAAAAGGACATGGGGAGCACAGAGAGGGTGATAGTAAAGTGAACTGATTATAAGTGTATACAAATAGATTCCACCAGGCAGGGGCGTCATGAGGATCAGCGCGATCATGACCTTGTCAAGTGCACAAGCAAAACAATGACATGAAAACAAGTACACTAGGCCCTGAGTGGAGGAGAGAGTTGGAGGCAGACGCTGCAGGACAGAAAGCTGAGTGAAAAGGGGCCTTTGATTCCACAGGCGCAGAAATCCACAGCCAGGAATTTGCTGCCACCTCTGAGTCAGGCAGGGGGCGTGGGTGCCGAATTCCATTAGTAGGGAAATGCCCAGTGGATTTAGCCCGAGAGTCACATTTCTTATTTGGACCAGTATAGACAGAAACAAACCCAGCTCACTTGTTTCCCGGAACAGTTGAGTTAGGGGATGGCTTTCACAGAGCATTCACCGCTGACCCCTCGCCGCCGGGACCTCTGTAGCCGCTCTGTCTGGCTAGCAAGGAAGATCCGTTCAGACCTGACTGCTCTTATGGAATCTTACGTAAGTTGCCTATTTTGCTATCGTCTATTTTCACTTCATCTCTTCTGATCCAGCCCTTTACCATCATGTTCCAGCCCCGTTATCAGTTACAAAAGCCCTAATCATATAGTCATTTATATATTGGGCACCTGTCATTTGACATGGCCCCTTCCCTTAAGGAAAGTCATACGACCTTACTTTCTCTAGGCTCTTCAGGAGACATGTTGTTCCTTGAATAAGAAAATATACATGGGGTTCTATGTAGAATTGGCTTTATGTCCTGGAGGCTGTTCCTAATTTCATTACTTGTCTGAATTCTGCCAGAAAAGATTAACCATGAGGCCTCTAAGCTTGGGTTCTTCACGTACATTGTTCTGATTTTTTGAGCTTAGAAACGAAAGATGGAGTTAGGTTTATAGGATTGGGAGAAGAACAGTATAAACCAACCAGTTTCTCCTATTACATTATTAGCCACCCTATACAATCAAAAGTGTTCCTGTGTCTAAATAGAAAGGTCACCTATACTATCAAAAAAGTCTCGTAGAAGAATCACTGGGGACCTGGGGAAGTGTCCGATTCTTAGGGAGCTAACCATGGATCTCAGGTTTTCTGATAGAGGAAGATCCCCCTCGGTCTTCATCTAAGGCCTGCCGTGGAAACACTCCAGGCCCCCGTGGAGAGTTCGGAATTTAGGTTCTCTGAGAATTGGTTTATCTTCATAAAACCCCAGCAGTCAGAAATCAGATTCTTTGAAATACCAGTTTTTCAAAAAATAATTGCAATTGACTCCTGTAATAAAGGGTTGTCCTCACCATCGACAGCGAGCAATGGAGAGGCTGTTAGAGAAATTCTACGATGCCTATGTTTTAGAGCTTAGGTGTGGCCAGCGTCTTCAGGTATATTTAAAATACTTAAACTCCAGTATGATTATAATACTCCAGTTGCCAGGAGGGAGTGTCAAGTGGGAAGGAAAAATTATTCTAGACAGTCAGTGGGTGGTTTTCAACCTTTGGAACCTAGTGAAAGCTGTACATTCTCCCAAGAGAAATGAACAGGTAGTCAAAGCAGTATGGATAGTTTCTGGGAGGATAGCTTCTTCCTAAAGTCCGTCAAGGTTCCCAGATGAAGAGTTCCTCATCTAGACTCTCTATTTTCTTTACAATTTGGATCCTTGACCAGGGAAGTGAATAAGATTTTATATGAGATTTAGAGATTAAGTGAGACTGGTGGAGTGATTACAGAAGATGTGAAGTTTTTCTGTATCCTTGACCAGGTGAAGCACCAAGGTCTGAACGAGAACGTAAACCTGGACTCTGTGCGTGGTGTGCCAGTGGCAAGCACTGATCGGTGGAGCGAGCTTAGTGAGGCAGAGCGACTCCAAGAGAACCTCCAAGCTTACCGTACCTTCCATGTTATGTTGGCCAGAATGTTAGAAGACCAACGGGTGCATTTTACTCCAGCTGAAGATGACTTCCATCAAGCAATACATACCATTCTTCTCCAAGTCGCTGCCTTTGCTTACCAGCTGGAAGAATTAATGGTGCTCCTGGAACACAAGATCCCTTCCAGTGAGGCTGATGGGATGCCCCTTATTGTTGGAGATGGTGGTCTCTTTGAGAAGAAGCTGTGGGGCCTAAAGGTGCTGCAAGAGCTTTCACAGTGGACAGTGAGGTCCGTCCATGACCTTCGAGTCCTTTCATCTTGTCAAACTGGGATCCCAGGACGTGGGGGCCATTATACTGCTAAGGACAAGAAAATGTAGCGTTACCCCTCTCTCTCTCTCTTACTTGCTTTCTCCTCTAGTGGAATATATATAGTTTTCTGAGGCCTCACTTTCCCATTCTTAGTTTTGAAAACCTTTAAAACCACAGGCATTTTCATCAGCTAGGGTTGGAGACATGGACAAAAGGGCCTACAGGTTTAGTCTGGGGGGGGAGGGATGTGTGAGTGTGTGTGTGTGTGTGTGTTGGGGCCATAAGGGAGTGGGGGCAGGGACAACATCCTTCCACCTCAGTGCTGTGATCTTTCCTACCCACTAAATAACCTTTACAGGCATTTAACAGCCTCCCATATACTTTTAACTTTAGTCCCGGATGACTCTTCTGAGAAGACTGAAATAGTGAATTAAAAATCATGGACTCTAGTCAATTCACACTCTTGGATAATAAAAACAGTAACTAACATTTATTGAGTATCTACTATATTGAAGCAATATGTCAGGAGTTTTATGTATATCATAATTTTCACAACCCTGCTGAGGGAGGTGGTGTTATTTCCATTTGGCAGATGAGAAAACAGGCTCACAGAAATTTATAACTCGTTCAAGGTTACCCATCTAGCAAATGGCACCCTGAGTTTGAACCCAGATCTTTCTCATTCCAAAGCCTAGTGCCCTTCACTTTAAGGGCCTGATTATGAACCTCTATCACTGCACCTCTTTGCTGCAGAGAGTTGGAAAATGTATCCATGTAATCTATCCCCAGCACTGAAAAAGCAACCCCCAACTGTGTCCTAATAGTGTTAAAGGCAGTATTTGTTGCCCATATTTGGCAAAGAAGAGAGCAGTGGAGATCTTAAGATTAGTCCACCAGACTTTTGAACTTTGGAAGCTGGGAGTGTGCAGTCATACAGCTTGCTTTCAAGTATCCACTAATGTTCTTGAGTTTGGGGTTGGGGACAGCTTACCAGGTTACCTCACATTTATCGTAATCAGCAGTGCAGTGATACAGGCACTGTAACCCGGGCATTCATGGGCAATGGGTAGAATACTGCTCAGGTTAAAAAGTCACAGAACTCCTTCACCAGACAGAGTCTCTGGACTTAGTCATGAGCAGAGGATGAGGCCCACTCTGTTCCCTGTGGGAATGCCAGTGATTCTGAAACAATACAGAGCAAAGCCTCCATGCTTCAGAACAAAGGGCACAGTTCTGCATTTAACGTTCTTGAGAGAAACAGTATGAAAAGCACCAACTAGTAAATGTGGGCATTAATGTAAAAGGTCATTTACAGTCAGGCCTATGAACTCGTGGTGCAAATGGGAATCCAGAAGTTCTCAGGTGTATCATTTATTTCACGCTACCAATCAATTCAAACTCAAGGTCTTGGGTGGGGGCCCAAATCAATTTGGTTCACGTATTTGAGGCTTCTATATTCTTAAAAGGACCATGAGGCAGAGGGGGCTAGCTGCCATAGCTTGTGTCCTTTCCTGCATGGGTTTATGTCCAAAACTCCATGAAGTCAATATTCTGAGAGGGCTCTGGGTGAGGCAAGGTGGCAATACAGGGGAGGTCCGGCCCTGCTCCCCAGGATGCATCTGTGGAAATGGTAGGCATACAGGAGATCAATACTATTGGTAGACCTGAATCGTAGGATGGGTTTAAGCGGTATGGAGTTGAAGGAGATCAGTGAGGGCCAGAAATCGCTTCCTGGAGGAGGGAGGAGTTCAGTTGTGTCTCAGAGGTTGGCTGAGTACCAAACAAAGAGAAAAGTCATGAGGGGAGAAATAGAGAAGAGTTGCCCGGTTAGAAGAAAATGAGGCAATAATAAACATTTGGGTCCACTACCACTAGAAGTTTATCGTTTTGTTTTGTTTGTAATTTTGGTAATGGTAAAAATTTTGCAGTGAATGCATAGAGGCTTATTTCATTCGAGCTTTTCCTTGTTTGAGTTGTTACTTGTGCTTAAGAGCAGTATTTTGATTGGTAAAATACTTGCTTATTAATGTGAAGCGCTTAGATTTATCTGTATAGTACTTTTAGGCTTTTTTATTTAATGAAGAAAGGCGCGACTCAAATTTCTTTTTTTTTTAATAAATTTATTATATTTATTTTATTTTTTGGCTGTGTTGTGTCTTCGTTGCGGTGCGCGGGCTTCTCATTGCGGTGGCTTGTCGCGGAGCACGGGCTCTAGGTGCGCGGGATTCAGTGGTTGTGGCACACGGGCTTAGTTGCTCTGCAGCATGTGGGATCTTAGCCATAATAACAAAGACATAAACGTGTGGCTCTGAGTTTGTAGACTTTGCATCATGCTCATCTAAAATGGATGAAGCAAACTGAATAAGGGACTGACAATAGGCCATATACATATAACTCTATATATTAATAAGGTCTTAAAAGGCATAAATTTAGTTCCCATCCCCTAACTCTTATTTCATAAAGGGGATTCCTTCTATCCCACTCCCTCCAGAAAAGTCTCCTCTATGGGGAGAGATTCAGTTCTCCTGAATCTGTCAAGGAATTGTATGTATGAGAGTTGATAAATACTTCACGCATTGATTTACAAGGATAATTTGGGAAAGACTTGCAAATTAGCACAAACTGAAAGTCCAAGCATGGAATAAAATTGACTTTAAGACAATCAGGTTTTGAGGGAAGTGAGAATTTTAATAAAAATGGAAAGTGTCAGGTCATAGTCCTGGAATTGCTGTTATTTCATGCTGCTGTGGATTAAAGCCCAATGGATGACTCACTGTTGTGACCGCTGGTCAGAGAGGGAGAGGACAAGTAAATATTTGTGGGAGACATACCTGACAAATTGTTTAGAATGACTTCTGTTTGTGAATCCTCAACTCCTCATGAAGTAGCTGAGCAACTTCTCCTATTGAGTAAAATAGAAATGCAGGACGCAGAGGGGCCTCCAGCAGAATGAGAAAGGGATTGGTGAAGAGGAAAAGGAAAAAAAAAAGTTTTTGGATATCACTTGAATTGATTTATCTGTGTGTGAGTGTGTGTGTGTGTTACCAAAAATGTTTAGGCCAGGACATTTTAAAAGGGTAGTTTGTCCTCCTGCCTCATCCTACCTCAGCTTCAAGCATCAGACCCAAGAATGAACCTTCTGAATGTTGGTACATTTAAAAAGTGAAAATGATAAAAATGTCATTGTTTCATTCAAAAGCTTCTATAGAGCTCTAAGGTCTACAGATAAAGATGGAGTAAACATATAATTTGATCTTTTGATGAGATTGTGGGGTGTGAGATAAGAAAATCCATGTGCATGTGATTCTTTATATAATAGATTACTTTGATGGGTCTGTTTTTGGCAGATAGATGCAAGAATGAAAGAATAAAGGATTCAGTAATGGCTAACAATAAAGATTTTGCCTCAGCAAGACCATGAGTTGCTCCTTTTATTTCTGTATCTGGATGAATAAGGGGAATTTCAAGTGATTTCAACACTGGATGAAATGTAATCCTCCCAGCCAGGGCCAGGCTCACTCAAGCGTACTAGGTAAATCTCTATGATGCCAGGCCACGGGCATCAACTCCCAAGGCCAGTCAGCCTCAAAAACGTAGATTCCCCCTACATTTATCAGCTAGCCTGTAGATGAGAAATATTTCCTTTTATATAGTTTAATTTCGAGTATTTGAACCCTAATCAAGCCTTTGAAACAGAAGGATCCTTACTAGCCTGTTTCTAGTCAGTTTGAAGGCAGAAACTAAGTTGAGGAAAATACACAGGAGAAAATATACAGCATGGCTAAGAGTATTTTTATCCACATGTTCATACGAGTTTGAACTCGTATTGAAAGGGAATACTGCATTTACTTACTATGTCAGACAGCTCTACCCTGTCTTATGTCATTTGCTCCTCTTTCACAAACAAGGGAAATGAGAATGAGTGTTAACTTGTCCACGGCCCCTCCTCTAGTGTATGACAGATTTGGAGAGTTCTGGCTCCAAGACTCATTCCACTATAGCCAGCTGCCACGGTACAGCTAGCAATCGAGATCATCTTAGACTGAAATCCATTCTCCATCTCTGTAATTCACTTCTCTTGGATAAAGCCAGCCACAGACTTGTACAAAATCACTCTCTGTCACAAACCCTATTATGTTTCCAAACTTTGGGGCAAGTCACTTTTTCTGAGCTCCCTCATTTATGAAATGGAAATGACTTCACAGGTTGTTACATGGTTTAGACAAATCTGAGAATCTGAAAATACTTGTAAATGACATACAAACATCAAGTATCCTTAATACCTCAAATAGCTTGGATTAACAGAAGACTTTCGACTGAGGAGAGACTATCTTAGAAATACCAGTTGCTTCCCAGGATCCATCTGGTCACAGCCTAGACTTCACCCTGTTTGTTGTGCCCATGGGCCTTTGGCCATTAGAGGCCGACCCAGTTTCACGCACAGCCTCCAGGAATCATCCACCTCTCTGGAGCGGTGAGACCAGGCTGTTCACCACATCCACTAAGATGGTTTTCACAAGCATCAGACTTGTGAAGCCTGGCTGGCTCTGTAAAGAACCAAGGAAACACGCAAGCCCAGGATGTGTTAAAGCACGCATTCAGGCTCGGAGTCACCCCGCTATTGGCCAGCACCCTCCTCAACACAAGAAGGAACTCAAACTTCATTTAGTTCAATCTCACCGTTAAACACATTGCACAAGGAAGCCAGAGAGGTGCCCTGGTGTCCCGGCTGCAAAGTAGAATTACAAGTATAATTTGGTCCAGCGCATTCCCCACTGGGCCTCCCTGCTTCTCCATTAGACCAATATCATCTTAGGAAGCCTCAGTTCTCTTTGTTTGCATCCTTTCACTCTTCTGCATCCAGTGCTCTCTGGCACCCTTCCTTCTAACAAGCCTTTGGAAGCTCTGGGAACAGCAGCTCATAACCCAGACTTCTTTTGCCTCCCCAGACCCCATCTCTACTATAATTTGGTGGTCCCGTATCCCATCCCTCCCCTAATATTATGGGGAAAATGGGACACATTCGTAGGTAACGGTTAAATATGTTATTTCTTCCAGGTGAGTAGCATTTGAACAAAGGGCCCAGGGAAATTTTTTAAAAATAAATTTCTGAGGCAGGTTTCTTATCTTTAGGTCAGACCAACCGTTAGGCGACACCACTAGGAAAGGTTTAGGACTATTTTCTCTTTTCTTACTTAGCAATCCCTAGTTCCTATCCCCAAAGCTTGGGGTGGAAGGAGGGTTGGGAGTTACATAAATAACTTAAATAGACCAATAAAAGTTCCCAACCTGGTTCTAAGCAATAAAGCTCTAAATCTTTCAGAAGCCTTCTACCAGACTCCAACCAAATTCAAGAACAATGCATAATGACACCTACTTTGGACCAGCACTAAGAATACGGAAATGAATATTAATGATAGTAGCAGACATTTATATGGTGTTTACTCAGCCATTCATCGATCTAATCGCTGTATGTGCATTCATTCACTTACTCCCCACAAGAACCCAATGAGGTAGGTACAAAGATTTTTATGTTACAACTGAAGAAACAGGGGCACAGAGAGAGCTGATGCTTCCCTGCCCTGGAGACATTCATGGTCTCCTGAGAAAGACAACAGGTACACACTCAACTGTGACAGAAATCGGGGTGTGGTTAGTCATACCAGAGTCTAAACAGGGGCTGGGGGAGCCCAGAGGAAGGAAGGATTGGAGGAAGCCTCTCAAAAGAGGCACTTTGGGGGCTTTCCTGGTGGCACAGTGGTTGAGAGTCCTCCTGCTGATTCAGGGGACACGGGTTCGTGCCCCGGTCCGGGAAGATCCCACATGCCACGGAGCGGCTGGGCCCGTGAGCCATGGCCGCTGAGCCTGCGTGTCTGGAGCCTGTGCTCCGCAACGGGAGAGGCCACAACAGTGAGACGCCCGTGTACCGCAAAAAAAAAAAAGAGGCACTTTGGGAGCTAGGCTTTGAAAAATGACTAGGTTTTGCCCCCAAGAAAAAAAAAGGGGGGGGGGGTGAGGGATGGGCAAGAACATCTCAGGTAGAAGCAGAAGCACTTGTCAAAATTTGGCTGCTGGAAGGCATGTGGCATGTTCCAGAATGTTCCCCCAAGAGCCCCAGTGGAAGATGAGGTGCAAGGAGTGAGGGGATGATGCCTTGAAGAAAGAATCTATGAAAGGTTTTTGAAGAGGGATAATGCTAGCATCTACCCTTTGTTTCAGAAAAGGAATTCAGACAGCTAAGTCAGAGCTGTATTAGAGGTGAAAGCTGCTGGAAGCAGAGAGACCCATTAAGAAGATGCTCTTTTGCTCAAGGTAAGATATGTTTCAGCTATTTGTGGAAATGTTAGAAGCACTAGGAGATAGAGGTGAACACGACACAGTCCCTGATCTCTTAGAATCTGCATTTTGGTGGGGGAAGACAGGAACACACAATAATATAACCAAGTGTTAAAAATGACATAGGAACTCGAAAAAGTGATACAGACTTACTGAGAGTAGGAGCCATGAAGGCCTTTCTCAAGTGGTTATTTCCTGCTGAGATCTGAATGATGACAAGGAGGCAGCCACCAGTAGACCTGAAGGTATTTCAATCACAAGGGACTGTTTTTTGTTTTTAATTTATTTATTTTTGGCTGGGCTGGGTCTTCATTGCTGCGCGTGGGCTTCCTCTAGTTGCGGTGAGCGGGGGCTACTCTTTGTTGCAGTGCACAGGCTTCTCATTGCAGTGGCTTCTCTTGTTGTGGAGCACAGGCTCTAGGCGCACGGGCTTCAGTAGTCGTGGCGCACGGGCTCAGTAGTTGTGGCTCACAGGCTCTGGAACGCAGGTCAGTAGTTGTGGCGCACGGGCTTAGTTGCTCTGCAGTGTGCGAGATCTTCCTGGACTGGGGCTTGAACCTGTGTCCCCTGCAGTGGCAGGCGGATTCGTAACCAGTGCGCCACCAGGGAAGTCCCAGAGAACGGTTAAGTGCAAACCCTGAGGCAGGAATGAGCTTTCTGTCCTCAAAGCCACATTAGCCTGAAAGACGGCTAACATGGCTGAAACCAGGTGAGCAGGGGAACCATGCCTGTGCCAAGGCCCTCAGCCAAAGACCAGGAGAAACACACCTGTAATTAAACAGGTGGGTTTATCACCTGTTGCAGTGAGGAAGCACGCACACTGTGGGAGACTCTCTCTCAGCAAGAGAGTTCTAGAAAGAACTTATATAGGATTTAGTCTTTGGCTGGTGATTTGGGGGAGGGCCTAAGGAATTTGCTCTAGTCCATGACTGGGTATTTTGTCGGTGGCCCAGTGACCTTGCTTTTGTGTGTGATTAGATAAAACTATAAAGTGACCTTGTTTTGCTGCATTTATCATGGTCTCAGGGAGCTGTGTGAGGTCGCTATTCTATGGGGTTGTTTAACGTGTTTAGGATCACTGGCTGTGAGCCCCAGGCTGACTTCTAACACTATGGCAGACCAGCTGTGATCGTCATTTCAATTCTGGACATCAGAGACTACCTTTTTTTCTCCCTCACTACTAATAAGATTCTGTGAGGAAAGGGAACTGGATTTTCTTCTAACTGCTGAACACAGGCAACAGGTTTACAGCCAACTCTGACAGAAGTCAATGTGTGAAGAGTATTTCCACATAGATAACAAAGAACAGCTCCTCCTAGATAAAAATGACCAAGACACCAGTCATAGAACCGGCCCTGCTTTCTGACAGCACCCAACTCCAGAACAAAACTATGCCTCATTGAATCCTTCCCAAAACTAACTAACCCAACTCCAAAGCTTATAGCTTCAAATCCCTCCTAGCCCTTCTTTTTTGAGGTGCCCTTTGCAACCAGCCAATAAACTCAACTTTGTTTGACTATAGGTATTGTCCTGGAGGTCTTTGGCTAAAGGGATCAACACTGCAAAGGGAAACCATTGACAATTTTTAAGCTGTAAAGTGACATGTTAGGGTTGACATGTTTAAAATGAGCGCTCAAGCCACTATGCACAGATAAGTTTATGGAGGCGAGACTAGAAGCAAAATATTATCTAGATCATGGAAAACCTGAATTAAAACTGACAGTGGGAGTGGACGAAAGAGAAAATCTCTGAAGATCATGACAGAGGTTTGGAATGGGAAGATGGGGAGAAGGATAGTGAGTCCTAGAAAGAGGGAGGAACCCAAAAACAGCCCCTCCCAACTAGGAGGAGAGTGAATAAATTAGGCAGGACACACAGAAGGCGGAACAGATACTGGGGGTAACAGGAGGTTGCAAGCCTGGTTTTCACATATGTTGAGTTGAATGTGGAGCACAGGTAGCATGGAGGAAGGGGTTGGGAGGTGAGTGACTGAGATTGAAGCTGGTTGGGAATGTTGGGACTCAACAATAAGGGTTTTGAACCCCATGCTAAAGAATCTTGATTCATTCTATAGGCAGTGAGGAACCATTCAAGGTTTTAGATCAATGACCCTCTTAAAGTCAGCATAAAAGAAACCTTGACAAGAAGGAAGGAAAGGAAAAATAAAAATCACCAAAGGTCAGGTCAGTTCTTCTGCCTTAGTCGTAATGGGAACTGAAAGTGTTCTCTTGTCCAAATCCAAGTGCAGATCTGATGGTCACTACAGCTTTACTAGACTTAAGGCATATCAGGAAATCACCCCATTCTACATCTCCTGTCTTGGGAAAATTTGCATCTCTAAAGTGTTTCATTTTATTCATTTTATTCTATCTGTGCCCCTACCTCCCTTTCCACATGACTAACTCCTGTTCTTGCTTCAGGATCCAGATCACATATCACTTTCTTTGTGAAAACATCCCTGATCTGTACACCTGTATCACTGCCCTCTCGTCTTTGCTGTGACTTGCACCTGGTACACCATCTACTATCACCGTTGCTTCTACGACTGATTACTATGACGACCACTGCTGCTGCTAATAATAATATTGAGCTCTGACACTGAACTAGGCGCTCTGCACAAAGCAGCTCACTTAATCCTCACAACAACGCATCACACTCAAGGTTATAATCATTTCTACTTTACAGATAAGAGAACTGAAGTTCAGAAAGGTTAAGTGACTCACCCAACGTTGCAGAGCTGGGAATTGGCAGAGCTGGGATTCAAATTGAGGTATTTGAATATACAAGTCACATTTTTTCTTTACATAGCTATTATACGACTTAGTAGCCTGCATATTGGTTATTTATGTCTATGTCTCTCTTCTGCTGGAGTGTGGGCTCCTTGAAGCCAGGGGCTGTGTTTTCCCTGGCATCATGTAAATGCTCATCAAAGGTTACCTGAATGAGAGGAGGGAGGCAGGTAGATATAGTGATGAAGGGAATGGAAGGTGGTGTGTAGTAGAATGATCACTGTTTATATTGATGTTTCCCAAACTTTTTGACAGAAATGATAATGTTGCTAACTTGGAGAGGATCTGGGTTCTAGGAGAAGGGTGCTCTAGGATGGAGGAAAGTGGACCATGACAAGGACTGTAAATCTGGCAACCTCAGTCCCCAATTAGTTACCGTAGTGTTGAAGGGATCAGTACATCTTGGCATCCATTGGACAGTCCGTGCTTTATATGAAGGGTTAACAAACTATTTCTTAAGGACCAGATAGTAAGTATTTTATACTTTTGTGTTATGAGGTCTCTGTTGCAACTATTCAACTCTGCCACTGCAGCATGGAAACAGTTATAGAAAACACGTAAACAAATGAGTGTGGCTGTGTTCCAATAAAACTTTATTTACAAAAACAGGTCCCAGGCTTTGGCCATGTTTGCTGACCCCAGATCTGTATGAATTTTATGCTTCAGAGCTTTGGGTCCTTCTCCTCTCAGCCCAGTTTTTAACTTTGAGGAAGTTGCAAGGGAGGCAAAACTTTACCGCTACCCACCTTAGATTTTCAGCTGAGACCCTTCACAAAAAGGGAAAAACAACAGTTTATTAAAGTATGCAGTGGGGACTTCCCTGCTGGCACAGTGGTTAAGACTCCCCGCTCCCAGTGCAGGGGGCCTGGGTTCGACCAGGGAACTAGATCCCACATGCATGCTGCAACTAAGATTTCGCATGCCACCACTAAGAGTTTGCATGCCACAACTAAGGAGCCCACCTGCTGCAACTAAGACCCAGCACAACCAAATAAATTAAATAAATAAATATTTTTTTAAAAAAAGCATACAGTGTACATCACTCAGGAGAAAACTGAACCAGAAGTAACTCAAAATGGCGGCTTAGAATTCCAATTTATGTAGCATCGTCAACAAGAATAATAAATTTGTAGAGAAATGACGCGACACAGGAAAGCTTAGGCTTCTGGGGGCGGGGGGGAACTATGGGAAGATAAATACATGGGAGGAAAATTAATGGAGTAAAGTTTGTTTGCCGGTTCCCCTGGTGCCTTCTCTGGGCTGATAAGAGTCTGTCTTAGTAAAAATAGAATTTATATTCCGCTTTTAGGCAGAAAAGGGGGAGATTTTTCTGCATTTGCTGCTTCTTAATTGCCTTTAGTTCAAAATCATTTTTATGTCAAAGAGCATATTTTGGGATGACTTTCTGGTTTCCTTCAAAGTCCAATTTATTAATTTGTTCTTTTATGAATGGTGCTTTTGGTATCATATCTAAAAATCTTTGCCTAACTCAAGTCACAGAGATTGTTCCCCTATATTTTTTCCTCCAGTGTTTTTTATCTTCCCCACTTAGTAAAGGGTCATCCTTCTTAGGAGCCCCTTAAGAATGAACAAATGAATGATTTAAATGAAAGAACAGAAAACCCTTCTTTCTTCCTTACCTCCTGAGCTCTCCCCATCCTGGACTCTCCAAACCATGAAGCTCAGCAGAGGTTCCTTGAACCCCAGTCTGATTTTTGAGCCCCCAACCTTGCTGATTTTTTTGCCTATAACTTAGTGATTCCCAGCCTTTCAATGCTGCAACATTCTTTTTACAACAAACACACAGCCACGTTTATTTGCACCTCCAACCTGTTTTATTTTATTTATTTATTTATTTATTTATTGGCTGCCTCATGGCATGCAGGATCTTAGTTCCCTGACCAGGGATCAAACCCGTGACCCCTGCAGTGGAAGCACAGAGTCTTAACCACTGGACCCCTAGGAAGTCCCCTTCCAACCTGTTTTAAAAACAACACCATAGTTTTAAAATTAAATTTAAAATTCGCTTTCATTGTCAAATTTTCAGGAACTCCTTGAGATAACCAGAGACTATCTGCTTTACAACAGTCCCTCTCTATGAAGTACAGAGAACAAACACCACAGGATGATTTGGACCAAGGCTAAAGCTATAGGTAGTGAAACTGCGACTGGGATAAGGAGAGGGCTTGGAAGCTGGGGCTCAGAGGTTTCCCAGGTTCACCCTCGTGAATCTTCCTCCACAACTGCTCAGTTCTGTTATCCATTTCTTTAGTTTTTAAAAATAATACACGGTGTTTTATGTAAATGCCTATCTTACAAAATTTTGAAAAATGAGTTAATCAAGAGGGAATATAAGTACAGAAAAATTGGGACTAAGGTTGAGTTTAGCAACAAGAATGTTGAAGAAGGGGCCAAAATTTGGCTCTAGGCTCTCTGGAAGTCAAAATAAGGAGAAAGGTCTCTTTGTTTTATATGACTTACAGTGTCTGTAAGATCGCAACAACCCAGTTGCTCAAGAGAAGCCTGTTCCAGGAGGGGACATTGTGTGATATCCAAGGAGCAGCTCCGTGACAGCAAGTTGTCCATCAGCCCCCATTTTATCATCAGCTGGGATGGAATTTCAGCAGGCTGTCCATCCTGTTACTCAGAGCTCTAAAAGGAACTTGGAGATGTGGTGGTTACCCCATGCCACCACCTCTCCCTCTCCCATCCTTTTTATTTTTACTTTTTGTCTACTTGCCTAGAATATTTTGAGACAGTGAAAACTGAGTTTTATTTATCTTTGTATTTATTCAAGCACTTAGACTGGGCAAAATGAGGCTTAAAACTGGTTCATTCATGAGAATTCCCTGGCGGTCCAGTGGTTAGAACTCTGCGATCTCATTGCCGAGGGCTCGGGTTCAATCCCAGGGCAACTAAAATCCCATAAGCTGTGCGGTGCAACCAAAAAAACCAAAACCCAAAGAAACTCAAGACGAAAAACAACAAAAAAAACTTGTTCAATCATGAAATAATACAGTTAAGAATCCCAGAAGGGCAGATAAACTAAAAGGATTTGATAGCTGGGTCTAATCACTTGGGGCCTCCCAAGATCTCTTCTGGTTTTCTTTCATTCAGCAAACTTGTGGAGCAGCTACCAGGTGTTCTGCCTGATGCTGAGCTCTGGAAATAACTGCAATGAACACAACACCTTCCTTTTCTCCCACTCAAAGAGCTCATGAGCAGGTTGGAAGGAGAACTCGTGCAAAGTGACAGGCTCGTAGTTACATGCTGCTAAAGAGGTTAGGAGGAGTAAGAGACAAATTCTTCCTGGGAAATTGAAGGAGTATGTGAGGGTAGGGGGAGAGGGGGCGAACAGAAATGTATTCTTGTGTATTCTCAGGGAGGTGACCTTTGAACCCAGTCTTGATTGATGAGCAAGATTTCATCAGTCAGGGGCTTCCCTGGTGGCGCAGTGGTTGAGAGTCCGCCTGCCGATGCAGGGGACACGGGTTCGTGCCCCATTCTGGGAGGATCCCATATGCCGCGGAGCGGCTGGGCCCGTGAGCCATGGCCGCTGGGCCTGCGCATCCGGAGCCTGTGCTATGCAACGGGAGAGGCCACAACAGTGAGAGGCCCGCGTACCGCAAAAAAAAAAAAAAAAATTATATATATATATATATATATATATATATTTCATCAGCCAGGAATTGACATGATGTGGGAATCAGCACAGGGAATGTGTATCATGGGGAGAGACTAGCTGGAGATCAGGGTGATAAAGTGGACCTGGGCCCAATGGCAAACAGTCACCTATAAAAGTGGAGCGACGTATCTTTTGATTGACATGTCCTATATAATTATTTATAGTGCCTCCTTTTTGTCTCAACAGGGTCCAGATTTCGATGAGCACTTACATAGCCACCCTACTCATAGGATGGTTCATTTTGCCCCTTTTCTTTATTCCACATCAAAATCTTTTATTATGCCCTGATCCCCATCTTGCTCGTATCAGTCGGAGAGCTCAGTTTTTAGAGCCTGGAGGGCTATTCCAGGAAATGAACTGAGACCATCAGAAATGGGCATTCGGTTTCTGTTGAAAGGATTCTCCTGGGCCAGCAGAACTGAGCAAATCTGAAAAGGGGCCTGGCTGAGACAAGAGTCCCGTCCCATGCTAGAAACATTATTAGCGCCCTCCCAGTTAGAATTTGCGACCCTCATGCATTTTCCCATAATGCTTTCTTTGAAGCTCTATGAGATTTTTACGATGGGTAATTTATGTTTTGTGGGTGTCTTACCCACTCAGCTGTGAGCCCCAATCATACAACTTTGTGTACCCAGTCCGCACATCGTGATAGCTCACTGACATGCCAGCTGTGAGGCACTGTACCAAGGTATTTCTTTGCATTGTCTCATTTAATCCTTGCAACAATGTATGACATCAGTCTTATGATTATCCCCACTTTATAGATGAGATTAGTTCTCAGAGGGGTGAGACAATTTTCTCGTAATCACAGAGCTAGTTAGCAGCTGTGCTGGGAGTTGAGGCCAGTTTGTCAGATTTGATTCTGGTATCCCACTCTTAAAGCAGTGGCAAATAAGATCCCAAAGTGTTAGTGTCATCAATTTCAAACTTAGAAAGGCCAGGCTGTTCCAAGGTGCTTTGCATCCATTAGCTCATTTAATCTTCTCAAGTGACCTAGGAATTTAACATGCTAACTCCACTTTATAGAGGACCAAACTGAGGCATAAGGGATTTCCAGAGGCCCATATTTGACCCAGACCAAGCCCATAGCTTTACTACTGTGCTCAGCAAAGAATGAAATGAAGTAATCTTTGCAAAGAATGAATTCTAAATCCGTAGTAGGCACTAGCCATTATTATTCTTATTATTTGTCACATGACTGTGGGCAAGTCAACCTCTGTGAGCCTCAATTTCCTCATCCATGGCATAAGAACTACTTACCTACCTTAAGTTCTGTGGAAAACAGAAAAAGTCTCTACAAATGGTAGTGACCACGAGTCTGGAGAAGGCTCAGGAGAGCCACTAGTCGGTCAGTTCTTAGCTCACAGTCGGCTCCAATGTGCCCGTATCAGACCAGTAGGAGAAATGATCTCAAACATCTAGAGTTATTTGGATTTCAACTGCCTCTTCCTCTCAGGACTCAGAGTTTGCACTATCTCATCAATATCCTGATATATTCCAATTTGTAGCCAGAGTAGATGAAACATCAAGAAGAAAAATGACTCACTTAGGTCACTCAGGTCATGGAAATGGGGTCTTGTCAACCCTGTGAGGCCACACTTGCCGGCTCCCTAGGGTCTCTCCACCTACCTTTGGAATTGGCTCTAAAATTCACACATGAGGGGCCCATTTGGGTTAGGTCCTGCATGCCCTGTGGTTCCAAGGTTAGGGTTTAATGTGACAGCCTGTTTGTCCTTGTGACAACTACTGACCCACACTCGGGGCTTAAATTGCGATGAAGCTTGTGTTCTAGGAACGTTGCAAAACTGAACACTGGTCCCAAGAGACTGCAGTCTTGGGTTAAAGAATGAAAATGTACTCTGGTGTACTTGAGAGAAACAGGATCTCCAAAGGGAAAACTCTTCCGTTGGGGGTGACGACTCTAGTTTTCCAAAGCTAAGTTTCATGAACATAGAATGAAATGGAAGAGTGGAAGAGTTTTCCCTTGACTTTCCAGTGTTTTGACTGTGATCATATCTTGATAGTTTGTATCACATCTTACATTGTGATCCCATATAAAACTGTGATCCCATATAAACCATCCAAAACTGACATTTTTTGGTGAATCAAAAATGATTGGAGGGAATTCCCTGGCAGTCCAGTTGTTAGTGGTTACAACTCCACGCTTTCACTGCTGAGGGTTCAATCCCTGGTTGGGGAACTAAGATCCCGCAAGCTGCGTGGCGTGGCCAAAAAAAATATATATATATATTGGATATGGGCAATTTTATGTGATTAACCTATTTCACAAAATAATTATTATAGCTGTTTCATGCAATGTACTTTTTGCTGTCATTAAAAAAATTTTGCTGATTACAACTTAATTCATTTCATCATCCACAAGTAGGTCAGGTCCTATTTGGAAAACAAAAAACAAAAAGACCCTCTGAGTTAAACCAAGCCCAAGAGGAAACTTTTTGGGTTCAAGGCAATG
Source organism: Aethalodelphis obliquidens (assembly GCF_003676395.1). Taxonomy (NCBI): domain Eukaryota; kingdom Metazoa; phylum Chordata; class Mammalia; order Artiodactyla; family Delphinidae; genus Aethalodelphis; species Aethalodelphis obliquidens. Next base: position 1,099,075 of record NW_020837958.1, on the reverse strand, counting down.
ATTCTGGGAAAACAAATGGACAGAATGAATTTTACAACAGTTACAAAAAAAGAAAAATTCTAACTTCAAAGCTACATAATATGTCCTGGGGTCAATGCTGATACTGTCTCCCCTGTTCGCCCACCCCTCCAGCAGAGAACACCGGGAATAGAGCTGTATTTGAACAAAGTTGGGTTTATTGGCTCCTTGCAACAAGGGAGGCGCCCAACATGGGAGCACACCAAGGAGAATGGGGCGCCTCTCAGCAAGAGGGCGTTAGGGAGAGGTTGCTACAGGACTTGAGCTTGGGCTAGGTGATTTGGAGGCGGGCTTGAGGAAGTACAGTTTAGTCCTGGTACCTTCAGGAAGTGGGGCCAGTTCTATGATTAGGTATCTTACATCTTTTTACCTAGGCAGTAGAAGAAACAGAAGGGGCTAGAGCTCTGACTAGCAATGATGCAGCAGTCCTGTTTTGTTAAAGTCGAGACAGAATTCTTGTCATTCTGTACGCATTCAGACCGAGCTGGGCTCTCAGTGGTTTCTGTGGCCCCATAGGCCCTCTGTTCCTCCATCAGGATGCCTTCCTGCAGTCTCCTGTGACCCCCTTTCTTATAGAACCTGAAGCCACAGCTTACCCCCAGAGCAAGAGCCACCAAGGCCACCGTGGCACCCACCCAGGAGCCAACAATGGCCCCCACGCTGGGTCCCCAGCCAGCCTGGCTCAAGAGCTTGGCTGACCGGGATGGTCATTAATATTGGCCTGCTGCCAGCGGTCAGAGCCTTGCAGCCTCGCCCAGCCCCGCTGACCACTGGAGTCAACCAGGACAGACAGCCTGGGGGTGCTGCTTCTGTCGAGCAAGGGGGGACGGGGAATAAATGGGGGCATCCGAACAGCTGCCTGCTGCTGGTCCAAGAGGACCCCAGCCCTGAGGCAGCAGAGGATTTGGCAGCCGTGGCTGAGGTAAGCCTGGTGTTGGCTGTACCCTGCTGGGCATTTCATGGGGAAATCCGTGGGGCTGTCCTGGTAGAACACCTCCTTCATGAGCCCAGGGCTCTGGCCCTTCACAAGGTCAGCCAAGGGGTTGCCCGCCTGGCAGCTGAAGAAACCCCCAAAGGGGACTGCCTGGGCTGTACCCAGCTCTGAGTCGCTACTGACACAGACCTTGTGGTCGCCAAAGAGTGTCAGTGGGTAGAAGTGGGAGGGGCAAGCCTGGGACCCAGTGAGCGGGTTTGGGTTGCCTGGGCTATACAGGCCTCCAAAGAGGAGGCCCGCAGTGGTGGGCAGGGAGGCCCCCGAGGGCTCGCACCAGGAGGCAGCCAGGCGCACGGCATTCCGATACTCATGGGTGGCGCACACCGTCGAGCAGCATCGGAAGAAGAGCCGGCACCTTCGGCAGTGCTGCCGGCACTCAGGACCGGCCTCGCTCCACGTCTTCAGCCCGCCGCTCCGGGCGCTGGCCGTGTAGTTGGCCGGGCAAGAGGCTTTGCCGGTGAGCGGGTTCGGGATGTGACAGGCCCGGCAGAGGTGATCGGCACGCCGCCCGGACACGGCTTCGCATTCCTGGAAGACACCGCCGAAGCTGAAGTTGGCGCGGCAGCGGCCTCCGCAAGAACCATCGTCCACATTGGCCTGGGGGTCGAAGGCGGGAGCCCCAAGCTTCAAGCATCCGGGACGCGTGTTGACAGCGTAGTAGCGGTGGATGGCCCAGCGCACGCGCGGCCGCCACCCGGGCCTCTGGGAGCTCGGGCAGCGCCTCCAGCTGGAGCAGCACCGGCAGGGTGGGGCCCGACCTACCGATGGCCGCCAGCCGGTTGCCGATGCCCTCCTGCCACTTCTGCAGGGTGATGCCCGGGTAGAAGGGCACGCCACCGTGGCTGTGCATCTTGGAGGCCACCGGGTTCCGCCCGAGGTTCTGGAGAAGCCGGCTCTGCACCTGCAGGAAACCCCATCCCCAGCGTTGACCGCGTGGAAGAACAAGGCCGAGGCGGCGTACGTGATGTTGACCTTGTCTTGGGCTTCGCTGTCCACCAGCTCCCGCCTCACCTGGTACTCCTGCACCAAGGCAGCCCCGGCCTCCACGTCGGTGAGAACGTGCGTGCCGTACCTAAGCACAAGCATCTCCGCCAGGTATTTGGCCTCCCGGGTCTGGTTGTTCTCCAGGTGGTCGCTGAGGGTCAGCAGATGTCGCAGAAAGTCGGGCTGGAAGTCGGGGTTCTCCGGGGCCTTCACAGAGTAGATAACGTGACGGATCTGCCCCCTGGTCGTGACCGTCTGGTACTCCAGGCTGTACTTCCTGACGTTCTGGCAGTCCACGGAGAACTTACCATTGAGGTCGGGGAGGAAGGAGAGCTCAGCGTTGATGGGGGCGGCCCAGGTGTCAGTGTCGTTGACCCGGTGGTCGATGAGCTCCGTGCGGGTCTCCACGATACTCTCCCGCCGCGGGACCACCTGCGCGCGGTCTGGGATGAGGTACTCGCCGTCCTCGGTGGTGAGGCACTGCGAATAGTCTCTCCCGAGCACCAGCCCCAGCTCGACGTTGCGCAGGTTGTCCCAGCCGCCTCCTGGCAGCGCCCCCAGCACGGACACATTCAGGGTCTGCCTGCAGCCTTGGAAGCCCGGCGCCCTCTGTTCCCCCATCACACCGCACCTGGCCAAGAGGAGGACCAGCAAGGGCGCAAGGTAAGGCACAGGGCCATGGCTGGAGGAGAGCTTCGCCTGGGCAGCCTGCTGCGCCTTAGCTCCTCCAGGTTGGGGTCGCGGAGGGGGAATTCTCAGCCTGGGAGCTGATGCTAAGTGAGCCTCAAGGCAGTGACTCAGCCCACCTCAAGCCCCTCCCAGGTTCCTCTCCTGAAGTCTTCAGAGGAAAGAATGGCAGGCAGGTCTCCTATCAGAAGCACCAAGGGGAGTGAAACTAATTCCTTGCTTCGGGTCCGGGAAGAGTAAATTAGAGTGGCGAATTGCCCGAAGGCCCTCTTGAATTCATCTCTGCGAAGGAAATCCAACCTCATCTGTTGAATACCTGGTATTTCAGTCTCCACCTCTCTCTTGGCCCCTGGACGCAGTTAGGGTCCTATTATTCCAAGTGTCAAGTTCAGCCTCAGTGAGGAAGTAGCCCAGGAAAACGGGGCCTTTCCCCAGTTGACGTGTGGGCACTGTGTCTAGGAGGTCACATTCACTCCAGGCTGATTTCCTTGTGGGCCTTCAGCAGATATTACAGAAAAGAGCCCCTTTCTGGACTAGAGCAGGTTCAGGGCAGCTCTAAAAAAAAAAAAAAAGGAAAAATCAAGTATGGCTGTGCCAGTGTTCCACAGCCCTGACATGTGGGCAGGACAGAGCTTCTCCAGGGGGCTTAGCACACTTCACAAACAGTCCAGGGCCCAAGAATTTTTCTCCTCTTCCATCTGCTTGGAGCTCTCTAGGGCCCCTGTCCCCCTGCGATCAGCAGCTGCTCTAAATGACACCCTGAGCTAGTGCTTTATAATCCCATTCTAAGATCTCACCAGTCTCTTTTTACACATTAGGAAACAGGCCCAGAGAAGTCAGGGAAAGTACCCAGTGTCACAGTTAGGTACCCAGGGGAGGCGGCATTTGAATCCAGGTTCATCTGATGCCAAAGCACAGTTTCCATCCACTGATCTGGGCTCAGGGCTTCTTCTTCCTATTCAGTGTCAGGGTCTTCTTGATTTTTGTCTCTCCTAGGGCTTTTGGGGTTCAAGAAGGCTCCTGGGGGTTTCCCTGGTGGCGCACTGGTTGAGAGTCCGCCTGCCGATGCAGGGGACACGGGTTCGTGCCCCGGTCCGGGAAGATCCCACATGCTGCGGAGTGGCTGGGCCCGTGAGCCATGGCCGCTGAGCCTGCGCGTCCGGAGCCTGTGCTCCGCAACGGGAGAGGCCACAACAGTGAGAGGCCCGCTTACCGCAAAAAAAAAAAAAAAAAAAAGAAGGTTCCTGGAAAGGGCATGTGGGATCACTGAACCCTGTGGTATCACTCCTGGTTACACCTGTTTGCAGTGGTGTGGTTGGGGCAGAGGTCTTTTCTCCCCATCGTGTATGGGAGAGACAGTAATTTCTGGAAGAATAGGTACTGGCCTTGACATCTCAAGATCTGAACTGGAGTCTGGGCTCCATCATCGCAGCAGCTGAGCCCTCCCACTAGCGTGGCTTTCTTCTCTGAGTCCCACTTCCCTCCTCTGTTACATGATGAAAGCAATACAAAGCTCTTCAGGCTTGAGCTATTGGATGTAAGATGCCCAGCAAGTTGCCTGGCACAAAATAGGGTGTTCATTCAGTGAAATGGGTTAAGTGACTTGTTTAAGGTCTGAATTCGCACCCAAGTTGGTCTGAATCCAAAGTCTAGTGCTCTTTCTACCACCGTGTGGTTCCCTCTGATCTCTATGTTTGCAATTCTTTGATCAAAAAGTGTCATTTATTTATCCTAAGGTAGTTTAGGATGGAGAATTTGCTAGAGAAGCAAATTCCCGTTCTCTGGGAAAGCAGTAAAGCTTCCCACCCCGCCCCCTTTGGTGTATCTTCCTATGACAGGGACAAGTAATCACACTGCTTTCCCACGTTCCGCGCTTGTGACTTAGGAACAAACACCTCAAGTCATAAATTGAAAGCAACTGGAAATGTATCACGCTGGGTGATAGCTCTTTCCCAGGACCTTGGGCAGGTTTGTGGGTGTTTTATGGCAGTGGATACAAGAGAAGATAAGCATGCTTTGGTTGAATGGTGGCTAAGCCTTTGCTGACGTGGATCAGATGCCAGCAAGAGGAGGGCGAGGAAAATCGTGACGATGTTTTGTTACCAGCCCTGGGCAGCCTTGGCCGAGACACGGGGACTAAGAGGGTCAAAGGGTGCTCAGCCCTCACATCCCCCGGTTGTTCAGAGGCAGCGTAAGGAACACACAGGCAGGACAGCCTTGAGTCAGACGTCAAGGCCCCCGTGGGACCAGGGATAAAAAGTGTGACTTCCTGCAAAACAGGAACAACTAGGACTTTTCTAGCTATTCACTTTTAAAAATCACAACAAATGATTGTTATGGAAAATGAAGAGTCAAGAGATTAGATAAAGTGAAAAGGTCCTCCTTCACCCAGTTCTATTCCCCACAAATAACCACTGTGATCAGGTGGGTATATATCCTTCCAGACATGTCTCCTTGTGTGAACCCAGGCTCATGGACACATACTGTTTTCTTCTGCGAAAGTGGTACCAGGCCGTATGTTGATTTTACTGTGGAGAAATGGATTCCCAGGGAACGTGTGGTGCGCCAGGACTGTAGCAGGGCCAGATCTGAGTCCCTGTGTCCTGACAACCAGGCTCGGTCCAGGCCCCACCCTGCTTCACAGCCTGAGGCAGTGCCAATTCCAGTTGAGAGTCCTCGGGGACACACATGCAATTACCCTGGCAGATAGGCAGAGAAAACAGTCCAAATATTTAACACCCTGCAAGTTGCCGGTGAAGCCAGTCAGAACGGACACTAGCTGCAAGTGGCCTTACTGGGGTTACTGGCTAAATATTGGCCCCTGCATGTAGGGGTCTTATGGTCGAAACCAAGTTTGTGTGCCCGACACCAGTGAGGAATTTGGAGCGCAGGAAGGTTTATTGCAGGACGCCAAACAAGGAGAATGGGCAGCGAGCTGCTCAAAAGACCTGAACTCCCCAGTAGTCTTGGGGGAAGAATTAAAGGCAGAATTTGGAATGAGGGCTTCAGGTTGTGTGACTTTCTTCTGATCGGTTGGTGGTGAAGTAACAGGGCGATGTCTCCGGAGTCTCAACCTCTGGTTCCAGCTAGTCTGGGGTCTACATGCTTGTGGTCAGCAGGTGGTCACTATCATCCACCTGGGTGGGTGGATCTTAGTTTCTGTAGAAGAACTGAGAGGTGTGTATCAGATTGTTATCTATAGCCTTTCAGGAGGAACTAGGAGTCTTGTGACTATATTAGCCTATTAACTGCTGAGCCTGCTCTTTGGAACTTGGGGAAGGCCTAGAAGACTCAAAACTTGTTTTTTTTTTTTTCCTACAAACAAGAAACAGGGGACATTGAGGGGCTTTTGTACCCAGGAGAGCTCCAGAGTCCTGTTTGATTTCAGTCTCATTCCACACCCTACTTGTTTCTAGACGCTTATCTGAGGAGGGAATACATGAATGAATGAATGGATGAAGGAGGATGCAAAGTGGTCCTAAATAACAACACAGAGGAAGAAACTCCTTTCAACAGAATCACAACATTATTAACTGCAGCATTATCTGCGTATATATTTTTCAAATAAGGACAAGGACCAAGTAATCATGCTGCTTGAAAATAATCATGCTGCTTGTCAAAGGGAAAGAGGCAATAATGATAAAGAAGCAGAGGGGGAAGTTAGCTGGAGATTGGCAGAACTGGATTTGGGATAGAGCGTGGCACTTAGTGGCTCTGGGATCTTCGATGAGTGACTTAATCTCCTTGAACTTCTTTTCTGTAAACATCTGTGAATGTGAGGGGGAGGAGAGGAGCACGGTGATTTAACCAAGATTATGCCGATTAAGGGCGAGATAGGCTGAAAAGTCTGGGGGACTTTTAGTCTGGTGTGTTCAATGTCAGGGGCAGCCCAGGGGTCCTAAGTTCCAGTCTTAAGGACTCAATCATGCTGAATTCAAGCTGATGGGGACTCTGGGTTAAACTTCTAAGTGACTCCTGTCGCCTCTGTGTGGAAACCCACCCTCCCTCTGCCATCGACGCCCAAGAGTCATCTGACCAAGGGACTTGTAGGATAAAGAAACTTCCAGTCCCCACTCCTCCCCTCCTTCCAAAGACACCCGGGAATCCTTGCTTCCTGCACAACCCCTGCCTTTCCTGTGATACTTTTCCTCGTGGATTTTTCCCGGGTCTGCCTCACCTGGCGATGGATACACGTATTCTCTGCCACTTAGCTTGGAGAAGATCCAGAATCATCGAAGCGATGAGGAAAGCTGGCAGTGGATACAGACTCTAGAAAACCCTGACCAGCGTCACTGAATTAACCTGTTTCTGCCGTCGTTGTATCTTAACCTACAGTGCTTCACGGCTTTGTGGAGGAGGAAAAATAATGTCCCTCCACCTCTCTGAGTTCTTGACTGAGACCCCCTGTAATAAAAGACAGATTAACCAGAGAAAACCAGGTTTATAATATGTCTACCTCATGGATACATGGGAGATACCCAGGGGGAAATGAATAGCTCAGAGAGGTTGGCTTTAGAATTTAGGCTTAAATATCCTTTTAATAGGAAAAGAAGAGGTGGCCACAAAGGCCTCTTGAGGGAGAACAAGTGATTTTTAGGAAAGATAAATGGGTCCTTAGAAGACAGATGGGAGGTGTGATTGTGATAAAGTTCATCTGGTTCTGGTGTTGACCTGTAGTCTCCTCTCCTGTGTTGAGTAATACATCTTCCCTGGATGATGAGCTCCTGGGGAGGGGGGTTTATGACAATTGAGTTCCTTTTGGAAGATTTCTCTTTAGACAGATAAGGAAAGTTCAGAGAAAGCCTCTTCCTGCATTTGCTGTTTTCCAAATGCCTTTAGCTTGAAATAAGCAATATACCAAAGCAGCATATTTGGGGACAGTCCGCCCTGCTACCCGTCAGCTTATAGCATTGATTCCCAATGAAGCCTGTTAAACATAAAGGTTCTTGGGTTCCACTGAACAGGAACTTTTGAAGATGAGTTCTGAGAATCTGTATTTTGACAAAGTTCTGAGACACAAAGTACCTGTACTCCACAGAGCTTACTCTTCATGTTAACCTAGTATTCCAATCTGTTCATTAGCATAATTTTACTATACCAGGCGATTCTTGCCTAGACAAGTTACTTAATTATTCTTTTCAGAATATCCATCAACGCCTCAAGGAAAGCACAACTCCTTTGCCTTGTCTTGCTTTTGCTGCCTGCCTTAGACTGTTGTGTTGTGATCTCTACCCAGTCCTAGTCAAGACAACCCTCCCTCTCCATTGAGGGACCTGCCTTAAACCAAACTTCCAGTTCTCACTAATTCTAGCCTTGCCTTTCCCTCTCTGAGACACTGCCAAACCTCTGCTGAGATGGAGTCCTCCCTGTCTCATCAGCTGGTTATTTTTTGATGGTATTTGGGGAGCTGGCATTCCCTGGACCCCAGGAGATCCTATGGCACAGTTGGATTTGAGAACTACTGGACAAAATGAAGTCCAAATTGCTGAGCCTAACGTACAAGGTCCCTAGTAGTCTGACTGTTGCCTCACTTACAAACCAATTGTCCACTGGCTCTTTTTTACAAACCATACACTTTAGCCCATTCTTTTGTGTCTTTAGATACTTTGTGCTTTTATCCAGGCTCTTCTCTCTGCTCATCCTTCTATATCTCAGCATCTTTTTCTCACCGTTGTTGTAACCAGTCTCCAGTGATGGTCTCCAATTAACCACCCCTCCCAGAATTCATGCCCCTGTGAGGCCCTATCCCACAGTGAATCTGGGCTGGCCCTGTGACTCATTTTAACTAATTCAATGTGGCAGACATTAAGCTGTGTCCTCACTAGGGCCTAAATGTAAGACCCGGAAACCTGTACTCCTGAGAGCCCTGAACCATCCAGCTATTCTCCTGGAGAGGCCATACAGAGAGGGAGAGACCATGTGACTATTTGGAGAGATGCACGGCCTGCTCTGCCAGTGTCCTGGTTTAGCTCAGCCTTCGTGCCGTCTCCATGGAGGCTATGTAGGAGCTCCCAGCCAACCTCCCATGGAAGGAAAAAGTGCCCGGCTGAACCCAGTCAAAGCACAGAAGAGTGAATGATAAAGAATTATTGTTTGAAGCCAGTAAATTTTGTGGTGGCTAGTTACACAGCAGTAGTCAACCAAATATGAACTTTCAAGCCTTATCTCAAAAACCACTCCTTTATGGGCTTTTTGCATTGTCTCACTCAACTGCCTTCCCATTTCCACAGTGGGAAGTAGAAATCACCTAGTTCCCTGCTGGAGTCGAAAGGAACACATTCAGCTTCCTGAGTGGAAACTTTGATTTTTTTCTGGTCTCCTCCTGAAGAGTATTCCATGAATTCAACCTGTTTTGCGGCCAATGGGCCTTTTTAGGTGAGACTAGCAATTTAGGGAAAACTCCACCAAGGGTCAGAACAATCTGTGATGTGCACTGCAAGCCAGTAGATCAAATGTGCGTTACGCTGATAAAATCACTATCCTGATACATCCTGATATCCTGAGAGGTTTTTGTTTTTTTGGGTTTTTTTTTTTGCCCTGCCGCATGGCATGCGGGATCTTAGTTCCCCTGCAGTGAAGGTGCGGAGCCCTAACCACTGGACCACCAGCAAATTCCCCTGAGAGCGTTTACATTTTTTTTAAATCTTATTACTTTCATTATTAAAAATTTTTTTGTATTGAAATATAGTTGGTTTACAATGTTGTGTTAGTTTCAGGTGTACAGCAAAGTGATTCCATTATATATATATATTCTTTTTTAGATTCTTTTCCATTATAGGTCATTACAGATATTAAATACAGTATGTCCTTGTTGGTTATCTATTTTATATATAGTACTGTGTATATTTTAATCCCAAACTCCTAATTTATTCACCATCCCCCTTCTCCTGGAATCGTAGCTTTTAATCTTTCAAGTCACCGGGTTATGGTTTATCTGATAGAGGCTGGAATAACTTTTGAGAGGATGTGGGCATACAACCACAGGGGCAAGCGTAAGGGGAGAAAACGTGAAGGATGGCGGTGGCTTTCAACCCTCCTGGTTTATGGTGCAGGCTTTCGATCGAGGTTTTACCCTCTGAGCATACTTCTGCCAGTTTTAAAAGCCAAGTAGCAATAAAATAAAAGGCTCCCCCTAGTGGTGAGCAGTTGATTTTATTCTGGAAGCCGGGAGTGTTCCTCCCTGCGTCGTGGGCATCGTTGACCAGCAGAGGGCAGTGCAGACAGCAAGAGACATCAGTTGGCAGGCTCTTTTATGAGCTATAATGAATTTTATTTTCCTTCAATTACGGTAAAAAACACGTAACATAAAATTTACCACCTTACCTTTTCTAATTGTATAGTTCAGTAGTGTTAAGTATATTCACAATGTTGTGTAACCAATCTCCAGAATGTTTCCTCTTGCAAAACTGAAACTCTGCACTCATTAAACAGCTCACCATTCCCCCGCCCCCACCCCTCCCCTCCAGTCGCTGGCAACACCTTTCTACTTTCTGTCTGGATGAATTTGATTACTCTAGATCCTCAGAGAAGTGGAACCGTACAGTGTTTGTCTTTTTGTGACTGGCTTATTTCACTTAGCTTCATGTCTTCAAGGTTTATTCGCGCTGTAACATGTGTCAGAATTTCCTTCCACTTTTCGGAGCAACTATTTTTGCACGTCTCCTCTCCTTGATTCAACACGTCAGGGTATGTCATGTATTTGTAAACGGGGGCATCACTGTCTCCCTTCAATTCTTTCCTGTGGCGCCCACATACACGTGTTTACTGTACAGCCTGGTGCTACCTACGTGGCGTTCACGGAAGGATGGAGCGGGAAAACTGATACATTTCACCGGGCCATCCCCGCAGAGGGCATTCTGGCCATCCGTATAAGAACCAGGACGTTGTTCATACTCCGCCTTTGATTCAGTGTCTCCACTGAATTCTGGGAATTCATTTAGAAGAAATGGTTCAAGGAGGAAAAGAGTATTCACATTCAAAATATTTAGAGTGGTACATGAAAGCATGGTAGAAATTGGTCTCCTTGATGATCTCACATTTCAATCTCAGGGTCCAGGTTACACCTGCAGGGATGTTTTAATCTCATCTTGGCTTAAGTACAGTGCACACACTGTCTTGTTCCCAAGATATTATTTGTTCAACGAAATCGGTGTACTCTGCGTAAACTGCTTTTACATGAATCCAAACTGCTCAGAGGGTTCTTAAATTACATTAAGCAAATATTTCTTTTAATCAAATACGTTTTTCCTTTTTTATTAAAGAACATTTACTGAACAACAGCTATGTGAAAAACACTCTACTGGGCACTCCAGAAACACAAGCAAGCAAGAAGCTTTAGTGTCTTCATTATTTACCCATTCATTAAACTACAGTCCCAGGTCTTTTTTATATTTTTTTGGCTGTGGCGTGCGGCTTGCAGGATCTTAGTTCCCCGACCAGCGACCGAACCCAAGCCACAGCAGTGAAAGCACCAAGTCCTAACCACTGGACCACCATGGAACTCCCCCCACGTCTTTATTTGACATCATTTCTTTTCCTGGAGAAATTTCCAAGGGCACACACTTCCACAGGTGCCATGCACAGGGCATGGCCATCTATTTCAGGCTTTGGCTGACCTTTTGTATAACTGGGAAGTCGTGGTCCACATGGGCATACATAGGAAAACTCAGTTTATTCAGAGCCTGGATCTGAGAGTAGAAGATACGGGACAAGGTTCTTGGTACTCAGGCATGGGCACCTCCATCACAGCTCTCAGTTTGGTCCTTCAGGGTCCAGGTCTCAGGACTCCCATCAGGTCCCAGCAGACAGAAGTTGGGGAGGGTCTGGGTACTGTGCTTCATAAATCTTAGGCTCCTCTCATTCCCACAAAAATGCCAAAATTCATTCACCAAGGCAGCGAGTAACATCCAGGGATGAAAGTTTAAACATCTCTTATATAAATTCTCTTATATAAATTCACATATAAGAGATATCATATAATATTTGTCTTTGTCTGACTTACTTCACTTAGTATGATAATCTCTAGGTCTATCCGTGTTGCTGCAAATGGCATTATTCCATTCTTTTTTATGGCTGAGTAATATTCCATTGAATACATGTGTAATACAGTGGGACATATATGTGTGTGTGTGTGTGTGTATATATATATATATATATCACATCTTCTTTATCCATTCATCTGTTCATGGACATTTAGGTTGCTTCCATGTCTTGGCTGTTATAAATAGTGCAGAAATTATGTGTGTCACTTCTGGGTAGAAAGCCCTAAGAATCAATGCACAATATACCATCCTTTTGATTTTCCCTTCTGCCATGCTGGGCAGCTACATTTGAAATGGTTCCAGAATGGGGATACATGGGACAGAGCCTCCATCTGAATTGCAAAAGTGATCAAGAGTAAGAGAGAAATCATCCTTGTCTGTTTTTTTTTTTAAATATATATTTATTTGGCTGTGCCGGGTCTTAGTTGCAGGATGCAGGATTATTTAGTTGCGGCATGTGAACTCTTAGCTGCGGCATGCATGTGGGATCTAGTTCGCTGACCAGGGATCGAACCTGGGCCCCTGCATTGGGAGCGTGGAGTCTTAACCACTGGACCATCAGGGAAGTCCCTCATCTTTGTCTTTTTAAGGGACTGAGATTTTGGAGTTGACACTGCAATATAATTCAGACTATCTTGATTAATATGCCTTCCATAGTAACTTTCCACAGCCTCTCATTAACCATTAGCTTTAGCGTAGTCTGACATCCTTGATATGACTTACAAGACTTTATATAATTTTTTCCTTCCTTAGCTAGTCAGCCTCATGTCTCACCATGCCCTTCTTCCTACCTGTGCTCCAGGTTATCCTGTACTTTCTGTTCAGTGCATATGTTAAGCTCTGTTTTGCTTCAGGCCTAGAACACTGCTTGCTATTACCTTTGCTCAGAGCATTCTCTCCCCCATCTTTCTCTGCTTGGCTTGCTTCCACTCATCCTTCAAGTCTTTCCTAACACCACTTAGACTTAGGGACCAAAGTGGTATACAGCTCTCCTCCCTGTAATGCAGCTGCATTGTTGTGACACAGCCTTTGCCTGTCTTGTTCAGTACTGTTTCCCCAGCATCTGAGCACATAGTAAGTGCTCAATAAATACTGCTTGAATGGATGAATAAGTGAAAAATATAATTCCTTCTTTTGGAATACTCTTCATCCCCTTTTGATCTGGTCAACTCTTAAATGTCCCCTCTTTTCTCAGCTTAGATACCATCTCCTTCAGAATCTTTGCTTCCATCGTCTGAAAAATAATGCCTGTGAAATTTTAAAGTATCAAAGCTCTTCCAGGAATATAACACCCAATAAATATTGGGACTGCATGTCCCCTAGGAAATTTTTCATTTTTTTAAAGTACAAATCCGTAGGAAACCAGAAGGTACTTTACAGAAATGTTCTATTTTCCTAACCAGATTGGACAGTCACCTAAACTGTAAAGAAATGGCCGCATATGTTCATTAACCAACTCATGAGTCCTTGGGTTTGGAAGTGCTGGGAGGTGAATTCTTTAAATATAGCAGAGAGGAAGACAGTTCCTGCAGTAGCTCAGCATTCACAAAAATAAGATGGTCTGCATGCTTGCCCTCAACTGATTTGGTGAAGGCAACATTTTTTATAACCTCATCCAAGTTGGATTGTAAACTTACAGGAGAAGGAAAGAGAAGCAAGATTCTCAGGATAAGCCACTGTGTTGAAAGAACAGTGAACTTTGGATCCCCAAAGACTGACTTAAAGTCTTAGTTCTTTAAGTCTTAGTTCACCCAGTAGCTGTGTGATATTGGAGGAGCTGCCTCACTTCCCTGATTCTCAGTTTCCACATATGTACAGTAGGGATGGACAATATCACCTCACCTGTCTACCTCACATGGATTTTGTGAGGATCAGATATTTTGAAAACTAATAGCAGCATGAGAGTCTCTGCTGCCAGCTCCCTTACTTTTCACTCTCACCCCGTCTCCCCACCTTGCTCCCTCAGGAATCTTGGGCACAAGTCTAAAAGAAATCATAAATCAGATAGATAGATAAATGTGTATAGATACAGGTATAATTTTACCTGAAAACTTCACATTCCTTGGAATGTCCTTCTCATCTACTATAAATTTGTGAATTCTAACATTCTTTAATAATCTACCTCACTGGGACTTCAAGTTTGATACCTTCATTGATTTCTGTTTATTTTGAACGCTGACATGTAACTATATTAAATATTAAAATATTTAATATATTAATATTAATATATTAAATTAATTTAATAATTAATCTAATTATTGGATTATATATAATATATACAAGTTAAACATATATTAATTATTAAATTAATATATAATTATTAACTTATAATATATGTAAATATATTAAACACTCCAATTAAAAGGCAATCCCTACTTCTCTTGCAGGTGGCAGCTTAAAATAACTTTCCCAGGAAAGGATGTCCTGATCTCCAGCTGCTGGAGGAGATTAGGAGCCACTTGTACGTTCTCCTAGCCGCCTGTATGTATACTCCCTTGCTCTTGTTACAATTATATAGTTATTTGTATAGTTATTTCCTTTTTCTTTTTATACTGAGATACAGTTGATGTACAATATTATATAAGCTGCTGGTGTATAACATAGTGATTCACAATTTTTAAAGGTTATATGCCATTTAGAGTAGTTGTAATACATTGGTTATATTCCCTGCATTGTACAATGTATCCTTGTAGCTTATTTTATACATAATAGTTTGTACCTCTTAATTCCTTTCCCCTGTTTTGCCCCTCCGCACTTCCTTTCCCCAGTGGTAGGTAACCACTAGTTTGTTCTCCATATCTGTGAGTATGTTTCCTTTTTGTTATATCCACTAGTTTGTTGTATTTGTAGGTTTCACGTATAAGTGATATCATACAGTCTTTGTCTTTCTCTGTCTAATTTATTTCACTTAGCATAATGCCCTCCAAGTCTGTCCACTGCAAATGGCAATATTTCATTCTTTCTTATGGCTGAGTAGTATTTTATTGTATATACATCCCACATTTTCTTTATTCATGCATCTGTTGATGGACAAGTGTTGTTACTTCCTTATTATCCCTGTCCCCTTCTTTTCTTTTTAATTAATTAATTTATTTATTTATTTTTGGCTGTGTTGGGCCTTTGTTGCTGCACGCGGGCTTTCTCTAGTTGCGGTGAGCGGGGGCTACTCTTCGATGCGGTGCACGGGCTTCTCTTGTTGCGGAGCATGGGCTCTAGGCGGGTGGGCTCAGTAGTTGTGGTGCACAGGCTTAGATGCTCCGCGGCATGTCGGATCTTCCTGGATCAGGGCTCGAACTCGTGTCCCCTGCATTGGCAGGCGGCTTCTTAACCACCACCACCAGGGAAGCCCTTCCCTGTCCCCTCTGACTAGAGGATTCTGGAGGGTACAGCCTATCTGTGTCTTTTCTCCGCCTACCTCCTTAGTGCTTGGCACAGAACCTGGCTATTAGTAGGCATTGAATGAGGAGCAAATGAGAACCAATGGTTCTGAAGTCTCCACCAGTGACCCCCTTAGTCCACAGAATACTGAGTGTAGCTGATGTCCATATGTATGTTGTTTGGAAAATTCCGGGATATGATTTGTCACACTATTCAAATAAATACCATGTCAGCGTATCCTCCCTAATGTCTGAGAGAATAATCAAAGCTAACTTTGGACGTAAGTTTGCACGCTTGTTTGATTTGAGGAGATAACCTGTAAAAATCACCTCTGCCGTGAAATCTTATCTGGGAAAGACTGGAGTGTTTCAGAGTCAGATAAATGTGAGTCAGGCCAACCTCAGCTCTACTGTTTGCTAGTCTTTGCTCCTCCTTTCCAGGCCTCAGCCCCCCTATTCATAATCCTTGAATATTGGTGTCTCCTTCCAGGAATATTATGAGGTTAAGGTGAAAGGGCATGCATGAGTCATGGGATGCTGGCCCCCATAGACTGTATCACAATAGAGATTGAGCTTCATACTCGCCCATAGAAGCTCCCCTCTTTACCTTCATGGACTCAGGGTTTTTTTTCCCCTCAGGGATTTCTCCAATGTTCTCAGCATCTGGATACCATCTAAGGCAAGCATTTTGGCTGAAACATTAATCTAGAGAAAGGACCAAGAAACATTAAGGAAATGAGAAGAGCTGGGAGAAGGGAGACTCAAAATCATCCCGTGTAATGGTCCAGGGCTCCAGCAACATCACTGAGTTCTCTGGGACCATTAAGATGGTCTCCAAATTGATAAGGAGGATTCCACTGGTGAAGTTTTCCACTTCTGTTGGTAATTTCACTACCCTTATTTCCACTAACTACTCATGCATTTGAAAGGATAGAATCTTCTTTTTACCGTGTTCCCCTTCATAGTCCCCAAATAAGCTATTCCGAGGGAATGTGACTGTTTTGGGGAGGAATTTGTAACTTTGCACATGCTTAGCAGATTGGGCAACATAAGGATCCTGAGATCCTTGAGAGAGAAGCATAAAGAGAGGAGGAGGAGATGAGGGACTAAGCATAAATTTGCACGTTTCTAAATTATGACTGCAACACCATGAGTCTGACCTATGCAAAGATTCACAGCATCACAGCCTCTGTAGAGATTGCATCCGCACCTCCCCCGCTCCACTTCTCCTGAAAATCTCAGGTTACCACACATGAAGACTCCCTTTTCTTTTGGCCAATTGTGATTTGGGTAAACTGCATAAGGCCTATGCGTCCAGCTTTCCAGCCTTTGTAGTTATTTTCCAGGTAAAAGGCATTTCGTTGGTGCACATTCAGTCTGCAGAATCTGGTGAGCTGAGCCTTGTTTAACACTGAGGCAGAATAAATAAATGATGCTGTACTGCCAAGACCTGATTTTTGCAACCTGTTCTCTTGGAAAAATGTGCATTGAAAATTGAACCACAAACTCAGTAGGTCTGGGTTAGGGCTAATTGCTCCAGGTAGGAAATGCAGTCATTATGCTGTCACTGTAGTTGACCTGGCATGTCATTCGTGTGAGAATATGTTAAGGGGAACTCAAAATTGGAGTTGGGAAGCCATGAAGGGAGGGCTTTCATGCACATGCTACTCATTGCAGCTTGCATAGTTCAGCAGGAAGAAGGAAGATTTCCTCTTACCCAGCAACGCAGGCTCCCCTGGTCTGCAACCAATAAGATCCTCCGCCACTTCGAACTCTCATTGTCCTCCAATGACTTTTTGTTTAGAACAACCCCTCCCAAGTTTCTCCTTTCCTCTCTAAAAGAATGCTCTCCTCTTTTATTCTCTGGACTTGTCTATGTTTTTTGTTTGTTTGTTTTTGCGGTACGCGGGCCTCTCACTGCTGCGGCCTCGCCCGTTGCGGAGCACAGGCTCTGGACGCGCAGGCTCATCGGCCACGGCTCACGGGCCCAGCCGCTCCGCGGCATGTGGGATCCTCCCGGACCGGGGCACGAACCCGTGTCCCCTGCATCGCAGGTGGACTCTCAACCACTGTGCCACCAGAGAAGCCCCTGGACTTGTCTATGTTTTAACCATAGTTTGCTTGTCCTGAAATGCAATTCCTCTGCTATTCCCAAATAAACTTTTTTTTTTGCTTACCTAAAATTGCCCTTTGCTCTGTTTTAGGGTGATATTTCCAAAAGAAGAGCAACTGAAAGAGCAAACTGACCTTGTCTAGTGAGCAAATAATAAAACAGTAATGCATAATGTATTGCAAAAATGTCATGACCAGGAGAAAACCTGACAGGGGCAGAAAACTAAAAAGAAAAAAAAAAAGGCAGGTAAATTTAGAAGACTTCAACTGGACTCATGTCAGATTTTCCTCCAGGGCAGGAGTGGAGGAAATTCACATTCCTCCTGGTGACAAGCAGCTGATGTAAATAGCGATGCGGGTATGGCGGGCTGGCTTTCACTCAATGGCATTCGGGAGAGTATGTGACACACTCAAGGGGACGGCAACGTATTGAGCTCTGATTGTTGCCTTGTGGGCAGAAGGTCTCGTTTGGCCAGATCTGAGATTTCAAGAGAAATGTGAATGTGATTATCAAAATGACCTTTTTTTTCTTTTTTAATGTTAGCATCTGAACCAATTATTTCTTTTTTTATTTTATTTTATTTTATTTTATTTTGCGGTA
Organism: Aethalodelphis obliquidens; assembly: GCF_003676395.1. NCBI lineage: Eukaryota > Metazoa > Chordata > Mammalia > Artiodactyla > Delphinidae > Aethalodelphis > Aethalodelphis obliquidens. Next base: position 1,081,261 of record NW_020837958.1, on the reverse strand, counting down.
CGCGGGCCTCTCACTGCTGTGGCCTCTCCCGTTGCGGAGCACAGGCTCCGGACGCGCAGGCTCAGCGGCCATGGCTCACGGGCCTAGCCACTCCGCGGCATGTGGGATCTTCCCGGACCGGGACACGAACCTGTGTCCCCTGCATCGGCAGGCGGACTCTCAACCACTGCGCCACCAGGGAAGCCCCCAATTATTTCTTGAATCGCCATATGTGCCTCAATCAGCAGACGTATCAGAGAGCTTTGGAGGATGAGGCTCTTTCCTCTCCACCACCCCGTCACTTGTTGCTAAGCACCTTCTCTTTGCACGTTTCTGCTGAGTGTGCTAGGTTACGGGTGGTGTGGGGCTGCAGGAAAGGAAGGAAGACCCACAGGGACGGGACACAGCTTGCTGACCTCAAGGAGCTCATGGCGTAGTAGTGACATAAGATAAGGGCAACAACTTTAATAAAAGTGTAACAGGTGTAGAATAATATTCAGCCATAAAAAGAATGAAATTTTGCCATTTACAACAACATGGATGGACCTGGAGTGTATTATGCTTCGTGAAGTAAGTCAGGTAGAGAAAGACAAATACTGTATGATATCACTTATATGTGGCACCTGAAAAATAAAGCAAAGGAACTGATATTACAAAACGGAAGCAGACTCCCAGATATAGAGAACAGACTGGTGGTTACCAGTGGGGAGAGGGAAAGGGGGAAGGGGCGAAATAGAGGTAGGGGATGAAGAGGTACAAACTACTGTGTATAAAATAAATAAGCTGCGAGGATATACCGTACAGCAAAGAGAATGTAGCTCTTCTTTTGTAACAACTTTAAATGGAGTATAATCTGTAAAAAGTTTGGATCGCTATGTTGTACACCTGAAACTAATACAATATTGTAGATCAACTGTACTGCAATAATTTTTTTTTCATTTGAAATAAATGTGAACATTAAAAAAAAGTGTAACTGATGGAAAAATTTCCCTCTTAAACTACAATCGCTATCCAAAGAGGAGAAATTTTTAGGAGAAATTGCAATGTCTCTGCAAATCCTTTTTTTTTTTAAGCTGTGTATCCTAATAGCAGCTGGAAAGGCAAAATGATGGGACTTAACTTGAGTTAGTGACACACAAGAGCCAACTTCCTCTGCACAATAGAGAGAGAAGGACTTGGAGTTCTACTAGGTGATCCAGAAGGGTGAAAGTGTGGAAGAGAGATGAGATGGGAAAGAGGAATCCCGATGGGTGAAATGTACAGGTACTCAGGTTGTTAAAAACTTAGATAAGGAGGCTTCCCTGGTGGCGCAGTGGTTGAGAATCTGCCTGCTAATGCAGGGGACACGGGTTCGAGCCCTGGTCTGGGAGGATCCCACATGCCGCGGAGCAACTAGACCCATGAGCCACAACGACTGAACCTGTGTGTCTGGAGCCTGTGCCCCGCAACAAGAGAGGCCACGATAGCGAGAGGCCCGCACACCGCGGTAAAGAGTGGCCCCCGCTTGCCACAACTAGAGAAAGCCCTCACACAGAAACGAAGACCCAACACAGCAAAAATAAATAAATTAATTTACTAAAGTCCTACCGCCAACAACTTCTTAAAAAAAAAATTTAGATAAGGGATGGCTCTTGGTCAACCACTTGATGTTTGCTTTGCTACCTCAAATATCAGGAAGTCTGCTATACACCAAAAGCTCTTGTGTCCTTCTTAATTTTTAATGTATGAAAATCAAGCAAAGGGACTGAGTTCCCAAGAAGTGGTGCAGGACAGGGAGACTATGGTAGGATAGTGAGAAAATGTATCATCTGGACTAATTCAGGGAAGCGGGAAGCAGAGCCAGAAGAGAAATGGGAATTGACATCCAATGGCTTTTCAGGCTCTACCGTTCCTAGAGATGGATAAGCAGGTTTGGACACAGGACATTTATCTCTCTGTGATTTTGTTTCTACAGGAAAATAATGATCAAGAAAATGAAAATAATAACTGGTCAACATTTATTACGGAAAAATTATGCTCAAGGCCTATTCCAGGTGCTTTACGTGGATTATTTAATTTAATCTGAAAAATAACCATATGAGGGAGGGATTACTATGATCCCCATGTTACATAGTTGGAAGCTGAGCAACAGTTAGGTAGATAAGTTGCCCAAAATCACACAAGAATTTAGAGGCAGAAACAGATAATAAATTCTCAGTTCGTGTAATTTGATTTACTTGTCCATGTCTGACTCTCTCAGGTGTTTGGAGTGCTTAGACTTCTGAGAATTTCTGTCTTTCTCTCTTGAGTCCCTGGCCCCTCAGTGTTGCCAGTGAGACTTTCTAGTTATTGGAACAGATATTTCTTGTCCCATTTCTCCTTTTTCTTCCTTTTTTCCCTTTCTGTCTTTCTTCCTCTCTTCCTCCCTCCCCCCACCTCCCTTCCCTTCCTTCTTTCTTTCTTTCTCTTTCTTTCTTTCTTTCTTTCTTTCTTTCTTTCTTTCTTTCTTTCTTTCCTTTCTTTCTTTCTCTTTCTTTCTTTCCTTTTCTTTCTTTCCTTTCTTTTTCCTTTTCCCTCTTTCTTTCTTCCTTCCTCCCTCCCTCCCCCTCCCTTCCTCTCTCCCCCTCTCTCTCCCTTTTTTACTTTCTTTCTTTCAACAATCCCTCGCACATCATGTTTATAATTGCTTCTTCCTTTTAAAAAACAAGTTCATTTTCATTTTACGTTTCACTCATTCCCTTACCCACAACTTTAAGTCTGAAACATAAAATGTTCAGACTCCAGGGCCCACCCTGTGAAATCCTCATCAGGAAGAGCTAAGATCCAGTCACTCCTAATGTTTTTCAAATCATGGACACAGAAAATTTATATTCGTTCTGCACAGTGGCGTGAAAAGTCTACCTATAGCCCAATCAAGGCATCATTTGAGAAGCTCTGACTTTAAATACTATGAGAAGCACCTCACTGTCATTCTCCTTTTTAGACTTTGTCTACCTTGCTTCCTTCTCCTTGCCACTGAAATCAATTGCCTTGAAGCAAGTTCTGTTAATTCCATCCTCTGCTTAACATTCGTCAATCCTCTGCATACTAAATTTCAAACATCTGAAGACAGGGTTTAAAGGGCCTGTCTTACCCATCCAATGTTATCTCTAACTTCTCCTGCCGCTTCAGCTCCATTCTTCCACTGAAATCAGCCACTCACTGTCCCTTCTGCCTGCCCCACACTTAAGTTCCTGATTCTGTGCTCCTGCTACTATCCTGTCTGGCCCTCTCTTCACACATCTCAGCACGTCTGCAAAACCTACTTGCCTATGAGGCCACTTATGCCGTGAGAGCTCCCTGAAATTTCCTCTCATCCCATGTGGAATTAGATACATATTATCATTATTAAGACAAGATAAAGTAGCTACAGACACTGAATTCTATTTTGGGCATTGTTTTGTGGAATTGCAGGAGGAGGATAATGGTAATTGGGATTGCCAAGGGGTCCCACTGAAAAATCCCCAATAAATGGCCAATTTGATACTGACAAAGAACTTAACTGTTTTCAAGGGTTATAACTCAGAGGTCTCTTATGAGGCCTGAGAATTGTAAACGAATCATGTTTTTCATGAGCAAATTATTTTGAGGTGATGATTTAGATTGTTAACTGGCAAAAATTTAATATTCAGGTGTAATTGATTATAAGGGAATTTTCCCTTTGATATCAAAACTGCTGGTGTTGGCTTTGCTGTTTGAAATGCCCACTGGTGAAGAAACATCAGACTGTTAAAGCACTTGATTTAGTTGTTAGAGAGGTTATTTAAACTATGTAAATGTAGTTGATTCCTATAGCTGCCTTCAAATATTTATTGAAGGCCTATTGTGTACCTAAGTACTGGAAGTTATGACACTATTTTAGTAGCTCTCGTGGTCATAGTGTAACCGAGCAGGACCCTATGGGACCTTCCCCCATATCCTCTGCTTTAGCTCCTCTCTGAAGTACCTAGATAACAGTATTTGATGCACATTTCCTGAGTTGTTTTACAGGTGTGAAAACCCCCCTCCAAATGGAAGATGTTAACCACGTGATGACCATGAACACCTAGGTCCAGGCCTCCTGGAGCCTAAAGACCGATAATGTTAACCCCTGTGACACCATCCTGTTCCCTCACTAGCAGCCAATCAGGGAATTGTGCACGAGCTGATCACACACCCTGTGACCACACCCTGCCCACTGCGCCTGGCTTTTTTTTTTTCTTTCTTTCTTTTTTGGCTACACCAGGCAGCTTGTGGGATCTTAGTTCCCTGATCAGGGATTGAACCCAGGCCCTCAACACTGAAAGTGCAGAATTCTAACCACTGGACCACCAGGGAGATCCCCCCTCACCTGCCTTTTAAAAATGCTTGGCTGAAACTTTTCGGGGAGCTCAGGGTTTTGTTTTGGTTTTTTTTGCGGTACGTGGACCTCTCACTGTGTGGCCTCTCCCGTTGCGGAGCACAGGCTCCGGACGCGCAGGCTCAGAGGCCATGGCTCACGGGCCCAGCCGCTCCGCGGCATGTGGGATCTTCCCGGACCGGGGCATGAATCCGTGTCCCCTGCATCGGCAGGCGGACTCTCAACCACTGCGCCACCAGGGAAGCCCACAACCCAACATTTTTTCAACACATATATTGAACAGAGATAAAAAGAAAAAAAAAAAGAGTGGCAGATCTTGTTTGAATCTTTATTCAAACAAATCAACAATAAAGAGATGCTTGTAGGGAAATTGAATGCTGTCTAGATGTTCTACAACAGAAAGAAATTGTTAATTATTTTATCTATGTTAATTGCACTGAGTATATTTTTTAAAGTCATCTTTTAGAGATACATAATGAAATATTTCCAGGTAAAATATTAGGATATATGTAATTTGTTTAGAAATAATCCAGTAGTTGATGGTGTGTGTTGGGTGTGTAGGGGGTATACTACCTCATTTTCTTTTTAAATTTTTTTTTTGAATTTTATTATTTTTTTATACAGCAGGTTCTTAGTAGTATCTATTTTATACATACTAGTGTATATATGTCAATCCCAATCTCCCAATTCATCCCCCCTACCCTTGCTTTCCCCCCTTCGTGTCCATACATTTGTTCTCTACGTCTGTGTCTCTATTTCTGGCTTGCAAACAGGTTCATCTGTACAATTTTTCTAGATTCCACATATATGCATTACTATATGATATTTGTTTTTCTCTTTCTGACTTAATTCACTCTGTATAACAGACTCTAAGTCCATCCACATCTCTACAAATGACCCAATTTAATTCTTTTTTATGGCTGAATAATATTCCACTGTATATATGTACCACATCTTTATCCATTCCTCTGTTGATGGACATTTAGGTTGCTTCCATTGTAACCTGGTTGCTTCCATTCCATTAGGTTGCTGCCTATTGTAAATAGTGCTGCAGTGAACATTGGGGTGCATGTGTTTTTTTGAATTATGGTTTTTTCTGGGTATATGCCCAGTAGTGGGATTGCTGTGTCATATGGTAGTTCTATTTTTAGTTTTTTAAGGAACCTCCATACTGTTCTCCATAGTGACTGTATCAATTTATATTCCCACCAGCAGTGCAAGAGGGCTCCCTTTTCTCCACACCCTCTCCAGCATTTGTTGTTTATGAATTTTCTGATGATGCCCATTCTAACCAGTGTGAGGTGATACCTCATTGTTGTTCTGATTTGCATTTATCTCATAATTAGTGATGTTGAGCATCTTTTCATAGGCGTGTTGGCCATCTGTATGTCTTCTTTGGAGAAATATCTATTTAGATCTTCTGCCCATTTTTTGATTGCATTGTTTACTTTTTTGATATTGAGCTCCATGAGCTGCTTGTATATTTTGGAGATTAATCATTTGTCCATTGATTCATTTGCAAATATTTTCTCCAATTCTGAGGGTTGTCTTTTTATCTTGTTTATAGTTTCCTTTGCTGTGCAAAAGCTTTTAAGTTTCATTAGGTCCCATTTCTTTATTTTTGTTTTTATTTCTGTTACTCTAGGAGGTGGGTCAAAAAAGATCTTGCTGTGATTTATGTCATAGAGTGTTCTTCCTATGTTTTCCTCTAAGAGTTTTAGAGTATCCAGTCTTACGTTTAGATCTTTAATCCATTTTGAGTTTATTTTTGTGTATGGTGTTAGGGAGTGTTCTAATTTCATTCTTTTACTTGTAGTTGTCCAGTTTTCCCACCACCACTTATTGAAGAGACTGTCTTTTCTCCATTGTATATCCTTGCCTCCTTTGTCATAGATTAGTTGACAATAGGTGTGTGGGTATATCTCTGGGCTTTCTATCCTGTTCCATTGATCTATATTTATGTGTTTGTGCCAGTACCATATTGTCTTGATTACTGTAGCTTTGTAGTATAGTCTGAAGTCAGGCAGTTTGATTCCTCTAGCTCCGTTTTTTCCCCTCAAGTTTGCTTTGGCTATTCGGGGTCTTTTGTGACTCCATACAAATTTTAAGATATTTTGTTCTAGTTCTGTAAAAAATGCCATTGGTAATTTGCATTGAATCTGTAGATTGCTTTGCATAGTATAGGCATTTTCACAATATTGATTCTTCCAATTCAAGAACATGGTATATCTCTCCATCTGTTCGTGTCATCTTTGACTACTTTCATCAGTGTCTTATAGTTTTCTGAGTACAGGTCTTTTACCTCCTTAAGTATGTTTATTCCTAGGCATTTTATTCTTTTTGTTGCAATGGTGAATGGGATTGTTTCCTTAATTTCTCTTTCTGATCTTTCATCGTTAGTGTATAGGAATGCAAGAGATTTCTGTGCATTAATTTTGTATCCTACAACTTTACCACATTCATTGATTAGCTCTAGTAGTTTTCTGGTGGAATCTTTAGGATTATCTATGTATAGTATCATGTCATTGGCAAACGGTGACAGTTTTACTTCTTCTTTTCCAATTTATATTCCTTTTATTTCTTTTTCTTCTCTGATTGCCATGGCTAGGACTTCCAAAACTATGTTGAATAATAGTGGGGACAGTGGACATCCTTGTTCTTGATCTTAGAGGAAATGCTTTCAGTTTGCACCACTGAGAATGATGTTTGCTGTGGGTTTGTCATATATTGCCTTTATTATGTTGAGGTAGGTTCCGTCTATGCTCACTTTCTGGAGAGTCTTTTTTTTTTTATCATAAATGGGTGTTGAATTTTGTCAAAAGCTTTTTCTGCATCTGTTGAGATGATCATATGGTTTTTTATTCTTCAGTTTGTTAATATGGAGTATCACATTGATTGATTTGCATATATTGAAGAATCCTTGCATCCCTGGATAAATCCTGCTTGATCATGGTGGATGATCCTTTTAATGTGTTATTGGATTTTGTTTGCTAATAATTTGTTGAGGATTTTTGCCTCCATATTCATCAGTGATATTGGTCTGTAATTTTCTTTTTTGTAGTATCTTTGTCTCGTTTTGGTATCAGGGTGATGGTGGCCTCATAGATTGAGTTTGGGAGTGTTCCTTCCTCTGCAATTTTTTGGAAGAGTTTGAGAAGGATGGGTGTTAGCTCTTCTCTAAATGTTTGATAGGATTCACCTGTGAAGCCATCTGGTCCTGGACTTCTGTTTGTTGAAAATTTTTCATCACAGTTTCAATTTCATTACTTGTGATTAGTCTGTTCATATTTTCTATTTCTTCCTGGTTTAGTCTTGGAACTATTTCTTCCAGGTTGTCCATTTTATTGGCATGGAGTTGCTTGTAGTAGTCTCTTAGGATGCTTTGTATTTCTGTGGTGTCCATTATAACTTCTCCTTTTTCATTTCTAATTATATTGATTTGAATCCACTCCCTCTTTTTCTTGATGAGCCTGGCTAAAGGTTTGTCAATTTTGTTTATCTTCTCAAAGAACCAGCTTTTAGTTTTATTGATCTTTGCTATTGTTTTCTTTGTTTCTATATCATTTATTTCTGCTCTGATCTTTATGATTTCTTTCCTTCTGCTAACTTTGGGTTTTGTTTGTTCTTCTTTCTCTAGTTCCTTTAGGTGTAAGGTTAGATTGTTTATTTGTGATTTTTCTTGTTTCTTGAAGTAGGATTGTATTGCTATAAAACTTCTCACTTAGAACTGCTTTTGCTGCATCCCATAGGTTTTGGGTCATCGTGTTTTTGTTGTCATTTGTCTCTAGATGCGTTTTGATTTCCTCTGATTTCTTCAGTGAACTCTTGGTTATTTAGTAACAAATTGTTTAGCCTCCATGTTTTTGGGTTTTTTATGTTTTTTTTTCTCTGTAATTGATTTCTAATCTCATAGCATTGTGTTTGGAAAAGATGTTTTATATGATTTCAATTTTCTTAAATTTACTGAGGCTTGATTTATGACCCAAGATGTGATCTATCCTGGAGAATGTTCCATGTGAACTTGAGAAGAAAATGTAATCTGCTGTTTTCTGATGGAATGTCTTATAAATACCAATTGAATCTATCTGGTCTAATGTGTCATTTAAAGCTTGTGTTTCCTTATTCATTGTCTGTCTGATGTGTCCATCGGTGTAAGTGAAGTGTTAAAGTCCCCCACTATTATTGTGTTACTGTTGTTTTGCTCTTTTATAGCTGTTAGCATTTGCCTTATGTATTGAGGTGTTCCTATGTTAGGTGCATATATATTTATAATTGTTATGTCTTCTTCTTGATTGATCTCTTGATCATTATGTAGTGTCCTTCCTTGTCTCTTGTAACATTCTTCATTATAAAATCTATTTTATCTTATATGAGTATTGCTACTCCAGCTTTCTTTTGATTTCCATTTGCATGGAATATCTTTTTCCATCCCCTCACTTTCAGTCTGTATGTGTCCCTAGGTCTGAAGTGGGTCTCTTGTAGACAGCATATATGTGGGTCTTGTTTTTGTATCCATTCAGTGAGCCTGTATCTTTTGCTTAGAACATTTAATCCATTCATGTTTAAGGTAAGTATCGATATGTATGTTCCTATTACCATTTTCTTAATTGTTTGGGGTTTGTTTTTGTAGGTCCTTTTCTTCTCTTCTGTTTCCCACTTAGAGAAGTTCCCTTAGCATTTGTTGTAGAGCTGGTTTGGTGGTGCTGAATTCTCTTAGCTTTTGCTTGTCTGTAAAGCTTTTGATTTCTCCATCTAATCTGAATGAGATCCTTGCCGGGTAGTGTAATCTTGGCTGTAGGTTCTTCCCTTTCATCACTTGAAATATATCGTGCCACTCCCTCCTGGCTTGTAGAGTTTCTGCTGAGAAATCAACTGTTAACCTTATGGGAGTTCCCTTGTATATTATTTGTTGTTTTTCCCTTGTTGTTTTTAATAATTTTTCTTTGTCTTTAATTTTTGCCAATTTGATTACTATTTGTCTCAGCGTGTTTCTCCTTGGGTTTAACCCACCTGAGACTCTCTGCATTTCTTGGACTTGGGTGGCTATTTCCTTTCCCATGTTAGGGAAGTTTCCAGCTATAATGTCTTCAAATATTTTCTCAGGTCCTTTCTCTCTCTATTCTCCTTCTGGGACCCCTATAATGCGAATGTTCCTGCGTTTAATGTTGTCCCAGAGGTCTCTTAGGCTGTCTTCATTTCTTTTCATTCTTTTTTCTTTATTCTATTTCATGGTAGTGAATCCCACCATTCTGTCTTCCAGGTCACTTATCCATTCTTCTGCCTCAGTTATTCTGCTATTGATTCCTTCTAGTATAGTTTTCATTTCAGTTATTGTATTGTTCATCTCTGTTTGTTCTTTAATTCTTCTAGATCTTTGTTAAACATTTCTTGCATCTTCTCAATCTTTACCTCCATTCTTTTTCCGAGGTCCTGGGTCATCTTCACTATCATTATTCTGAATTCTTGTTCTGGAAGGTTGCCTATCTCCACTTCATTTAGTTGTTTTCTGGGGTTTTGTCTTGTTCCTTCATCAGGTACATAGTCCTCTGCCTTTTCACTTAGTCTATCTTTCTGTGAATGTGGTTTTCATTCCACAGGCTGCAGTATTGTAGCTCTTGCTTCTGCTGTCTCCCCTCTGGTGGATGAGGCTCTCTTTAGTCTTCTTTAATCTGAAAGAGTTGTTTCAACTTTTTTCATTCCTGATGTTGATATTTTTTGGAAAATACATGTATAGGCCAGTGTTTTTCAGAATATCCCCAATTTGGGTTTGAATGGTTGTTTCCTCATTAATTGATTAAGTTTATGCAAGATATACTACATGAATGAGACTGTGTTTTCCTCAGTTTATCACATCAAGATACATGATGTTGGTGGTAATTTTGATTGCTTGGTTGAAGGTGTCCATCTAGGTAGAATGTGTTTTCTAGCTCAAAGAGGGATGACAGTAGAATGACCTTGATGGACATTGCCTCAAGCTGATAAAACCATGTGAAATATGCAAAATTCTGTTCATTTTAAACATCCTTAATAGTTGTATGGTCCTAAGAATATGAAAGAATGAAAGATTTTATTAGCTACAAAGCTCTGTTATATTTGCATTTCTTAAGAATCCATCAAATTCAAGGGGCTGTATATTTAAATTGAGAAATATATTTATATATCTGAAATATTTAAAACCCAGTCAGTTGATCAGTCTAGATGGAGATGAAGAATTATATGAGTAGACAGAAGAACTGGATAATGTTTATAACTCCATTCCTGGGGTGTAAGTTTAGTGACCACTCTCTTCTTGAAGTTATGATATTACTGATATAATGTCTATATATCATATTTATTGTGTCCCATTATGGTGACAAACACAATCCTGCCATTCTCCTGTCTGGCTGGTAGTCAAAGTTTCAATAACCCAAGGTGGTAAGATCTTCCTTAATAAGTATGCATCTTTCCACTCTTATAAGAATTAGAATTAATATACAGATGTTTAGTAGAATCAGATGCACAGTACTAATATTTTTAGCTAGGAAGGAAGCTCTGCATATTTAATATTTTATATACTTGTTACTTGTGAGAGAATTTGACCTATTAGAGTGATTGCCTTTTAAGTTTAACTAGAAATGTGTATCTTGGTAATTGATTTAGAGTTATGATTTTAAGTTAGACTATTACTAAATTCATGTAAACATTCGAAAAATCTAAGATAACCTTAGATTCACTGAATTTATTGTATTCATAAATTTTGAATATTAGATTTATGACAATTATGCTATTTAGGATGGTTCTATTTGTTGCCAGACGATTGAAGTCTTTAAAAAGAAAACGGAATTTATAAAGACAGTTTGGGATGTTTTAAAGTATCTAATATATAAATAACTTTAGAAATGGATCTACATGTAACTTACAGGCTACTAAAAAGGAATTGTTAAAAATTGGAGCCATAACTGACTAGTAAACAGAATAATAAAATTCATGGAGTGAATTTAAAAGAGTAGATGGGAACCCCTATGTTTTCATCATCTGGTGGCAGCTTTAGCCTAGAGGGGAAAGTAAATATGACCTGAAGGACTCAAAGAACTCTTTGGAACTGCAGAACAAATACCGTCAGGATTTGTGGTTTGGGCTGGAAGAGCTAACAGACTAATGTCTACCACAGCAGGCTTTTCCTTCTCTCCCCTCTCATGTACCTGTGAACGCTTTCAAATGTGTGTTATTAGCACTCCTCTCAGATAATTTCATTTGAAGTGAGCTAACTGATAAGTGCAAAATCAACCTTTCTCTCCCCAGCTGCACATCAAGAGGTAGTAATCAATCCCCCTATAGCCTGAGGAGCATGACATTTATCCTCTCTCTTTCTCTGTCTGGTATGATGAGGTCTTTTTTCTCTATTGAGTGTCATGAGGTCTCCTCTCCCTACTCCAGGGTCACAAAACCCCTCTTCCTTTGCGGATGTCAGGGCCATCCTGGGGGTGGTGCTTTAGCTGATGCTCAAGTATAAAGGGCACAGCTGTTATTTTGATGTGTTAAGGAATTGGGCTGTGGTGGTCCCAAGTCTCAAACTGGTGTCATTCTCTTTCTTTCTTTTCTCCTTCAAGTAGGTGCTCTTCCTCTGGCAGTGTTGGGACAGTCTTCCCAGGGAGACTCAGAGATGAATTCTCTGGTGGCCTCACCAATGAGTCTCCCAGAAGACTCTTAGTCACACCACAGAGGGAGCAAGGATCTCAAAGTAATGTGCTGCTGCTTAGTCTCCTCCCTCCAGAGCCTCCCCTACCCCTGTCCCTGATAATCGATACTCCCTGTTCTGGATCTGAGTGCCCCCACTTCCTCCTTTCCCTATACTCATTTCCCTTCATGGACCACATAGATTAAGCTTCCACAACCAAACAAGGAATCTCTTTATTACATGCAGACTGGAGGAAGGGGATTAAGGAAGCTCAGCTTTTAGAAATCCCAGCTAAAGAATGTCACTTACCATCTGGTTCTACAAGGATCCAGTCATTAGCCACTGCAGTTGTTGACCTTCAACACACCCCCTGAAAATAATTCAGGGCAGAGGTCAGTAATGAGACACTTGTGCTCTGGCAAAACTGGCAGAACAGGTCTTCAGATAGTTAGATATTTTCAAGAGAAACTTTTATGAACCCCAATTCTTACGTCTTCCCATATTTAGAAAAGCACTAAAATCATTCACGGAGGTATCTGTTCCTTGTGACTAACAGTGACTTACCAAGAAGTGTGCTTATCCCACTACCGGGCATATACCCTGAGAAAACCATAATTCAAAAAGATACATGCACCCCAATGTTCATTGCAGCACTATTTACAATAGCCAGGACATGGAAGCAACCTAAATGTCCATCAAGGATGAATGGATAAAGAATATGTGGCACATATATACAATGGAATATTACTCAGCCATAAAAAGGAACAAAACTGAATTATTTGTAGTGAGGTGAATGGACCTAGAGTGTGTCATACAGAGTCAAGTAAGTCATGAGAAGAAAAATAAATACCGTATGCTAACACGTATATATGGAATTTAAAAAAGCAGTACTGATGAACCTAGTGGCAGGGCAGGAATAAACAAGCAGATGTAGAGAATGGACTTGAGGGCATGGTGGGGAAGGGGAAGCTGGGGATGAAGTGAGACAGTAGCATTGACATATATACACTACCAAATGTAAAATGGATGGTTAATGGGAAGCTGCTGCATAGCACAAGATCAACTCAATGCTTTGTGATGACCTAGAGGGATGGATAGGGAGGGTGAGAGGGAAGCTCAAGAGGGAGGGGATAAGGAGATATATGTATACAGATAGCCGATTCACTTTGTTGTATAGCAGAAACTAACACAACATTGTAAAGCATTTATACTCCAATAAAGATCTGAAAAAAAGAAAAAAAAAAGTCTGTTTGATTGCACATCCCCCTTCTCCAAAATTACATATATGCTGACCTCCCCCCTTACCTCTTTTTTTTACACTTTTTATTTTATGTTGGAATACAGTTGATTAACAATGTTGTGTTATTTTCAGTTGTCAACACGGTGATTCAGTTATACATATGCATGTATCTATTCTTTTTCAAATTCTTTTCCCAATTAGGTTGTTACATAATATTGAGCAGAGTTCCCTGTGCAGTACAGTATGTCCTGGTTGGTTATACATTTTATTTTATTTTATTTTTTATTTTTTATAAGTATTATCAAATTTCCTTCTTATTCTTTTTTAATACATCTTTATTGGAGTATAATTGCTTCACAATATTGTGTTAGTTTCTGTTGCACAACAAAGCGAATCAGCCATATGCATACACATGTCCCCATATCCCCTCCCTCTTCAGCCTCCCTCCCACCCTCCCTATCCCACCCCTCTAGGTCATTGCAAAGCACCGAGCCGATCTCCCTGTGCTATGCTGCTGCTTCCCACCAGCCAACTATTTTACATTCAGTAGTGTATATACGTCGATGCTATTCTCACTTCACCCCAGCTTTGCCCTCCCACCCCATGTCATCAAGACCATTCTCTATGTCTACCTCTTTATTCCTGCCCTGCAACTAGGTTCATCAATACCATTTTTTTTTAGATTCCATAAATATGCGTTATCATATGGTATTTGTTTTTCTCTTTCTGACTTACTTCACTCTGTATGACAGACTCTAGGTCCATCCACCTCACTACAAATGACTCAATTTCATTTCTTTTTATGGCTGAGTAATATTCCATTGTATATATGTGCCACATCTTCTTTATCCATTCATCTGTCAATGGACATTTAGGTTGGTTCCATGTCCTAGCTATTGGAAAAGGTGCTGCAATGAGCATTGGGGTGCATGTCTCTTTTTGAATTATGGTTTTCTCAGGGTATATGCCCAGTAATGGGATTGTTGGGTCATATGGTAGTTCTATTTTTAGTTTTTTAAGGATCCTTCATACTGTTTTCCATAGTGCTTGTATCAATTTACATTCCCACCAACAGTGTAGGAGGGTTCCCTTTTCACCACACCCTTTCCAGTAATTATTGTTTCTAGCTTTTTTATAATGACCATTCTGATTGGCGTGTGGTGATACCTCATTGTTGTTTTAATTTGCATTTCTCTAATAATTAGTGATGTTGAGCATCTTTTCATGTGCCTCTTGGCCATCTGTATGTCTTCCTTGGTGAAATGTCTATTTAGATCTTCTGCCCATTTTTTTTTTTTTTTAACATCTTTATTGGGGTATAATTGCTTTACAATGGTGTGTTAGTTTCTGCTTTATAACAAAGTGAATCAGTCATACATAAACATATGTTCTTCTGCCCATTTTTTGATTGCGTTGTTTACTTTTTTGATATTGAGCTCCATGAGTTGTTTGTATACTTTGGAGATTAATCCTTTGTCTGTTGTTTCATTTGCAAATATTTTCTCCCATTCTGAGGGTTGTCTTTTTGTCTTGTTTATGGTTTCCTTTGCTGTGCAAAAGCTTTTAAGTTTAATTAAGTTCCACTTGTTTATTTTTGTTTTTATTTCTGTTACTCTAGGAGGTGGGTCAAAAAAGCTCTTGCTGTGGTTTATGTCAAAGAGTGTTTGTTTTTCCTATGTTTTCCTCTACAAGTTTTATAGTGTCTGGTCTTACATTTAAGTCTTTAATCCATTCTGAGTTTATTTTCGTGTATGATGTTAGGGAGTGTTCTAATTTCATTCTTTTACATGTAGCTGTCCAGTTTTCCCAGCACCACTTATTGAAGAGGCTGTTTTTTCTCCATTGTATGTTCTTGCCTCCTTTGTCATAAATTAGGTGCCCATATGTGCGTGGGTTTATCTCTGGGCATTCTATCCTGTACCATTGGCCTGTATTTCTGTTTTTGTGCCAGTACCATACTGTCTTGATTACTGTAGCTTTGTGGTATAGTCTGAAGTCAGGGAGCCTGATTTCTCCAACTCTGTTTTTCTTTCTCAAGATTGCTTTGGCTATTCGGGGTCTTTTGTGTTTCCATATGAATTATAAGATTTTTTGTTCTAATTCTGTGAAGAATACCATTGGTAGTTTGATAGGGATTGCACTGAGTCTGTAGATTGCTTTGGGCAGTATAGTCATTTTCACAATATTGATTCTTCCAATCCAACAACATTGTATATTTCTCGATCTGTTTATGTCATCTTTGATTTCTTTCATCAGTGTTTTATCGTTTTCTGAGTACAAGTCTTTCGCCTCCTTAAGCAGGTTTATTCCTAGATATTTTATCCTTTTTCTTGCAATGGTAAATGGGAGTGATTTCTTAATTTCTCTTTCTGATTTTTCGTTGTTGGTGTGTAGGAATGCCAGAGATGTCTGTGCATTAATTTTGTATCCTGCAACCTTACCAAATTCATTGATTAGTTCTAGTAGTTTTCTGGTGGCATCTTTAGGATTTTCTATGTATAGTATCATGTCACTGGCAAATAGTGACAGTTTTACTTCTTCATTTCCAATTTTTATTACTTTTATTGCTTTTTCTTCTCTGATTGCCGTGGCTAGGACTGATTATCCATTTTAAATATAGCAGTGTGTACATGTCAATCCCAAGCTCCCTAAACATCCCCTCTCCCACTCTTCTCCCTCCCCCACCCCACCCCAGTAACCATAAATTCCTTCTCTAAATCTGTGAGTCTGTTTCTGTTTTGTAAATAAGTTCATTTGTACCATTCTTTTCCCCCTTACCTCTATGGAGGAGCTCCTCAGAGCTATCTGAGAAACTGTTTCCCAGGCTAGTCCTCAGTAAGCCCCCAGTAAATCTGAAACTCCCAGCTCTCACCTTGTGCAATTTCAGAGGACAGAAACAACGTTAGTATCTCTTTCCTAAAGTAGGAGTTGCAAAAGAAGATATTAATGCCAGTCAGTCTTTTTGTTTTAATTATCTCTGCTGCATTATACACACACACACACACACACACACACACACACCATCTATAGCTATAGATATAGAAATGTGTGGTATGTGTGTATAGTATATTTCATGTGATTATAATACAAGGCTTAAGAAGTGACCTGGGAAAGGAGGATATTCAAAGAGCTACTCAGAAGACATGTGACTCTATAGTCGATTAAAAACAACACATAGAAAGCCAGAGAGAAAAAGTCCTAGAACCCACAAATTATTACAATCCTTCTGGCAAATTGGAAAGGGTCAGTGAGCTAGTAGTTCCAGGAAGAACAATGCAGAAAAGTATGCAACTAAATATAAAGCATGACTAGGATGCTGGAAGTGTAGGAGCTGTACCAGCCAGACAGCTGGGGTGCCTGGCCTGTTTCCTACTGAGGAAACTAAGGGAATCCTGGGAGGTATTTGAGCACAGAGACTGAGGCTATTCTGTTCACTACCCATCACTGCTTCCTCAGAGCTCAGGACCCTTCATTACCATTGATTACATTTTATTCCCTCTCTCCTCTCTCCATCACCCATCAGCTCCTCCAGCCACGTGCCCTGTCCATTCAACACTGTCTTGTGTTCAGGTCTGCTTCACAGAGGCACAAAGTTCCACTGGTTCCAGTCACTGGACACAGAGATATTCTGCAGCTTGAAGTTCAGTTTTTGCATGATGTGATTGGCCCTATCTACATGGGAATACATGGGGAAGCCAAGTTTGTCTAGAGCCTGAACCTGGACATAGATGAGGTAGGTGATGAGGCCCTGGGCCCGGTACTCAGGTATGGTGCCTGCCATCCGCAGCTCTCCTGTCTGGTCCATTAGGGCCCAGGATACAGGGGTCCCCTCAGGCCCCAGCAGGCAGAAGGTGGGGAAGGTCCGGATACAGCGCTCGATGAACCGCTGGCTCCTCTCATTGCCACCAAAATGCCAGAATTTATTCACCAAGGCAGCGTGGGTAGGATCCAGGGATGAGAGTTTCAACACCTTTTGATGGCTATTGGGAACAAGGGGAAAGAATAGCTCATAATATTGAAACTGTATACAAGCCTGTTTATCCCTGTCCTTTGAAATAAAAACCTTTTGCTTTAGTCTCCCAGGCCTCCCTTGAGTGCCAAAAGGCTAACAGAGTTAATGATTAGAAAATGTGAAGATCTAGAAACAGAAGAGCTGTTGGGCTGAGAAACTGGTAAAAATTTAGACTATAAATCTGCCACATGGCAGAATCACTGAACTCACAGTTCTCTGCAAGATATTGATAAGGGCCTGACACACATTTCTAAGTTGTTTTTATAGGAAGCACATCCCCACCAGATGAAAACTGCTCACCTCAAGAACATAGACTGGTTGAAGCCAGGAGGTTGATGATGCTTGAAACTTCACCTTGATGCCAACCAATCCAAGAATTGTGCACAAGCTGACCACAACCCTGCAGCAACCTCCCTCACACTGACTTTAAAACCCCTTCCCTGAAAGCCATTGGGGAGTTCGAGTCCTTTGAGCATGAGCTGCCCATTCTCCTTGCTTGGTGCCCTGCAATAAATGCTGTACTTTCCTTCACCACAACCTGGTGTCAGTAGATTGGCTTTACTGCAAGTGGACCCAAGTTTGGCTCAGTAACAATGTCACATGTACTGTGGAGTATTTTATTTGTCCCCTGCCCCAATTGTTCTGAGAGGGGAATAGGAGCATATTTAAGCACAAGTGCTCTGTAGCCAGGCTGTCTAGATTCATAATCTGACTCCTTGGGTGATTTGGGGCTGATTACTTCATTTCCCACTTCCTCTATTTCTTCATCTAATAAATAAGGATGATAATCACACCTCCTTTATAGAATCATTGTGAGGCTTAAATGAGTCAATGGATGTAGGGGCTTAGAACAAGCACCTGGCAGATAATAAATCCTCTACAGAAATTAGCTACAATTGTTTCATTTGGCCTCCGCTGCAACTTTCCAACCTAGATAGGGCAGGTGTTCTTATCCTTATTTTACACAGAAGGAAAACGTTGCAGAGATATAAACAAGTGCCCCAAAGCACATGCTAGCAAGCAGTGAAGCCAGAGCTTTAAATGTTGATGTCTGAAGGTCCTTGGCTACCACGTTGAACAAGAGGGGAGGCTGAAGTCCAGAAAGGGGCAGTGACATGAAGTGCAGGCAGCCCCCAAGGCACAGAACACTGAACCTGATGGCATCTGCAGGCTGTAAAGGGGCTTTGGGAGGTGTCCTGGAAAGAGCCCACAAGGTGAAACTAGGAGATCTAGACTCAAGCCCACTATGCCCTTAACCACCCATGTGACCTGAACAAGCTATTTCATCATCTGAGTCTGTTTTCTGTCGGGAAAATGGGGATAATATCTCCCATCCTGTTTATCCTACAGTGCAGACAAGGGGATCCAGAGAGGTTCTTTGATACAAAGTGAATAAAACTCTCCCAGCAGTACAGACGGAAGGCCATGGGACTGGGCATCTTTAGCTGAAATCTCCACCGTCAGTGTTCAGTTCTATTCAGTGTTAGACTGGACATCAATGGGGGAAAATATATTATTTGTTGAAATTCTCTTTATTGGAAAAATTTGTTTGTCAAGTGAATTTACTGAACACATTTATTAAATACCTACTATATACCAGGCACTGTTTTAGCTGTGGAAGATCTATCAGTGAACAAGACAGGGAAGGTACCTGCTCTCTCTCGTGGGTTTGCAACGTTGTTGGGGAGAGTTCAAACATCCAGTAAGTAAGATCGTTCACTAAATTACCTAATTTCAAATAATCATAAGTGCTACAAAGAAAATAAAAGTGGGTCATGTGTGGAAAATAACTGGGAAGTGATTTTAGGTGGAGTGGTCTAGCCTGGACTCTCTGGAAGGTGACATTTGAGCAGTTCTGAACAGCAAAAGAAGTCATGTGTGTCAGGATTGGGTAGGGTGGGGGCAGAGGGAAAAGCTGACTCAAAAGGCCTGAGCTTACAAACAACCCAATCAAAAAATGGGCAGAAGACCTAAATAGACATTTCTCCGAAGAAGACATACAGATGGCCAAGAGGCACATGAAAAGCTGCTCAACATCACTAAATATTAGAGAAATGCAAATCAAAACTACAATGAGGTATCACCTCACACCAGTTAGAATGGCATCATCAGAAAATCTACAAACAACAAATGCTGGAGAGGGTGTGGAGAAACGGGAACCCTCTTGCACTGTTGGTGGGAATGTAAATTGATGCAGCCACTATGGAAAACAGTATGGAGCTTCCTTAAAAAACTAAAAATAAAATTATCATATGACCCAGAAATCCCACTACTGGGCATATACCCAGAGAAAACCATAATTCAAAAAGACACACGCACCCCAATGTTCATTGCAGCACTATTTACAATAGCCAGGTTATGGAAGCAACCTAAATGCCCATCAACAGATGAATGGATAAAGAAGATGTGGTACATATATACAATGGAATATTAATCAGCCATAAAAAGGAACGAAAATGGGTCATTTGTAGAGATGTGGATGGACCTAGAGTCTGTCATATAGAGTGAAGTAAGTCAGAAAGAGAAAAACAAATATTGTATATTAATGCATATATGTGGAATCTAGAAAAATTGTACAGATGAACCTGTTTGCAAGGCAGAAATAGAGACACAGATGTAGAGAACAAACATATGGACAGCAGTGGGGGAAAGGGGGATGGGGGGTGGGATGAAGTGGGAGATTGGGATTGACATATATACACTAATACATATATAGATAGATAACTAATAAGAACCTGCTGTATAAAAAATAAAATAAAATATAATTAAAAAAAAAAAAAAAGCCTGAGCTTACAATGGTCGATGGCAGGAGGAAAACCAGTGTTGTTGGGGGCAGTAAGCAAGAGAGGAGATGAGGTCTAAAAAGTAGATGGGTGTTGGCTCTTATAGGGTCATGTTGGAGTTCCGAATTATTTCCAAGTGAGATGGGAAGTACTCGAGTCTTTTAAGCAGGGGAAGAACATGGTCTAATGTGCATTTTTTTTAAAAAAAGATTACTCTGGCTGCTTGGCAGAAAATGGATGGTTAGGAGACCAAAGCAAAAGCTGGAAGAGAAGGTAAGAGGTATAGTGGGTTGAATGGTGTGTCCACTCGAAAGGTGTGCCCACCTGGAACCGGAAAATGTGACCTTATTCAGAAAAAGCATCCTTGCAGGTGTAAGTACATTGAGGATCCCAACATGAAGTCATCCTGGATTATCTAGTGGGCCTTTAATCCAATCAAAAGTGTCCTTATAATAGACAGAAGAAAAGACACAGACACACACAGAGAAGCCCATGTGAAGGCAAATTCAGAAACGAGAGTGATGAAGCTGAGACAGGCTGGGACCTGGAACCCTTTGCTGCAGTGCTACAATGCTTGCACCTGGACAAACTTCTCCTCGGGCAACAAAATACAAAGAAACTAAAAATAACTGTGTGCATGTGCACTTGGGGCAAATTATGGACAAAGGGACAAAAAGACCCAAAACGCCCAATTCCCACTTCTGAAGAGCCAGGAGCAAAAAACAGGGTGTTGGGAGCAAAAGCTGGGTACTGCGCATGCCCCCTGCACACAACACCACCAAAGGGGTGGGCAAAACACCTAAGCCACCCCTCTGGCCCGACCCCTGGACGCACCCCTACCCTCACCCCATATAAGGAGCCGGCTCGACCCCCTGCCTCAGCCAGCAGGCAAGCAAGGGAACCTGTGGTTTGTTCTCTCTCCCCACTGCTGCAGCAGGGACCCCAATAAAGCCTTACCTGAACTTCTTGTCTGGCCTCTAATCAGTTTCTATTGATTGGGGAAGGCCAAGAACCCTGGTTGGTATCAAAGCCACAAGGCAAGGAATGCCTACAGCCACCAGAATCTGGAAGAGGCAAGGAAGAATTCCCTCCTAGAGGCTTTGAAGGGAACGGAGGCTCGCCAACCCATGGACTTGGCACTTCCGGCCTCCAGAACTGTGAGAATAAATTTCTGCTGTTTAAAGGCGCTCCAGTTTGTTGTGCTTTTCTGCGACTGTCCTGGAATGTGCTGGCTAATTCAGTGGTGACAGATATGAGGCTTCTTCCTTTTTTGTTTTGTTTTGTTTTTGTTTTTTGCCTCACCGCGCAGCCTGCGGGCGGGATCTTAATTAGTTCCCAGACCAGAGGGATTGAACCTCTGCCCTCGGAAAGTGCAGAGTCCTAACCACTGGACCACCAGGGAATTCCCCAGAGCAACTTCTTTCAGACTTACATGGACTTGTATTTATCACCATTGGGTGATACGTTTTTTTCATCCAGCAAGGAAGTAGCCAACTTCTTTGTTGTCTCAGAGACCATATAGAGAAAGCACTGTGTTCGCTTCACCTTGCCCAATTTAATAGCCGCAAGATTGTTTATCACATCATCCAGGCTGGACTGTGAACCTAGATGGAGGAAATGAATTATATGAGATATCACTGTTCCTTTAAGTGTCAGGAAAAAGCTGTCCAACGGCTGCAAAGTTTGCAGGTTTCAAATTATTAAAACTCGTGTCCCATCATGAAAAGACTTCTGTGGGATAATGGCAAATCACTCTCATATTTAAAAACAATTCAAAATTGGGATAATACTACAATTCCTGAATACATCACAGTACAGTTATGACCATCAAAGAAGATGAGGTATAAAGATAATAACCAAAATTGATTGAAAAATTCTATGCACTCAGTGCAATAGATTGCTGCTACAGTGGTCTGAGTTTGTTCCTCTTCACTATCTTGATTTTTTTCTTCTTAACTGACTATGGGCTTGACCATGAAACTTGCTTTGGCCAATAGAAAAATAGCAAATATGAATCAGTAAAAAGCTTGAAAAGTGACTATGCATGGAGGTTTGCCTTTTCTCTCTGCTCTTGAGAACCTGTGACTTCTATACATCGCCCAAGCCACTTGATCAGCACAGCCAGTAGCCAGCACAGACAAAGCCAGCGTTAACAGCCAAACTTGAGATTATGGCTGACTTAGTCCTACCAGCTCACTGAAAACCCCCAGCTGACTGCAGCTACATGGGTGAATCTAGGAGAGACCAGCAGAAGAATCACCCAGCTGAGCCTAGTCCAAATTGCTGACCCACAAAATCGTGAGCTAATAAATGATTGTGGTTTGCAGTCACTATCTGAGGATGGTTTGAAAACCTAACTGATAAAATCAGACATGGTACTGAGCACTTCTCATTCAAGATCTTATTCAATCTTTAAATGGCTTATGTTTTGGGTACTATTCTAATCCTCTTTTTTTTTTTTTTTTTCGGTACGCAGGCCTCTCACTGTTGTGGCCTCTCCCGTTGCGGAGCACAGGCTCCGGACGCGCAAGCTCAGCGGCCATGGCTCATGGGCCCAGCCGCTCCGCGGCATGTGGGATCTTCCCAGACCGGGGCGCGAACCCGTGTCCCCTGCATCGGCAGGAGGACTCTCAACCACTGCGCCACCAGGGAAGCCCTAATCCTCATTTTTATATATAAGGAAACTGATCCACAGAGAGGTTGTTCCTTGCCTTAGATCACGTAACTACTAACAGGCCCAACAAGGTCACAATTTTAGGTAGTCTGACTCCAGAGAATACTTTTTTTTTTTTTTCTGGCCGCACAATAGCTTGGGAGATCTTTGTTGTGGAATCTTAGTTCCCCGACCAGGGATTGAACCTGGGCCGGGCCTCTGGCAGTGAGAGCACAGAGTCCTAACCACTGGACCGCCAGGGAATTCCCCAATACATTCTTAACTACTAAATTCCTCCTTCGTAAATAAGACAATGATAAAACGGAGATGAGACAGAAGGAAAGCTCTGCTCCCATATTCAATCTCCCTAATAGATCCTGGAATAAACCATGAATCCTTAGCTATTAAGAAATTATGTTATTCATGATTTCCTATGTAAACCCCATGTACTGCAGTCTTCAAGTTCTAATTCACTATTGTTGGAGGAGGTCATCAAGAAGACGTGCTACCTGTTGACTCATGAGCTGGACCCAGGCAATTGGAGGTTCCCCACTCCCTCCCCTCCTTGGAAGGTGCTTCCCACTTGCCTTCCCAGCTCCCAGAAGCTGCTCCAAGGACACAGCCTTGAGATTGAAATGTGGTGTTGAGATATCTGGATTGGGTACATGACTGAACCCAGTTAAGGCCACTATATAAATGTCTAAGATTTTGACAGGTGGGTGAGGTGATATACTCATCCTGCAGTCTCCTGCAGGAAACAAGCCTGGAAGTTCCCCTGCTTATTAAACTTGCCACCTGCCAATTGGAAGTAGTTTGCCCCTTTCTTAGGTCTCTCCTTGCCATACATGTAGATGGGGGCTGGTTTCAGATTTCACCTGGGAAGCTCCCAAATAAGTTTGTGAACTAACAACTATGGAGGTAGTGGTGGCAGCTGAGAGAAAGAATGGACAGCAGGCTGAGTGTCTAGGACTTGGAGTAAAGATATAGAGGATGTAGGGCTGTAATTCGAAATGAAAAGTGACACTACAGATACAGATATGGGAGATCTCAGTAGCCAGCACACATCCCAGTTCCCTTACTTTGAATCTGCAAATGTTGCTTCCAGTTGATGACTTCCGGCAAACCAAGGAATTCCTGACATTTCTTAGGGTCCTTGGAGTAGACTTGGTAAGTATTGGTGTAGTGATCAAGGTCATCTGTCATCTCCTGTTTGGGTTGGGAAAAGTAGAATCAACCAAAATGCTTGTATTTAGTGATTGCCATATTCGTTTTCAGGGTTCCATTATCTTATGACACTTTTAAATACTAAAATATTAGCTTTTTCGTTGTATTGATTTTATTGAAGGATTATTTACATTATGAGATCAAGTCAAGGACTCCCTGATTCAATTAACAATGAAAAATGTCCTGAACAAAACTACTCCTAACTCAGTTATTGCTTTAAATTTTCAAACCAAGCAAAAATGATCCATTTAAAATTATTTCTCTATCCCTCCATAAAACTCATTAAGAAGCTTGAAGAAGGGGCTTCCCTGGTGGCGCAGTGGTTGAGAGTCCGCCTGCCGATGCAGGGGACGCGGGTTCGTGCCCCGGTCCGGGAGTATCCTGCGTGCCGTGCAGCGGCTGGGCCCGTGAGCCATGGCCGCTGGGCCTGCGCGTCCGGAGCCTGTGCTCCGCAACGGGAGAGGCCACAACAGTGAGAGGCCCGCGTACCGTAAAATAATAATAATAAAAAACTTCCAAGGGGAAGTTTTAAAGAATATTTAAAGAAATATTGGCTGAGAACTTCCCAAGTCTTGAGAGAAATTTGGATACACAAGTTTATGAAGCTCGTAGGTCACCAAACAGTCAACTTAAAGAGAACCTCTCTTAGACACATTATAATAAAACTGTCAAAACCCCCCAAAAGGCTATCAGCAGATTTCTCAGAGACCTTGCAAGCCATGAGAAGATGGGGGCAATATATTCAAAGTGCTGAAAGAAATAAACTGCCATCCAAAAATATTTTACCCAGCGAAGTTGTTCTTCAGAAAAGATAGCAAGATATCATTTTTAATATCTTGCTACCACTATTTGTTTGTGATATTTGTTTTTTTATTGGGCATCTATTAACAAATTATTGTAGCTATAGATATTTTAATATTTTGTCCTTTAATCTTTATACTTGAGTTAAGTGGCTAAAAACCATATTACTATATGAGAGTATTCTGAATCTGACTATATGCTTACTTTTACCAGTATGCTGTATATTTTCATATGTTTTTGTTACTAATTAGCATCCTTTCCTTTCAGCTTGAAGAACTCCTTTTAGCTTTTCCTTTTTTTTTTTAAGAAAGAATTGGAACATTTTTTTCGATGTTTCACTAACTTTCACGAACAAACCAAAACTGAGGAAGTTCATCACCAAAAGACCTGCCTTATAAGAAATACTGAAAGGGGAACAGTTCTCAGAGCTTTCTGAGATGCTCTTCCCAGGTTATAATCCTCAAATTTGGCTCGAATAAAATGTTCCGATTCCTTCTGAAAAAAAAAAAAAAAAAAAAGAAATGCCAAAAGGAGTTCTTCACATTGAAAGGAAAGGATGCTAATTAGTAACATAAAAACATATGAAAATATACAGCATACTGGTAAAAGTAAGCATATAGTCAGATTCAGAATATTCTCATATAGTAATGTTATGGTTTTTAGCCACTTAACTCTAGTATAAAGATTAAAGGACAAAATATTAAAATATCTATAGCTACAATAATTTGTTAATGGATATCCAATATAAAAAATATAAATAGTGACATTAAAAAAACATAAAATGGAGAGCAAAAGGATAGAGTTTTTGTATGCAATCAAAGCTAAATTGTTATCAGAGTAAAATAGACTCTTATATTTATAATATGTTTTACATAAGCCTCATGGTATCACAAAGCAAAAACCTACAGTAGATTTACAAAAGATAAGAGAAAAGAATCAAAGTTTACCGCCACAGAAAATCATCAGTTCACAAAGGAAAGTTGCAAGAGGAAGAAAGGAACAAGAGGACTACAAAACAGCAGAAAACAATAGGGTGGCATTAATAAGTTCTTACCTGTCAATAAGTACTCTAAGTGTAAATTGATTCAATTCTCCAATCAAAATATATAGAGTAGCTAGATGAATTTTAAAAAAAAAGATCAACTCTGTGTTGCCTACGAGACTTTAAGCTTTAAGGAAACACATAGGCTCAAAGTGAAGGGATGAAAACGGCATACCATACAAATAGAAACCAAAAGACAGCAGGAATAGCTACACTTGTATCAGACAATATAGACTTTAAGCCAAGAATGATAACAAGAGAAAAAAGAAGGCTATTACAGAACTTTTTTTTTTTTTTTTTCGGTACGCGGGCCTCTCACTGGTGTGGCCTCTCCCGTTGCAGAGCACAGGCTCCAGATGCGCAGGCCCAGCGGCCATGGCTCACGGGCCCAGCCGCTCCGTGGCATGTGGGATCTTCCTGGACCGGGGCACGAACCCGTGTCCCCTGCATCGGCAGGCAGACTCTCAACCACTGCGCCACCAGGGAAGCCCTATTATAGAACTTTGATGAAAGAAATTGAAGAAGACATAAACAAATGGAAAGACATACATTTGGATTTATGGTTAATGAATTGGTTAAGGTTTCATGGATTGAAAGAATTAATTTTGTTAAAATAATCATATTACCCAAAGCCATCTGTAGATTCAATGCAACCTCTATCAAAATTCCAATAGCATTTTCACAGAAATAGAAAAAAAATCCTAAAACTTATATGGAACCACAAAAGATTGACTAGACAAAGCAATCCTGAGAAATAAGAACAAATATGGAGGCTTCATACTTTCTGATTTCAAACTATACTACAAAGCTGTAGAAATCAAAACAGTAAGGTATTGGCATGAAAATAGACACATAGACAAATGGAATGGAATTGAGAGCCCAGAAATAAGCTCTCACATATATGATCAACTAATATTTGACAAGGGAGCCAAGAACACTCAATCAGGAAAGAATAATCTCTTTAATAAATGGTATTGGGAAAGCTTAATAATCACTTGCAGAAGAACCAATCTTACACCACTCAAAAAGTTAACTCAAAATGGACTGAAGCCTTAAACATAAGTACTGAAACTTTAAAAACCTAGAAGAAAATATAGAGATAAAGCTCCTTGACATTGGTCTTAGCAATGATGTTTTGGATATGACACCAAAAGCACAAGAAAAGAAGGCAAAAAATCAACAATTGGGACTACATCAAACTAAAAAGCTTCTGCACAGCAAAAGAAAAAATCAACAAAATGAAGAGACACCTATCAAATGGGAGAAAATACTTTCAAATCACATATCAGACAAGGGGTTAGTACCCAAAACATATTTTAAAAACTCATACAATATCATATAAAAAACCCCAAACGATCCCATTAAAAATGGGCAGAAGAATTGACATACAAATGGCCAACAGATA
The DNA here is from genome assembly GCF_003676395.1 of Aethalodelphis obliquidens. Classification (NCBI taxonomy): domain Eukaryota; kingdom Metazoa; phylum Chordata; class Mammalia; order Artiodactyla; family Delphinidae; genus Aethalodelphis; species Aethalodelphis obliquidens. The sequence goes on along the minus strand of NW_020837958.1, from coordinate 1,054,108 downwards.
CATGAAAAAGTGCTTTACATTACTAATTATCAGGTAAATGCAAATCAAGACCACATACATACCAGAATGGTTATCATCAAAAGGACAAGAGATGGGCTTCCCTGGCGGCGCAGTGGTTAGGGGTCTGCCTGCTGGTGCGGGGGACATGGGTTCGAGCCCTGGTCTGGGAGGATCCCACATGCTGCAGAGCAACTGGGCCCGTGAGTCACAACTACTGAGCCTGCACGGCTGGAGCCTGTGCTCCGCAACAAGAGAGGCCACGATAGTGAGAGGCCCGCGCACCGCGATGAAGAGTGGCCCCCGCTTGCCGCAACTAGAGAAAGCCCTCGCACGGAAACGAAGACCCAACACAGCCAAAAATAAACACACAAATAAATTAATTAATTTTTTTAAAAAAAGAAAAGGACAGAGATAACAAGTACTGGGGAAGCTCTGGAGAAAAGGGAGCCCTGTGCACTGTTGGTGGGAATGTAAATTGGTGTAGCCACTATGTAAACAGTATGGAGATTCCTCCAAAAATTGAAAATAGAACTGTCATATGAATCAGGAATCCCATCTGGGTATACAGCCAAAGCAAATGAAAACAGGATCTCAAAGAGATACCCGCACTCCATGTTGATTGCAACATTATTCACAATAGCCAAAATATGGGGAAAAAAATGAATGGATAAAGAAAATGTGGCATATCTTTACAATGGAATTTCAGTCAGCCACAAGAAAGAAGTAACTCCTGCCAGTTGTGCCAACATGGATAGACCTCGTAGGCGTTATGCTAAGTGAAATCAGTCAGACAGAGGAAGACAAATACTGTATGACCTTCTTTATGTGTGGAATCTTAAAAAGCTGAATCATAGATACAGAGAGTTGGATGGTGGTTACTAGAGGCTGGGGAGGCCTAGGTGGGGGAAACGTGGAGATATCAAAAGGTACAAACTTCTAGTTTGTACCAGATAAATAAATTCTGAGAATCTAATATACAGTATGGGGATTATAGTTAACAAGGCTGTATTATATACAGTTGACCCTTGAACAATGCAGGGGTTATGGACCCCAACACTCCATGCAATTGAAAATCCGCACATATAGCTTTACAGTCAGCCCTTGTATCTGCTGTTCTGCATCCACAGATTCAACCGTCCTCAGATGGTGTCGTACTGTAGCATGAAATTATTGAAAAGAATCTGCATATAAGTGGACTCGTGCAGTTCAAGCCCATGTTGTTCAAGGGTCAACTGTACTTGAAAGTCTCTAAGAAAGTAGATCTTGAATGTTTTCACCAAAAAAAAGAAATGGTAATTATGTGACCTGATGGAGGGTTAGCTAAAGCTATGGTGGGAATCGTTTAATGATATATGTGTATCAAATCTACACATTGTACATTTTATACTTACAAAATCTTATATGTCAATAATCGCTTGTAAAGCTGGACAACTCTTATTTTTAAGACTGTATTTTTGAAAGTAGCTCAGGTTTCTATCAATAATTAAAAGTCTTCATTTTCAGATTATTTAATTTGGTTATTTTGAATAATATTTCTTACCAATTTCACTTCTATATAAGTTCTATAAAATACAGTTACATTAAAATTTTAGATTTTTACTTGATATTTTAAAATATCATTATATGTTTTATTTTTGAAATGTCTTAGCTATTCAATTTCACTAATTACAAAATTATCATACAATATGTGAACAACAATTCCAACTATGTCATTTTCTCCTCAGTTTTCCTTAGTTCACTCTGTTATTTCAGACCTTATGCCTTGCAACTACTATTTCCTCTGCTTTGAGGGCAGTCCTTCCCTGCCACCATGTAAAAAATCTTATTTGCCTTCAACATCCAGTTTTGGTAAAATTTCTGCTAAGAAGCGTTTCTGATCCTCTCCCTGCAACCTCTACCACATATAGTCTTTTTCCTGCCCTGTTTTATTTGCTTTATTGATGACGGTAGGTTATAACACCCTGCAGCATCTCAATGGGAAGACAGTATCACAATGAGAAGTTTTGAGTTAGCATGAATGAGTTGGTGTGGTTTCAAAACTGGTGTTTTTAAAAGGTAGGAAATATTTTTTCCCCCTTGGGTTAAGGGTTTAAAATGGGTTTCATTTATTACAATGCAGAATTCTAGCCTGGGAAATGCTCCTTTGATACCTTTAACAAAAGTGAATATCTACATAATCCTACATTACCACAACCTCCCACTGGTTGCCTCTATTCCCACAAACTGGGTGCAAGAAATGACAAAGTGCGTTTGGTCTTAAGCAGCAGCAGGATGCTATCCGTGTTTTGATCCTGCCTGTTTCACACGACGCTGTAATTTATCTGTGTATTTACCTATAATCTCCTCCAGGCTGTGGGCGTTTTGAGGACAAGGACTTGTTAACCAACACCTCGATTCATTTCTATAATCCCAGGGTCTAGCACATTGCCGGGCACACGGTAGGCACATAGCAAATACGAACATACATGCATATTCATTCCACATCTGGCACCTTACCTGCTCCTGAGGGCGGATAACCACTGTATTAAAATCAGGCCACCTGTCCACCAGGGCCTGTAGCTTGAAAGGGTTTCCCTGGTTCATGTGGAAGGTGGTCCCATAAACCTGCAGTATCCGGACAAAGTGAGAGGGTCAGCTTATTAGGAAGGGATGGCAAAGTGCCTCGTTTGATCAGGACAAGGTTTATTTCTATGAAATAATGAAATTTTTTGATTAGAAGGCACCTAATGAGAATTTCTGCAGACCGTTTTTTAGGTTCTAATTTTTGCCCCAATAAATATATCTTTAAAAAATATTCATATAGGGCTTCCCTGGTGGCGCAGTGATTGGGAGTCCGCCTGCCGATGCAGGGGACACGGGTTCATGCCCCGGGAGGATCCAGCATGCCGCGGAGCAGCTGGGCCCGTGAGCCATGGCAGCTGAGCCTGCACGTCCAGAGCCTGCGCTCCGCAACGGGAGAGGCCACAACAGTGAGAGGCCCGTGTACCGCAAAAAGAAAAAAATATATATATATTCATATAGAAAATATTCAGACCAATGAAATTTATGAATAAAAGTTATGAACTCTCCCATTGTAGAATTTAATAAAATCTTTAATAAATTTCCTTCTATTCATGTACACACACAACAAACTTCACAAAAAATGAAAAATATCAGATACACTCTACTCCAGGTGTTTCCAACTTTTCAGTGTAAACAATGACCCTTCAAAGAATATCTTTTTGTAGAAATCTTTGCATATGTACCTGATATTTGCTTAGGGAAGGTTTTTAGATGGGACATTGCTGGGCATAAAGTTATCTACATGTTTAAGGCTTTTTTTGTGTGTGTGTTACGTGGGCCTCTCACTGTTGTGGTCTCTCCCGTTGTGGAGCACAGGCTCCGGACGCGCAGGCTCAGCAGCCATGGCTCACGGGCCTAGCTGCTCCGTGGCATGTGGGATCTTCCCGGACTGGGGCACGAACCCGCGTCCCCTGCATCGGCAGGCGGACTCTCAACCACTGCGCCACCAGGGAAGCCCTGTTTAAGGCTTTTTAACATATATTTTTAAATTATCCTCTGGTAAAGGTAAATATTTCCTACCAATAAGTGGAGGCTATAGTAATTAAAGGTCAGGGACAATTGTCTCTTTGGTCCTTTTATAGCAAATAAAAATAAAGCCAGATAGTCTACCCGTAGAAGAATGCTTACCTTTCTCTTCCCCAGAGTAAAAGGATGGTTTACAAATGGTTAAGATTGAGAAAAGTGAATAGATTCAACTCACCCCAAATTATGCCAGGCCTTTCAAAGCATTAGCCTCACATAAGATGCATCCACAATTCACCCCACTGTAAATTTATGGTCTGATGTGTAATAACAGTGGCTAATATTTGCATATCTTCTCCGTGTGCAAGGCACAGTTCCACCTGTTCAACATAAAGTCTTCTCATCCTGACAATAACCCCAAGAGGTTAGAGCTCTCATTACTCCCTTCTTTTTATTTTGGCTGCGTGGCTTGTGGGATCTTAGTTCCCCCACCAGGGATGGAACCCAGGCCCTGGGCAGTGAAAGCACCAAGTCCTAACCGTGGGTCACCAGGGAAGTCCCTCATCACTCCCTTTTTGTATGAGAAAACGAAAGCATGTAAAAGTTAAGTGATGTGGTGTCGACATACAGCTTGATGATGGAAGAGGCAGACACAGACCCAGACAGGCTGGATGCTGAGTCTGCCCTTTTAGCCACAGAACCAATGCGATGTCACTGTCATCAACCTAACTCCCATGGTAGGATTAGGGTGCAAGTTCTTGACAAAACTAATAATAGAAATTGAAATATGTAACTTTATCGACCAATGTCCAAGGCGTTATGCCCAGTGGATGAGCATAATGGTTAGTACTTGGCTTCAAGGGTTAACCTGCCTGGAATAAAACCCTGGCTACTTACTGTGTGAACTTGGTAAAGTGCAGAGACCTAGTGTCTCTGTGCCGGTAGAATACCACAACCAGGGTTTTGACGTTGATACGGTCAAGATGTGGAACAGTTTCATCATCACGAGCATCACTCATATTGCTCCTTAGAGTCACACCCATTACCCTCCACTGCTCACGTCCTCCTTCACCTCCAGCAACCATCAATCTCTTCTCCACTTCTATAATTTTGTTATTTCAAGAATTTTATATTAATGGACTCATGTAGCGTGTCATCCCTTGGGATTGGCTTTTTTTTTCACTCAGCATAATTTTCTGCAGCGTCGTCCAGATTGTGGCAGGTATCAATAGGTCATTTCTTCTTTGTCGTTTAGTAGCATTCCACAGTATGGATGTACCACCGTTCGTTTAGCCATTCGCTTATGGAAGGACATCTGAGTTGTTTTGACTATTATGGATAAGGTTGTTATAGACATTCATGTGCATAGTTTTGTGTGAAAATAAACTTGTATTTGTCTGGGGCAAATGCGCAGGACTGTAATTGCTGTTTGTGTGCTGGTTGCAAGGTTAGTTAGAAACTTACAAATTGCTTTTCAAGCGTGGCTGTACCGTCTCACGTTCCCACCAACAATACACGAGAGATCCAGTTTCTCCTCATTCTTAACAGCATCTGAAGTGGAGGACCTATTTTGCTCAAAGCATACAGGTAGGCTCAGGTGAGTTGAAATTGGGTAAATGGATTATATTTCTGGCCTCAACAGTAACCAGTTGGGCAAGTTATTTAAGTTTCCTTCGTCAGATGCATCATCTACAACGTAGGGAGAAGAGTGACACCCTCCTCGTATGGGAGTTTTGAAGTTTATATGAGTTCACAGATAAAGCCCAGTGGCTGGGATGAGGTAAGGGCTATAAGTGCTTTTTATTGCCACTAATGAACTGCACTGGCGTTGTTCTGACCTCGAGGTCCCCATTGGTGCCGGTGCTGGGCAGTGGTTGCATGTGACTTAAGATTCTATCTTTAGGTGTAAAAGGAGCTTTTAAAAAGCAGTTTAGGGACTTCCCTGGCGGTCCAGTGGTTAGGACTCCACGCTTTCACTGCCAAGGGCTTGGGTTCAATCCTGGGTCGGGGAACTAAGATTCCACAAGATGCATGGCCAAAAAATAAAAAATGAAAGAAAAGCATTTTACTCGTTTCATCAATCCTCTGAATGTTAAAAATGAAAATATAAATAAAAAGTGCATAAATCCAGCCACTTTGTAACAAATTTTGCTGCAATAAAAAAACGAAGAGTATATAATAATTTCTAGGTCTCCTCCATGGACAGTGCATAATCTTTCGGATTTCAAAGAAATAGGAGTTGACCTATTAAATGTTCCAAGAAGGTACATGGTGGTTAACCTTGCCTTGGGCACAAATGTTTAAAAATTAGTATGTACTTAGATCAACCTTTTAAAGAGAAATCAAGGAAATGTTTTTGAGTCTGCAGAGAGCGTTTTTTTTGCCACTTAAAAGTATCAGACAAGTCATATTACTGAGACCTGTTTCCTCTTCTGGGACATGAGTATAATAGACCTCCCTTGCCAAGAGGTGCTATGTGAGATGCAGCATGAGTGAGTTCCTGCCACAGAATGGGTGCTCAGTGAAAGCTCATTCTTTTTTTTTTTTTTTTTAAAAGCTCATTCTCTTTCTCACCTCTATTACAAGAAGACGCAACCATTTGGTTCCCTAAGAATGTCCCATGCTCACCTTTAAGGACTCAGGGAGGCTCTTCCTTAAGTATTTTTCTAGCATCTGCAGCATCTGTGGACCCTGTAAGTGGAGCATCTTCGCAGGTACCTTAGCCTAGAGAGAAGACCAAGAAACAGCCAGGAATGAGAAGATACTGAACCAATAGAAATAGATTGGCACACATTCACCTGAACCTTAGAAGATAACAGGTGAGATAAATTTGCCTAGAAAACTGCTTTGGGAGAGGGGGAGAAAGTATAGTCACCATAGGTTTCTAGCCTTACTATGAAGGACAGGAGTTTAGAAGGGCATCATAAAAGTCCTGAAAGGGCCACCTCATAGAAGACACAAAGAAACAAGCACCGAAGATTCTATCCTAATACCTACGTCCAAGCCCTCCTTCAGTGCCTTTTATTGGTGTCACTGTCATTAAAGTCCTCACCAACTCCAAGGAAGGATGAGACGGGCAGAAAGCACAGGGCTCTCTTTCTGATAATTTTCGCTTCACTATCTTATACTACCCTGAATTTTAGTCATTAAAGACACATATATTTTAACAAACATATTCTTTTTTTAAATTGAAGTATAGTTGATTTACAATGCTGTGTTAATTTCTGCCATACAGCAAAGTGATTCATATATATATATATATATATATATATATATATATATATATATATATACACATTTAAAAATATTCTTTTCCATTGTGGTTTATCATAGGATATTGAATATAGTTCCCTGTGCTATACAGTAGGACCTTGTTGTTTATCCATTCTGTATATAATAGTTTACATCTGCTAACCCAAACCTCCCACTCCATCCCTCCCTCTGCCCTGTCCCCCTTGGCAACCAGAAGTCTGTTCTCCATGTCTGTGAGTCTGTTTCTGTTTCATAAATAGGTTCATTTGTGTCATATTTTAGATTCCACATAGAAGTGATATCATATGGTATTTGTCTTTCTCTTTCTGACTTACTTCACTTAGTATAATAATCTCTATTTACACCTATGTTGCTGCGAATGGCATTATTTCATTCTTTTTTATGGCTGAGTAATATTCCATTGTATATATACCACATCTTCTTTATCCATTCATCTGTTGATGGACATTTAGGTTGTTTCCCTGTCTTGGCTATTGTGAATAGTGCTGCTATGAACATAGGGGTGCCTGTATCTTTTTGAATTAGAGTTTTCTCTGGATATATGCCCAGGAGTGGGATTGTTGGATCATATGGTAATTCTATTTTTAGTTTTCTAAGGAACCTCCATACTGTTTTCCATAGTGGCTGTACCAACTTACATTCCCACCAACAGTGTACAAGGGTTGCCTTTTCTCCACATTCGCTCCAGCATTTGTTATTTGTAAAGTTTTTAATGGTGGCCATTCTGACTGGTGTGAGGTGATATCTCATTGTAGTTTTGATTTGCATTTCTCTAATGATTAGTGATGTTGAGCATCTTTTCATGTGCCTGTTGACCATTTGTATTTCTTCTTTGGAGAATTATCTATTTAGGTTTTCTGCCCATTTTTCGATTGGGTTTTTTTTTGGTTGTTGTTGTTATAGAGTTGTATGAGCTGTTTGTATATTTTGGAAATTAAAGCCCGTCGGTCACATCGAACAAACACATTCTTTAAATATGCAAGTGCATCTTTGTCCATGATTATCCCAATGTCACCATTAACAAGCTATGTAATCTTCAAAAAGTTACTTGACTTCCTTGTTCCTTGGTTTCCTCATTAATAAATCCTCTGGAAAGAGATCTTATCTTAGAAAATTGCTATGAGAATTAAATGAATTAATACATATTAAGTGCATAGAAAAATTTCCAGCATATATTAACTCAAAATGTTATTATTTTTATTATTGTTATTATTAATATTGTCCCTAGCCGTTAACTACACAGTAATTCAAATCAGTCCATTGGGTTGTTCTTCTGTATTGAAGGAATGGGATGTAACTTAAACACAGACCACGATATGAACATCTTCAGTTAGAATAGTGCCCTGGGAAGAATCATAGACGTGAGGATTAAATGAAGTAATCCACGCACTGGCACCAAATGAATGAAAAAGTGCATGTAAAACTCTTAGCAGAGTGCCTAGCAGAGAATAATATTAATACGTCATTATTATTATCATTCCCTGAAGGAAGCAGGAAAAATGTAGATTGATGTACTTAGTCCTTTTGTGCTGAGGCACTTCACCTTTCCAGATCTCTGTCCAGCATGTTCTTGGCTTTCTTCTTTTTTTTTTTTTTTTTTTTTTTTTGTGGGTTGTGGGCCCTCCTCTTTTTTTTGTGGCCTCTCCCGTTGCGGAGCACAGGCTCCGGACGCGCAGGCTCAGCGGCCATGGCTCACGGGCCCAGCCACTCCGCGACATGTGGGATCTTCCCGGACCGGGGCACGAACCCGCGTACCCTGCATTGGCAGGCGGACTCCCAACCACTGCGCCACCAGGGAAGCCCGGCTTTCTTCTTTTTAGGAACATATGCCCTTTGGCATGGTCAGTTAAGATACAGACTGGTAGAGACGGAACCAGCGTTGCTTACTTTCAATGGGAAAATGCTTATGGTTCCAAAGATCTCATTTACCTTTTGGAACCTGCTGTGTGAACAGATTTGAGATTGCTTGAATGAGTGAATATTCTTGACTTTTCCATGTGTATATCCTGCCCCACACTCCCAGGTGCTTTCCAGTTCTTTGGGGACCAACAGGCCATTTTGTTCCCTATGTTCACTTATTGGTTTGACGAGAGGAGAGTCTTTGACAGCATTACTATAGCTGTGGTTATATCTTTTAAAAATACATTTATTGTTGAATAATTTAAATGGGCATAATTAAAGGCATATGTAGGGTACAATTCTATGGGTTTGACACATGTGTATGCCTATGAAACCATCACCACCTTTCATCCCCTGTGTTTCTTGATTTCTCTTTGTAGTCACTTGCTCCCCACTGCTAGCCTACTCAGGAACTGATCACTATGGATTAGTTTGCCTTATATTGAATATAATGTAATCATACTATGTACTTTTCATGTGGTATAATGATGTTAAGATTAAAACAATTTGATCACGTAACAGCTGTTTGTTAATTTTTATTTCTGAGTATTATTTCATTGTAGAAATATACTACAATTTATTTATCCATCCATCTGTTGATAGGTGTTTGGGTTGTTTCTTTTCTTTCCTTTTTTGGATATAATAAGTAGAACTACAATGGATATTCATGTAAAAGCTTTGTAGTGGTTATATGTTTTCACTTATCTCAGGTAAGTACCTAGGAGTGGAATAGCTGGATTGAATGGAAAGTATATGTTTAACTATATAAGAAACGGCTAAACAGTGTTTTCTAAGTAGTTCTTTCACTTTACATTCCTACTAGCAAATCATGAGAGTTCCAATTACTCCACACTTCAACAATGCTTTGGACTGTTGGTCTTTTTATCTTTTAATTTATTATTATTTTAAAAAAATTTATTTTATATTGGAATGTATTTGACTTAGAGTGTTGTGTTGCTTTCAGGTGTACAGCAAACTGACTCAGTTATACATATACATATATTTATTCTTATTCAGATTCTTTTCCCATATAAATTATTACAGAATATTGAGTAGAGTTCCCCATGCTATACAGTAGGTCCTTGTTGATTATCTGTTTTATACGTAGTAGTGTGTATCTGCTAATCCCAAACTTCTAATTTATCCCTCTGCCCACACCTTTCCCCTTGGGTAACCATAAATTTGTTTTCTAAGTCTGTGAGTCTGTTTCTGTTTTGTAAATAAGTTCTTTTGTATCATTTTTGGACTGCTGGTCTCTTAAATTTTAGCTAAACTATGGATGTGAAGAGTTATCTCATTGTGGTTTTAATTTACCTTTTCATGATGACACTGTACTGGTAATTCATGTTCTTTTTAAAAACTTCTTGATCAGTTTAGAGCTGGGTTCCTTACATTTAGCACTACTTCTATTTCAGCCCAGACAATTCTTCACTGTGGGAAGCAATTCTGTGTACTGTAGAACATACAGTAATGTCCCTGGCCTCTACCCGCTAGCCATCAGTAGTAACACCTCCACTCTCAATTGTGAAAAACAAAAATGTCTCCAGACATTGGCTCCATCTCCTTGAGAGCCTCAGGATAGTGGAAGTCTAACGTTCCGAGAGGCAAATGTGACCTTTTATCCAGAAGCATCTTGTAAGAGGTAAAATGAAGCAGAAGAGGCAAAATGAGTTTGATGCCAAATTTCTGGGGTTGTAACATTGTTATAATACCTGCAAATCACATAATGTGAGACTGCTCTGCATATAGACATGCACACATACACACAGTGGAAAGTACCACCACTGCCACCAACAAACATATTGTCCAGTTAATAGGGTAGGCTGAAACCTGAAGAGGCTCTAGAACACTGTACAGTCAGGGTGAGCTTTTAGCTTTGGCAAAGGGCAAAGTCCACAGTTCAGACCCAGCCTTTGCCTTATTGGAAATGTTTGTAAAATGTTGAACAATTCAAACAGAGAAAACGAGTTGTAAAGAATAGTTTTATAAAACAACATTAACAAATAGGAACAAACAAGACACAATCTTGATGTCTAGCACTAGGATAAGATTACATAAATTATGATCTCTTAGTATGCTGCAACTCTAGGAACCATTAGCATGGTAACTATGACACACACACACACATATACACAGGAGAATACTAAAATAAAAGGAGAAAATGTAGAACATAAAACAGTACGTAATTCCTGATTATAATACGTAAATCTTTGCTTACACATATTCTATATGCAACATATACGAGAATTTTAAGGATGTAGAAAGATAAATTTAGAAGGGAAAACAAAATATTGAAAGACATTTTATGGGGGCTTCCCTGGTGGTGCACTGGTTAAGAATCCACCTGCCAATGCAGGGGACATGGGTTCGAGCCCTGGTCCAGTAAGATCCCACATGCCGCAAAGCAACTAAGCCCGTGAGCCACAACTACTGAGCCTGCGCTCTGGAGCCCGCAAGCCACAACTACTGACGCCTGTGAGCCTAGAGCCCATGCTCCGCAACAAGAGAAGCCACCGCAATAAGAAGCTCGGGCACTGCAACGGAGAATAGCCCCTGCTGGCCACAGCTAGAGAAAGCCTGCGCGCAGCAACGAAGACCCAACAGAGCCAAAAATAAATTTAAAAATAAAAAGACATTTTATGGCCGTAGCAGTATTGATAAAGTCTTTTAAATTAACTTTCTTCTTCACATGATTTGAATTAACTGTAAATCTGGCCTGCATTCTAGTCCACATTCCTCTGCATATTTCCTCTTCGACTTTGAACAGACGACTTCACTTTCCTGGTTAACCTTTATCTAAAGAAAAAGCTACCTCCTTTAGAAAGTTTCCTAAAGGACTAAATAGAACGATGTTTGCTTGTATCTCGGCACATTAGGTGCTAGATAAGTGTTACTTGGATCTGGATCCTTCCTTGCAAATGTTATTACTTTTCCACTCACCCACCAGCTTCCCAAATCCCTCCATATCATTTATCTGCTTAGAACGAAACCTGGTTTAATCCTTCCAAGAATTTTTTCCACAGTACACCTGCTGTATACAGAGTACCTGCAATGCATTATTTCTCAAATTGAATAGACTCCCTTTTCTTCAACCTAAGTGTCAATAAGTAAGCTCGGCCCTTCATTTGGAAACCAGCAAGAGCATTTGATTTTTCCCACCTTGTCGTGAGAGGAAAATGAGGAGGCAGGTGTCACAAAGCAGCGATTCTCTCCAATGAGATGAGTCCTCACCTTGTCTCCACGAAGAAAGGTTCCCAGGAACAAATGAGAAGCAGCAGACTTTTCCAGAATATGAACTTCCCTTTACCCTGGCAAGTACAGCCAGGAACTGCAAAGTGTGTTTAGGTAATTTTTCTACAGAAATAGCTAAATTGAAGCTGTTGAAGTAGACCTTGTCTATTTAAAAGCAGCGAGGAGAAACTTCAACTGTTAGCTGGTGTGGAATCCAGTGGCACCTGGTCCCTCCCTCTGGGTCACATGTTCTGCTGCCTCTGCAAATTTGGGAGTCTGATTGTAACTAAGGGTTTGTATTCTCATCCTACCATTTACCAGCTGTGTGTCTTTGACCAAGTCCTCTAATCTCTCTGTGCCTCTGTTTCGTCATCTATAGGTGAGGTAAATAATACTACCTACTCTCACTAGGTTGTGGGTTTTTTTTTTTCCAATTTTCTTATAAATTTTATTTTGTTATTTATTTATTTACTTTATTTTTTATTGGAGTATAGTTGATTTACAATGTTGTGTTAGTTTCAGGTGTACAGCAAAGTGAATCAGTTTTCATATATATATACTTACTCTTTTATAGATTCTTTTCCCATATAGGTCATTACAGAGTACTGATAAGAGTTCCCTGTGCTATACAGCAGGTCCTTATTAGTTATCTATCTTATATAAAATAGTGTGTGTATGTCAATCCTAATCTCCCAATTTATCCCTCCCTAGGTTTTTGTTTTTTTAAGTTAAATGGGCTAACATTTTTGAAATGCTTAGGTAAGTGCCTGACAAATATAAAATGTATATTAATGTTTCTTAAATGAAACAAAGCAAAACAAAATTACCGTCACGTAGGGTAAGCTGCATATGTAAATATCTCTCAAAATATTTAGTGCAATACTTTTTCCCTGTGGTTATGGATCCAGCCCCTTTTGATATGATCATTCTAATGTGACACAATGAAGAGAAGAATGTCAGAAACAGATGACATGTTGTCCTACTACACCATCCTACACAGTTATACACAGTGTGAGATTTTCCTAGAAGCTTCCTCACCAAATTCCTCATTTACGTTGACTCAAGGCGGCCGTTCCTAACTAGCTCATTATATATAAGCGAAGATGCACACGTCACAATGTTAGATAAGGTTTTGCCTTAATTTGGGATTCCTGGTATTCAAGGAAAACAAATTCATGTTAAAACATTGTCTGTAGTCAGATAGCATACAGAGTGTATCTTGCAAACGGAGACAGAAGTATGGAGGCAAATTACTTTTACAGTGTCAGGGAACTAACTTAGGAAAAGAAACAGTTTCCTGTTGTAAAAGCATAGAAAGCCAGGGAGAATTTTATTTCTCTTACACATAGATTGTTCCAGCTTTCCTTTGGTGTTAATCCACTGTGTTTGCAATGGCACAGATTCTTACCAGTCAGCCAAAGAAAACTCAAGACTGTTCCATTATCCTTAACTTTGTGGGCTAAAGAACATCGACTAGTTTGAGATGGCTGCATAGATTGAAGTGTGTTCTTTATTATGATAGTCATTATGAAGGACAGTCATAGATGACCACTTGCAGCTAGAGGTGTCCCATCAGCTAACAGGGATAACTCCAGGTGTACTTGACAGTTCCAGGCTCTTTGAAAGGACCCATAGTACACTGGGGGAGTCGGGGAGGAAATACACTGGGATGGTCTTAACTAAGATTCCCACAGTCCTGGCTTAGAAGAGAAGAACCTGATTCCCTCATAGGATAAGAAGCCAGGAGCCTCTCGTAAGGTGTGGTTACATTTATTATTTCTGTAGGTGTTCCATATCTGGGTTATATCATGAAGAACACTTCCTGCTTCTCAGGAATATTTGTATGTCTGTCTTTACAGCACAAGGAATTTTCTTTTCATAGTATTGTCCAAAAAGTGTATCATCATTGATAAAATTAATGTAATACAGTTTAGTACAATCCTCATTTTTTTTTATGTCTAAGAAATTTTAACCTTTTATCATTTTATTAGGAAGAACTCAAGGTTTCAAATGTCTGAGTGTTTGGAACTTAATTTGTAGTATTACTGCAGAGGAAATACCTCTGAACATTGATAAAGGGCTAGTCTGACTGAGGGTTGGAGTGATTCAAATGATTAGGTTGAATGACAGTATTTTATAATCTTGATCAAGTTTGGTCGATTCTTATCAACAAGACTTTCCAAAAGTATTTTTCCAGCAAACATTCCATGAATGTTTATTCATAGTATCTTACTAATATTCCTAAAGGCTAGTAGTTGATCAGAGTATCATTTTTTAAAACATTCTGAAATCATATTTTTATTGGTTTTAACAAGATTTATAACCTACTCAAAAATGCAATAGAGTGGGCACCATAAAACAAATTTTTTAAAAAATTATTCATTTATTTTTGGCTGCATTGGGTCTTCGTTGCTGCGTGTGGGCTTTCTCTATTTGTGGCGAGCGAGGGCTACTCTTTGTTGTGGTGCACGGGCTTCTCATTGCGGTGGCTTCTCTTGTTGTGGAGCACGGGCTCTAGGTGCGTGGACTTCAGTAGTTGTGGCTCAGTAGGTGTGGCTCACAGGCTCTAGAGCGCAGGCTCAGTAGTTGTTTTGCACGGGCTTAGTTGCTCTGCGGCATGTGGGATCTTCCCGGACCAGGCCTCAAACCCGGTGGATTCTTATCCACTGTGCCACCAGGGAAGTCCCACAAAACAAATTTGTTTGAAAGCACTAGCACCAGCACATGAATAGTCATGACATTCAGTGGCATGTCCCTTGTTTTTTTTTTTAAACATAGATTTTATTTATTTATTTATTTTTTGGCTGCATTGGGTCTCCGTTGCTGCGTGTGGGCTTTCTCTAGTTGCGGCGAGTGGGGGCTACTCTTCCTTGTGGTGCGCGGGCTTCTCATTGCGGTGGCTTCTCTTGTTGCGGAGCACAGGCTCTAGGCAGGTGGGCTTCATTAGTTGCGGCACGTGGGCTCCATAGTTGTGGCTTGCAGGCTCTAGAGCGCAGGCTCAGTAATTGTGGCCCACGGGCTTAGTTGCTCTGCAGCACGTGGGACCTTCCTGGACCAGGGATCGAACCAGTGTCCCCTGCACTGGCAGGCAGATTCTTAACCACTGCACCACCAGGGAAGTCCAGCATGTCCCTTGTTGAAACATAGTTTTTATAATCTGCACTGGTGGATGCTTTACAAACAGGGTAAGCTGCGTGTAGAGTAAAATGTAGAGATTTTAAAAGTAGAGATTAAAGACATTAGAGATTAAAGATGAGAAGTTATTTTAATGAAACTTTCTTTTGTTGTCAACTTAAAGAATCTCTGCACATGGTGGCACCTTAAAAAAAAATCTACAAATAATGGACATATATGATACTCTGAATATCATTCTTCAAAATCACATTTAAAAGCATCAGTTGAATATATATCCATTATTTGTGGATGTTTTTTAAGGTGCCACTATGTGTAGAGATTCTTTTTTTTTTTTTTTTTTTTTGCAGTACACAGGCCTCTCACTGTTGTGGCCTCTCCCATTGCAGAGCACTGGCTCCGGATGTGCAGGCTCAGCAGCCATGGCTCACGGGCCCAGCCGCTCCGCGGCATGTGGGATCTTCCCGGACCCGGGCACGAACCCGTGTCCGCTGCATCGGCAGGCGGACTCTCAACCACTGCGCCACCAGGGAAGCCCTAGAGATTCTTTAAGTTGACTGAACCAGCAATAACTTGGAAGAAGTAAATTATAGAGTCAGGGTGGGATTGTCCTTACAACCTAAACAAGTTATTATTTGCAGTGAAGGGAAACACATATGCAATGGAATATTACTCAGCCATAAAAAGAAACGAAATTGAGTTATTTGTAGTGAGGTGGATGGACCTCTGTCATACAGAGTGAAGTAAGTTAGAAAGAGAAAAACAAATACCGTATGCTAACACATATATATGGAATCCGAAAATTTAAAAAAAAATGGTTCTGAAAAACCTAGAGGCAGGACAGGAATAAAGATGCAGACATAGAAAACGGACTTGAGGACATGGGGAGGGGGAAGGGAAAGCTGGGACGAAGTGAGAGAGTAGCACTGACATATACACACCACCAAATGTAAAATAGATAGCTAGTGGGAAGCAGCCATGTAGCACAGGGAGATCAGCTCGGTGCTTTGTGACCACCTAGAGGGGTGGGATAGGGAGGGTGGGAGGGAGACGCACGAGGGAGGGGATATGGGGATATATGTATACGTATAGCTGATTCACTTTGTTATACAGCAGAAACTAACACAACATTGTAAAGCAATTATATTCCAATAAAGTTGTTAAAAAAAAAAAAAGAATACCTACAAAGTCCCTTCCAGGGAGGCTCCAAGGAGGTCTTTCCCAGATTTCTTTTCCAGAATCACCTGCTTTTAGATCATGTAAGGATTGATCATGTAATTGATGAGGAAAGGCAGCCTGCTCCTATTGAAGGTAGCATTGAATGTACTAAGCTAGTCTTTTTCAATATCTACCTAGATCAGATTGTAAAATATTGGAATTTAGTATTGACGGAGCTATTTCCTGTGACATGGGCCTGCCAATGAGCTGATCATACCCATATAGGATGGGACATAATGGGATAGTACTCAGCAATAAAATGAATGAAATACCAACACACACAACATGGCTTAAGTCTCATAGACATTTGGTGAATGGAAAATCCAGGCATAAAAGAGTACTCAATATATGATGCTAATTTTACAGAGTTCAAGAACCTGAAAAATTAATCACTAAAGAGATCTTAACCAGCCCTTGCCTCTGGTAGGGCTGTAGATTGGCAAAGGGTATGAAAGAATTTTTAGACGTGACAAAATTGCTCTATTTTTTGAGAAGAATGCAGGTTTCCTGAGCGTAAGTAAGCTTGTTTCAACCCCACAGAACTACTCTCTCTCTCATTTTCAAAGAGAGAGAGAGATTCTCTGTGTATTAAACCTGTTGTGTTGTTGTATGTCCAAACACTTCTTTAATTTGTCCTTTTAATTAGATACTATTTTGCCTGTCTCTATGATTGTACGTTTAAGACCTTTCAGAGAAATTTGATGGCATCACTTCTCTGTTTGCTAAGCATCTGGGGCTGTCAAGGAGAAGTCTGAAGTCAGTAAGATTCTTATTCTTCTTATCAAAACCCCTCAGTTTATCCCCTCTCTCTGGAACCTTGTATGATCTTGTCTTCATCTTTGGTGCTCAGAAATTTTTTTTTGGCGGTACGTGGGCCTCTCACTGCTGTGGCCTCTCCCGTTGCGGAGCACAGGCTCCGGACGCGCAGGCTCAGCGGCCATGGCTCACGGGCCCAGCCGCTCCGCGGCACGTGGGATCTTCCCAGACCGGGACACGAACCCGCGTCCCCTGCATCGGCAGAAGGAGTCTCAACAACTGCGCCACCAGGAGAGCCCTGGTGCTCAGAAATTTTACAGTAATATATCTAATGAGTTCTTTTCACGCTCAGTCTTAAGTTATTTCAATCTTCAATCATTCCTCACTTTTGGAAAATCTGCTTCTTCTGGTGCTTCTGCCACCTCTTCTTTTTCTTCCTTTTACATTATTTCCATCATTCCATTTGCTCTGTTCTCAGTTTTTGGAATGCCGTTTAGATGGGTCTTTAAACTTGTCAATGTTGTTCAGTTCCCTTATATCTTCTTTCATATTTTCCATCCCATTTTCATTCTATGTGATATTCTGAGATATACCTTCTACCAGAACTTCTTAGCTTTCTAATTATCTTTCCACCATGTCCATTTTGCTACTCAGTCCATCCGTTGAGATTTTTATTCAAAGTTCCAGTATTTAATTTCCGAAATCTCTAGTTGATTCCTTTTTAAGAATGTAACATAAAATATCCACAACTATACTTTTCTAAAGTCTCCTAATTGCTCTATTTCTCTTTCAGCAAGTGTGAATTCATCCACAGGTCAAGTTTGATGCCTTTCTTTCCTTGTCAATTCTTTGGTCATTCCTGGTTTTCTTTTTATCTTTGAGTTTGAGGGTTCCTAGTCACAATTTTAAAAGAGCTACTGCTCCACGTCCCTGGTATTTTGGAGGATGGGCCTGGAACTTTACAAGTTGTGGTGGTAATTTGCCCTCTTTGTGTGAGGCCCACCCCTCTTCCAAGGGTCAGAGCTCTCTGTAGCTTCCAGTCCCCAAAGCCCCTCCCCTACCCCCCACTGCCTTCTCCTCTGGTAACACTCACATTTGCAAAATGCTTAGCAAAAATCAGGATGGAATCAAAGGCTAACAGCCACGCTTGCATAATCTAGCTCTGACCAATAACAGGCCTGAGTTAGGTTTACCCTAGTTTGTTCTTCTGTTGACTGGGGGTCGATCTGCCTTGCATGGTCTTCTAGTTGACATTTCACACATGTATTATAGGTGCCGGTTTCTTACATTTTTATTTCACCATAGTCTTACTCCTTTTCATTCTCCAGCTTATAGGAATTACCCAGCACACCTAGAGCATCAATAAATTCTTTTTTCTCTTCCCTGACTCCTATTGATGTTAATTCAATCACTTGATGAGAATTCAGCAAATGATAACTGGGCTCCATCTGCAATCTTGAGCCAATTCTCTAACTTGCATTTATGCAATCCTTTTCATATCTAGTTTTACAAGTGCATGTATTTTTATCTTCATTTTTAAAAAATAGGAAAACAAAATCTACAGTGTTGATGGGATTTGCCCAGTATCATACACTGAGTGGCTGAACCATACTCGTAATTCAGATACATTCCTGACCCCAATCCCATGTTTTTACCCCATTACCCAGGGTACTAGATTTAGGCATATTAAAGCAATAGTCTGTAACTATACAACACGTAGCAGTTGTAAAGCACTTTCACATGCATTGTGTTATCTTTTCCTCATGAAAGCCCTTGATATAGCATTATTATTTATCCTAGACAGGAAATCTTGCAATTAAATAAGAAAGTTACCAAGACAATTGAGCGATGACACTCAGGGTCTGGAGACTTCAAGTCTCTAGACAGGCACGGGCATAAACCTTGGGGTATCCCAGATATTTCTTTTCCACCTACCTCAAACAATAAGGCAATCAACACGTTAAAAGGATACCCAAATAAACCCACCAAAGGCTGGGAAGTCTTGTTTCCCATAAAATATCTTCTCTTCATCTTTAAGGACACTGGATTGCTCCTTTTCATTCCTTTTTTTTTTTCTTTTTTTCTGTTCAGTGGCAGTAATTTCCACTACTCTGTCTTCCGGCTCACTGATCCATTCTTCTACCTCATTTAGTCTACTACTGATTCCTTCCAGTGTATTTTTCATTTCAGTTATTATATTCTTCATCTCTCTTCGGTTGTTCTTTATATTTTCTAACTCTTTGTTAAAATTTTCTACAGTAAGTCCCCTACGTATGAACTTTCAAGTTTCGAACTTTCAAAAGATGCAAACATATGGTCCCATGTCTAATCACGTAAGTTAGGTCACATGTCTGGCGTACATTGTCACGTGTGTGCATCCTCTACAAGTGGCTGTGCTTTTGTGTACTGTACAGGACTGTATAGAGTACAGTAGTGCAGTATCTTTTTTCAAGCCCAGGATGTCTGGAAGCAAGTATAAAAGCAGCGGTGACGTAGCCGGTACTGCTAAGAAGCGCCAAGCAATAACAATGGAAACAAAAGTGAAAACAATTGAGAGACTGGAGTGAGGGGAAAAGACACCTCGCCCTTCATATCCTATTTCTGATGATCCTTCAGCTCTACCATCTCCTCCCTCCTCTCCCTCCTCCAGTCAGTAACTCTTCTCACCTCTTCCCTCAATGCCAGCCCCTGCATGCCAGCTGTTGTACTGTACTATTGAACTTTTCAAGGTACTGCACTGTAAGATTAAACATGTTTTCTTTATTTTTGTGTCTGTTTGTTTTTTATGTATTATTTGTGTGAAAAGTATTATAAACATATTACAGTCCAGTACTATATAACTGATTGTGTTAGTTGGGTGCCTAGGCTCACTTTGTTAGACTTAACGAACAAATTGGACTTACAAACACACTCTTGGAATGGAACTCGTTCATATGTAGGGGACTTACTATAACGTCTTGCTCTGTGTATCCACTATCCTCCCAAGTTCCTTGATCACCTTTGTGATCACTACTCCGAACTCTTTCTCAGGTAGGTTGCCTATCTCCACTTCACTTAGTTCTTCTGGGGTTTTATCTTGTTCCTTCACCTGAAACATATTCCTCTGCTGCCTCATTTTCTCTAAGTTGCTATTTGTATTTTTATGTATGTGGTAGGTTAGTTACATTTCTTGGCCTTGGGGAAGTGGCCCTCTGTAGGAGGCATCCTGTGTCCCAGCAGTGCACTCCCCTCTCGACGCCCAAGCTATGTGCTCTAGGCGTTCCCCCTAAGAACGCTACGTGGGTTTTTCTGTGGGGCTGGGCTAAGTGTGTGGGCAATCAGGTAGGCCCCTAGCTGGTCAGTTGCCAGGCCCTGCCTTGTGTGGACGTAGCTGGCTGTTATTTAGTGGGGTCTGGTCCTGAGGTGACTAGTTGCAGAATCCTAGGGGGTCCCTGGAGCTAGTGCTGGCTCACTGGTGGGCGGAGTCAGGGTCCCAAAGACTCTGGGATTGTTGCCCACCCACCGGCTGGTTAAGTCAGATCTTGGGGTTAGTGCCAGACTACTGGTAGGCATAGCTGGTTCCTAGAGTCTGGCTCTGGAATCCCAGAGCTCATTTAATATTATTGGTGGGGGGTAGTTCTTGACCCAGTTGGGTATGGGGTCCAGGGTGTCCTAAAGGTTGCGTTGGCCAGCTAGTGGGCTGGGCCAGGGCCCAGCCAGTGCCAGTGTGGGATCTGGCCTGCAGTGTGGGATTGTAGTTTTCTAGCTTCTTGTGTCTGCCCTCTGGTGGGCGAGGCTGGTCTAGAGGCCTGGTCTGGCTTCCTGGTGGGAAGGGCCGGTCCACTGGTGGGCAGAGCTGGGTCTTGGCCCTCTGGTGGGCTAGGCCGTGTCTAGAGGCAAGCCCAGAGGTGGCTGTGGGCTCTTTAGTCTTTAGGCAGCCTGTCTGCAGATGGGGGTGGATGTGTTCCTGCCTAGTTAGTTGTTTGGCCTGAGGTGTTCCAGCACTGGAGCCTACAGGCTGTTGGGGGGCCAGGTCTTGGAGCTAATGAGGCAAGATGTTAGCTATCAACAATGTCCCGCTACATGCTGCCACCAGTGTGTTTTCCTTTACCAAAGCCTGAATTCCTTCTCCCTGTTTCAGAACCACAAAGCCTCTCTCTCCCTGACGACTACAGGGAATTCTTGGAGGGGAGTATCAACTTGTACTCATACAGAAAGGAAAGTAGTATGGCAACAGAATTTTCATCTATAGTCTAGGGAATAAGATATATTCTATTATTTCACTAAAACAGTGGTTCTCAAAGCATGGTCCCTGGGCCAGCAGCATCAACATCACCTGGAAACTTGCTAGACATGTGATTTCTGGAACTCTCCCCAAGATCTACTGAATCAGAAAATCTAGGGGTGAGGCCCTGCAACCTGTTTGAACAAGCCTGCTAAGTGATTCTGATGCAGGCTCAACTTTGAGAACCACTAAACTAAATGTCAACCAGAGGTGACTTTGCCTCCAGGGGACATTTACTAATATCTGGAGACATTTTTAGTTGTCATAATTGGGATGGAGGGTGCTAATGACATCTAGTGGGTAGAGGCCGGGGATTCTGCTAAACATTCTACAAATGCACAGGACGGACCTACAGCAAAGAATTGTCCAGTCTAAAATGTCTGTTGCGCCAAAGTCGAGAAACCTGCTCTAAACTGAGCCTTCACTCTCTCAACTGGTGAAGAAATTAAACCTCAGCTGTGTGTGTGTGTGTGTGTATGTGTGAGTGTGGTTGTGTGTGTGCGTGTGTGGGTGTGTGTGTGTACGCATGCGTGTGTGTGCGTGCGCGCGTGCATGTATATTTGTGGGAGTCTTCATCCCCAATTCCACAGCTTAATTTCAGGCTTAGGTGGACCAGAGGGAACGAGTTCTTAATCCAGGTGATCACCTTCATTCAGGTGCTCTGTTTGCTGCCCGGTACCGGTGTTTAGTGCCGTTTCTCTCGAAGGGCTGGGGCAGGAAACTCTCCCACCTAACCTGTCCCAACCAGGAAGAATATCTTTCCACACCAGCAACCAGATTCTCCCATGAGACAATGGTCTGAACCGCACAGAATTCTGGCATCTTGAAGTAATATGCCAAGGTCAAGCGGAACAGTAGGCATCCATGCTATAACCCCCACCCCCTCAACTTCCATCTCTTCTCAATAAATCCCCACCTTCCTGGGGCTGGGTGTTCCCACTTTCCTCTCCCCGTTAACTCACACCATGTTTCCTCATCACGAACCACTTAGCTTCAGCTTATACAATCAAACACAAAATCTCTTTATTGTTTGAGGGTTTCAGGCGACTTCAGGAAGCTCAGCTTTTAGGAACAATATTGAATCATTTTCCCCAGAGTGGAAGGGTTGGGGGGGGAGGGGACAGGCTAACATAGGTTAGTCTTTTTCTTTTTTCTTTTTTTTTTGCGATACGTGGCCCTCTCACTGCTATGGCCTCTCCCGCTGCAGAGCACAAGCTCCGGACGCGCAGGCTCAGCGGCCATGGCTCACAGGCCCAGCCGCTCCATGGCATGTGGGATCTTCCCGGACCGGGGCACGAACCCGTGTGCCCTGCATCGGCAGGTGGACTCTCAACCACTGGGCCACCAGGGAAGCCCTAGTCTTTTTCTTAATAACTCTCCCTGCTATATCATGCATAACATATTTAACATAATATACCATATATATTTGTATATAACATATTTAATATACCTATAAAGCAGCAATCAGAGGAGAGGATAATGTCTACAGACCTAAAGAGTAGAGTCCACTTGCTCCTCACTAAGGGAAAAGCCATAGAAAGAGAGGAATAAGTTGTAATGCCCAGGAAGTGTTAGCCCTCCCTGGAAAAACTGGCAAGGGTCTACCAGCCCATGCCCTAAGAGTCCCAGGGGAAGCCATTTGGGGCAACATGTAGCAGATGAAGAAGCATGGCGGAGCTACTGGAAGCATGGAGACCAGAAGTATGAAACCACTGCAGGAGGACCGGATGCTGCTTATGCTGAGATATCTAAGGCAAGCCCATCGACGGTGGTGGTCCTGTCGACCATTCACACTGCTGCCCCAGGACCCACACGATGTCCACTCCTTTACCTACGATTACAGTTACAATTGGTTCTTTCCCTCCACCCACCCGTCGGCTCCTCCAGCTGCATCCTCAGGCCCATCCCGTACTGTCTTGGATTCAGGGCTGCTTCACAGAGGCACACAGTTCCACTGGTTCCAGTCACAGGGCACAGGGATATGATTCAGACTGCGACTCATTTTCTGCATAATTTTGTTATTCTTGTCTACATGAGAATACACGGGGAAGCCACGTTTGATCAGAGCCTGGGTCTGGTAATAGATGACATAGGTGACGAGACCATGGCCCCGGTACTCAGGCAGGGTGCCCCCCATCCGCATCTCTCCTGTCTGGTCCATCAGGGACCAGGACACAGGGGTCCCCTCGGGCCCCAGCAGGCAGAAGTTGGGGAAGGTCCAGATACAGCGCTCGATGAACCGCTGGCTCCACTCATTGCCACCGAAATGCCAGAATTTATTCACCACGGCAGCGTGGGTAGGATCCAACGATGAGAGTTTAAACATCTCTTGGTCACTATGGATGTTCCAAGAGAAAAGCAAAGTCCATGAGTTTAGAGGTTTATATTTGTTCTTACCTCTAGTATCTTGAGAGACAGAGTAGGCAGAGGAAATAGCGAACGCAAAGTCTGGAGTATAAGTGAGCTTGTAATGACAGAGGGACAGAAAGAAGGCCGATGTTGTCGGACTGAGTGAGCTAGAAGGACAAGACAGGTCAAAGAAGTTGACATAGGCCTGATGTACTCCAGGTGAGAAAAGAAATGGTGGGGTATTTTAAGCAGGGGAGAAACACGGTTTGAATTACGTTTTTAAAAAAGATTCTTCTGGCCGCTTTGAAGAAGATCGATTGTGGGCAGACAGAGTAAAAGCAGAAAGAGAAGTTAGGAGGCTGCTCTGGTAGTGAGAGGCGTAAGCAGCGTAGGGTAGCTTTTATCAAACTCACATGGCCTTGGGTTTGCCATGGCTAAGTGATAAGTTCTTTACATCCAGCAGGGAAGGAGCCAGTTCCCTTATTGCCTCAATCGCCATATAGAGAATGTTTTGTGATCGCTTGACTTTGAAGGATTTAGTGGCTGCAAGACTTTGTATTACTTCATTCAGGCTGGACTGTGAACCTGGATGGGATTATAAGGAGAAATGCAATGATTTATGTCCATTCTAGGGAGAAGCTCTCCAGTGGAGTAGGAAGTGTCTGAGGATTTCTAGTCAGAGAATTTTGGTGATGGGCTCGGTGCTGCTACTGTATGACTGGGCTCATGTAATCAGGATTTGAGCAATTTTCCTTGTTTTGGAAAAGCAAAAGCATGCCTAGAAATTCATTCAGCCACGGTCATGCCATTAGAGGCAACACCAGGACTGGAACTAAGTTTTCTGGGCTACATAATCGTGCAGTTTTTTTGTTTGTTTGTTTGTTTTTTGTGGTACACGGGCCTCTCACTGTTGTGGCCTCTCCCGTTGCGGAGCACAGGCTCCG
This sequence comes from Aethalodelphis obliquidens, assembly GCF_003676395.1. Taxonomy (NCBI): domain Eukaryota; kingdom Metazoa; phylum Chordata; class Mammalia; order Artiodactyla; family Delphinidae; genus Aethalodelphis; species Aethalodelphis obliquidens. Next base: position 1,029,517 of record NW_020837958.1, on the reverse strand, counting down.
GACGCGCAGGCTCAGCGGCCATGGCTCACGGGCACAGCCGCTCCGCGGCATGTGGGATCTTCCCGGACCAGGGCACGAACCCGTGTCCCCTGCATCGGCAGGCGGACTCTCAACCACTGCGCCACCAGGGAAGCCCAATCATGCAGTTTTGATGATCAAAGAAGGTGAGTTATAATAATTATAGTTGCCGAGACTTCCCGGCAATTATAGTTGCCGGGACTTTTCAACACTGCTGTGTTTTAGGTACCATCATTTATTTTTTTAGTAAATTCATTCATTTATTTATTTATTTTTGGCTGCGTTGGGTCTTCATTGCTGCGCATGGGCTTTCTCTAGTTGTGGCATGTGAGGGTTACTCTTTGTTGCGGAGTACGGGCCTTAGAGCACATGGGCTTCGGTAGTTGTGGCCCACAGGCTCAGTAGTTGTGGCATGCGGGCTCAGTAGTTGTGGCTCACGGGCTTAGCTGCTCCATGGCATGTGGGATCTTCCTGGACCAGGGCTCAAACCCGTGTCCCCTGCATCGGCAGGCGGATGCTTCACCACTGCACCACCCGGGAAGTCCTAGGTACAATTATTACCCTCACTTTTATATATGAAAGTCAGGATCTCAGATAGGACAAGTCCCTGGCGAGGATCACATGGCAAAGTAACAGGCAAATGCCATCCTAGGTAGTCTGACTCTGGAGACCATGCTCATAACCATATAAGTTGCTCTTTACGACCTAGGAGGTGTTCTGTGACATGAGTTGTCATTCCAATTCTAGGAATGAAAGTCCCTGGGGAAAGCTCTGCTCTGATACCCAACCACCCTAAGGCATGCTGGATATGTCCACAAAATATGCCATAAATCCTTAGCTCTCAGGGGATTACATTACAGTCCTCTATATGAAGCCCATTAGGTATAAGCTTTGAGGGTGTTTTTCCCCCTTTACAGGTATAGTTGCAGCTGAGTAAAAAAAACTGACAGCAGGCTGAGGGTCTGGGGCTTGGAGAAAGGAGATATATGTCATAGGAGAAATTGTTCAGGATGGAGATGTGGTTCAGCACAGATTCCATTCCTTTTATACTTACTTTGGATCTGCAAATGCTGTTTCCAGTTGATGACTTCTGGTAAGCTGAGGAATTCCTGACAATTTTTGAGGTCTTTGGAGTAGATATGGTAAGTATTGGTGTAGTGATCAAGGTCATCTGTCATGTCCTGTTATCATTGAGAAAAGGGGGGCAAAACAAATGTCTTATTTTTCATGATTGTAATACTTTTTTCTAAATTCTACTATACTGTGGTATTTTTAAGTACTAAAATATTGGTGTTTGTATTGGTGCTTTAGAAATTTTTCTGAATCATTTAAATCATGAGATCAAGATGGGAGATTCAGGTGTTCAAATTATGATGAAAAACTACAGAACAATACTATTCTCTACCCATATATTGTATTAAAATTTCAACTCAAGCAAAGACACAACTATTTAGAAAGGATTCTTCTATATTTTCATCTTCCTCAACAGGAAGAAGAGAAAAGCAATTGACAAGGAAAAGCTTCTGTTGCAAGAATAAATGTTTCTATATTTCAAACACTTGCAGAATACAGAAGCTATGAAGATGACAGTATTAAATTTGGTTATTGACATTTCTGGATTGACATTTCCATCTATACTAAATTAAGACAAAGAAGATGAAAACCAATTAGAAATGCTTTCATAAAATAATACAAGAGTTGAACAAATTGTAATTACAGAAAAACAAAGAAACCACTTATTTAGAAAGATCCCCTCAAATTATTAAATAAGAGATGTGATTATTTGGAAGAAGAAACAGGAAAATATTATCTTGAGTGCAGAATTCGAAACCTTTTCAAAAATAGTTGGAATTGTTGCACAAAAATACACTCACAAGTCAGCAATGATACCACTAACACATTTTGTTTCTTAAGATCCCATTTAAGATAAAAGGTCAAATAATTTTATTGCAGTTCAGTTTTTATTATTAATATAAATTTCTTCATTTTATATACTGTTTAATTCCATGGATTTTAAATAACTTATTATTTGTAGGAAAGATATATTTGTATTTTTATAAAGTTATAATTTTACTGGATGTTTTAAAATAAACTTAGGGTTTTTTGTCTTTGAAATGTATTAACTATTTAGTTTCACTAATTTCTAAATGTTTCCCCAAAATGTATATGGAAATTCTAGTATTATAAAAAAATTTTTTATAATCAGCCAACGAACTGTCCTGTTTCATACCTTCCTATCTTTGTCCTTGTTACTTTCTCTGGTTAGACTGTCCTCCTTTCTTTGTCAGCCTAACAAAGATATATTTATCTACAAAACCCAGTTCAGATGAAACATCCACTAAGAAGTATATCTAATCTGATCCTGTGACCTCCATCTCCAAACTCCATAGTTTAATCAGCTTTTGCCTGTGCTATCTCCGTATATTGTACATTTTCTGTTTTTGAACATTTTACACTAAGTTGTAATTTATTTACTTACCTGTATTCTCCTCCAGGCTGTGGGGTTCTTAAAGGCAAGGACTTGTTCACTACACTGCAATTCATTTCTGTAGCCCCAGGGTCTACCACATTGCCGGGCACACGGTAGGCACATAGCAAATACAAACATAGATGCAAATTCATTCCACATCTGGCACCTTACCTGCTCCTGAGGGCGGATAACCACTGTATTAAAATCAGGCCACCTGTCCACCAGGGCCTTTAGCTTGAAAGGGTTCCCCTGGTTCATGTGGAAGACGGTCCCATAAACCTGCAGTATCCGGACAAAGTGAGAGGGTCAGCTTGTTAGGAAGGGATGGCAAAGTGCCTTGTTTGACCAGGACAGGTTTATGTCTATGAAATTGTGAAATTTTACAGCGGTAAAGGGACAAATAGGGCATCTGTGTCTAAAATCTCCACACGCTACTTTCTTTTTTTAACCTCAGATGAGAGCTTTTTCTTCCCATCTAATATAAATCAAACATGTATATGGTAAAATATTGGGACAAATAAAGTTAATGATCATAAGAACACCATTCTTTTTTTTGTAGGATTTAATATTATCTTTTCCCAGACTTTCTTCTATTCATACTCGTAGAGATACACAATTTTACAAATGTAAAATGATCTGATACATGGTATTTTTCACCACTGAATAAATTGTGGGTGTATCTCTATGTTCATAAATACAAAATTTTTCAATTATGTTCTAATGATAGGATCCCACTATATGGTTGTATCATGGTTCATTTGTGCATTTGTCTACTGAGGGTCATTTCAGCTGTTTCCAAATTTTCATTTTAACAACTAATTCTTTGCAGAGCATGCTTGCACAGAAATCTTTGCATGGGCACCTGATATCTTCTTAGATTATCCATCAGGTAACTGCTGGTTCAAAGGATATGGACATGTTTAAAACTCTTTAACATGTATGTCCACAGTACCCTCTGGAAAGGTAATTTCCTCCCACAATAAGCAAAGCCTAAAGCAAAATGCTAAAGAGAATGGGCTGCGGAAGCCCACAGTCTCGGTCCAGTCTTGAGTCCCCAGCCCCGCCTTTTTGCATAGGTTGTTGAGAGAGAGGGGAAAGCAGGGAGAGAATGAATGAGATAGCCTGTGGACATTAAGTGTCCTGGTGGTTTGGGGGGTGGAATGCAGCGGTGGATACCACCATGGGCCACATGACTATTGTGAACATGAAGCCTCTGCAGATACCAGCATGCAAACGTGCCAACGACCAAAGGTCAAAAAACAATGTACGCAGTTTAATGGTTTCTACCATGGGTAGATGATGACCAAAGACTGTACCAACATCCTTCCCTCCTACCACCCTCCACCCGACGTGGACTATTGATGTTACACTATGGAGAAAGAGAAGGGGAAAAAAATCTAAGTTGCCTGAGCTTATCTGAAATCATTGTTTTCAGCCATGAATGGAGGCTCGATATAGAAATTCCGTATAGTTTGGCAAAATATAGATGTTTCTTTTTACGCCTTTGCATTCGGGGATGTGTAAAATTGCTTTAGATTAATACATTATCCATTACAGGATCTGAAAATATGTGTAGCTCTTCCTCTTTCTTATTCCCTGAGCTGAATTAATTAAAACTCTTTTTTTTTTTTTTTTTCTGCTGAACTCAGAACGTAGTGAGCCAGGCAGCTACTCTACATGGACTCAGCTGGAGTTGACACATGCAATAAAAGGTACTTAACATCCAACACTTAGAAGAACAGATGGACGTTTTGTCAACGAGACTCAAGCAAGTATTGAGTTCTAGGTTATACCTCCATTAAAGGTACCTGGCAAACAGCTATTCTAGATTTCAACTAGGGTAAAAATGTGTATCTTTCATATACAACCAATGCTGTTTCTTCATGAAAGTTGTGGAACCAAGAGGGCCGCCTTATCTTACCACAGAGATGGTCCAAGTAAGGACACTTGGGAACCACCAAGAGTTTCCTCAAGATGTTTGGGGTCCACTTAACCCAAGGACCAAAGAGAAATTTAAATCACAAAATTCTATACTACAGAGCATGGAAGAAAAACTTTTAGGTTGAAGAATTTTCAGAAATAGCTACTTACCATAAAAATATCTTAGGCAAGCATTCATAACATGTATAACTGATGTAACCTCTAAGAAAAATTGACTGTCTCTTCGAGAGGTTGCCTGGATCTTAAGGATTATCAAGTGAAAGTAGTTAAATATTAGGTAACAGAGATTAATATTAGTGAGATCCACCAAAGTGGGCGACATTTTAGTATTAAATTAGTCGATTTGAAAGCATTTGGGGCAGTAATTAAAGAACAGGGCGAGTTGTTTCATTAGTCTATTTCTAATAAATGAAAATGAAGCCATATGATCTACAAATAAAATAATGCTAACATTTTTCTCCTTTATACAGAAAGATGGAGTAACATATCTATTAGGGAGTGAGGCAGGTGAATGCATTTATCTTATCCAAAATGTATGCATCTTATAGGAGTGTCTTATAAAACAGTAGAAATCTAGTTCTCTTTCTACAAAAAACTTTCAGGGAAACAAGTTGTTTTCCAAATACACACACACACACACACACACACACACACATTCACACACACACGGTTGTACTTAAATTCCACTGGAATGGGCCCCATCCCTTTGGTTGCTAAAGAAAAACACAGGTGAGGACCCCAGACCATCATTAGAGTTGCTCTCGAACAGTTCTGGATGTGGGCATCTATGTATATGTTCTGTTTAATCCTGAGATTTCTGATCAATTGTACTTGGTTAACAGAGGTCCTCAGAGTCAGGCACAAAATAGCTTGATATGCCGTAAGTTCGGAGCAATTGGAAAATCTAAGTGAAATAGAAATTGACTTATCATTAATTTTAAAGAAGGCTCATGACGGTTAACCTCTCACCTGGCAAGTGTTCTTTTAAGGAGAACAAATTTAAAAATTAACATGTAGTCTCAGCTAACTTTGTAGGAGAACTCTGGGCAAGTTTCCAGTGCTATTATGGAACGTTTCTTGGAAAGGAGCAAGGGAATACTTTTTGAGTCAGCTTGGAGCAAAAAGCAATGCTAGGTCTCAGGCATTCCTACGTCTATACCATAGCACTGCAGCTCACTATTTGTGGGGTATTGGGCGAAGCACTTCACTGAGCCTCCACCTTCACATCAGTGACATGGGCATAACAGCAAATGTCTTGTAGAGAGGTTATGCAAATTAAATGAGAGAAAATATGCACCAGTGCCTGGCACAGAATAGGTGCTCAATAAAGATTAGTCTCTTGGGCTTCCCTGGTGGCGCAGTGGTTGAGAGTCCGCCTGCCGATGCAGGGGACGCAGGTTCGTGCCCTGGTCCGGGAAGATCCCACATGCCACGGAGCGGCTAGGCCCGTGAGCCATGGCCGCTGAGCCTGCGCGTCCGGAGCCTGTGCTCCGCGGCGGGAGAGGCCACAGCAGTAAGAGGCCCGCATACCGCAAAAAATAAATAAATATTAGTCTCTCTTTCCCTTCATCACAGGAACTTTCTATTCCTACTCCCCTCAGAATTTTCCATTGTCACCTTTAAGGATGTAGGAAGGCTCTTCCTCAAGGATTTCTCCAGCATCTGCAGCATCTGGGCACCTTGCAATGGGAACATCGTGCAAGACAGCCTGTTCTGGAGAGACAACCAGGAAACAGCCTGGAATGAGAAGACCAGGAGGAGATTCAGAAACAAAAGCCGCAAGTTCTCTGCTAATTGCCGGAGCCCTCTTCCGTCTCTCTTTATTGGCGTCCTCTTCACTAAAGTCATCAGCCATTCCAAGGAAGGATGAGACTGGCAGGAAGTGCAGAGCCTGCCTTCTGAATTTTTCAGCTCACCTTCTTAAAACTTTGATGAATTCTAGTCATTAACTTCACTTTACATTAACAAGCACATTCTAAAGTATATATAACATTTTTTTTGAAATTTAGTTGCTATCAGTGATTTTTCTGACTCTACCAGTAATAAGCTGTGCAACCCTGGAAAGTTACTTAGATCCTCTGTACCTTGGTTTCTTCAAAGTAGATGGGATAATAGTATTACCTGACTCATAGAATTGTTGTGAGGATTAAATGAGCTAATACGTTAAAAGAGTAAATGAGTGCTTAAAGAGTATCTGTCACATAGCAAACACTGAACATATGTTATGTTATTACTACTACCACTCCTCTTCCTTACTGTCTTTTCTTTCCCCTCCTCTTCTCCCCCCCTTCCTTCTCCCCACTTGAGTTAAAGTGCTGTATGCTGCATGAATTTTTTTTTTTTTTTTTGGCGGTACGCGGGCCTCTCACCGTTGTGGCCTCTCCCGTTGCGGAGCACAGGCTCCGGACGCGCAGGCTCAGCGGCCGTGGCTCACGGGCCCAGCCGCTCCGCGGCATGTGGGATCTTCCCGGACCGGGGCAGGAACCCGTGTCCCCTGCATCGGCAGGCGGACTCTCAACCGCTGCGCCACCAGGGAAGCCCACTGCATGATATTTTGCCACATTTTAAATATAGGGCTTTCTGACATGCTTTAAAATATAAACAAGTTATCTTATTGTTTACTTGTTTCTTTATCTATTTAGGCCACACTATGTGGCTTGCGGGATCTTAGTTCCCCAACCAGGGATTGAACCCAGGCCCCGGCAGTGAAAGCGCCAAGTCCTAAGCACTGGACCGCCAGGGAACTCCTTGTTTGTTTAATCGCCAAGTCCTATTTCAAGCTGGTGCTCTCACTTTATCACTGAGCCTCACCCTATTTTTGAGTTTTACTCCATCTCTAAGCCTTACTCTTGGATCTGTGATACACGTTGCATAATTACTAGGGAGCATAAAAATAGTATTTTTACATATTTGACTCACTGCATCAAATTGGGATGCTCAAAACATCCCATAAAATCCTACTGACATGAAAAAGGAAGAAAAGAGGCAGTGTCACAGTGCTCTGATTTGGAACTCTAATCTTAGGAGTACCAAGTTACTTTTTTTTTTGGCGGTACGCGGGCCTCTCACTGTTGTGGCCTCTCCCGTTGTGGAGCACAGGCTCCGGACGCGCAGGCTCAGCGGCCATGGCTCACGGGCCCAGCCGCTCCGCGGCATGTGGGATCTTCCCGGACCGGGGCACGAACCCGTGTCCCCTGCATCGGCAGGCGGACTCTCAACCACTGCGCCACTAGGGAAGCCCCCAAGTTACTTTTTAATGAAGGCGCCGAAGAGGTATTCTGAGAAGATGTTGTATTAAAACCCACCATGCCTGAGATGACATGCTCCAGGCCAGAACTGGGTAAATTTGTGCTTTTAGAATAGCAAGGGCACTTCTGTTTTTGGCCAACGTGGAATACAATAAGTCCCTTATATACGAAATTTCAAGTTTTGAACTTTAAGAGATGCGAACATGCGTCGCTCATCCAACCTATGGATCAAGGAGTTATATTGACTTTTGTTTTTTAATATTTATTTGTTTATTTATTTATTTATTTGGCTGCACTGGGTCTTAGTTGTGGCACGCGGGATCTTCATTGCCGAGTGCGGGATCTTCATTGCGGCATGTGGGATCTAGTTCCCCGACCAGGGATCGAAACTGGGCCCCCTGCATTAGGATGCAGAGTCTTAACCACTGGACCACCTGGGAAATCTCAATTATAGTGACTTTTAAGAAATATTATTTATTTCACACTTTTCACCTGGCAGTAAAGGCGAGTGATGAATCAGGAACAATCTTGTGACAATTTTGGAAGGATGATAACATCTACAAGGCCATAAAAAACATTGATTTGCTTGTTGTGAGGTTACAGCCGTCACCGTGAATGGGGTTGGGAAGAACCTTTACCTGCAGTTTTTGTGCACGACTTTTGTGGATTTGAGAAGGTGGATGAGGAGTCCAAAGAAGTCTCCAGCCACTTAGTGACCCTCAGCGAGAAGCTGGAGCTAGATCTGCAATAAGACGACTTCACTGAACTCCGTGCTGTGCCACATAAGGAGCTTACTGATGAAGACCTGACGGAATTGGAGGCCCAGAGAAAGGACGAAGAGACACAAGAGGAAGAAGAAGTAACTGAAGAACTGAAGAGATTCACGACGTAGGAAATGGCAAGGGGATTTTCTTTATTTGAGGGGGTACTGCTAGTTTTTGAGGCATAGGTCCTGAACGTAGAACGGTACACGAAAGTTGCAGCAGCCGTTCAGAATGCAATCCAGTTCTACCGTGTCATCTATGATAAGAAAAAAAGAGCTACTACCCAGACATCACCGGATTGTTTATTCAAGAGAGTAGATAGAATTGAATCCAGAGGCTCTTAAGACTGTAAAAAGTATAGCATTCCTGAAGGCCAATCTTCTCTTTTATCTAGAGGCAACTCACAAGGAGTATAAGATGCAACATAAAGATGAATGTCAAATCTGTGGGATGGGACTTCCCTGGTGGCCCAGTGGTTGAGAGTCCACCT